>NW_019392684.1:1217522-1588577 GCF_000648675.2 Cimex lectularius
TATATAGTGCAGAATTGATTGCTATAAGGGAAGCTATGAAGTATGCGAATGACAAGCAAATCCCAAATGTCATCATATATACAGATTATCATAGCTGTGTTCAAAAACTTCGTAATGACAAAATGTTGTTTATAGCGGACTACATTATCATCGACATCCTTGAACTTTTAGCAATGATCAGGTCTAAAGGGCATAAAGTAGTAATCACCTGGATCAAAGGCCATACGGGGTTCAAACACAGTGATGTAGATCGGCTAGCCAAAGATGCCACCACAACGGACAACATTCGTAGCTGTAACCGGAAAAGATCTGCATGCTATATTAAGGTTGCAGCAGCAGATAGATTGGCAAACCAAATACCTTTCAAACAACAAAGGTATATTCTACAAAAATATGTTTCCGTTAGTAGGACAAGAGCCTTGGTTCAGCACAGCAAACAATATAAACAAGGCCTTTTGCAAAACGATGATGTTACGATCCAATCACGGACTCTGCAAGGGATACCTCAACAGACTGAATATAATTCCATCACCGTACTGTAAAGACTGTGGAACATAAGAGGATCTTGAACACATTATCATGCACTACTGGAAACACGGGAATGAACGCAGAAATATGTTCGATAGACTTTCTAATGCCAAAGAAATAAATGTACAACTGCCTTATGTATACGGTACTTTGTTATCGTCAACCGAATTGGCTGTATATCGTGAGTTGTACCGTTTTCTTAGAAATAGTAATGTTACTGTGATTGTATAAAAGTGTATAATAATGTAATATCTAGTTCTCAATAATATAAATAATGCAATAATGTAAAAAAATGGCTGTATAAAATTTTTGGATTCAAATAAATAAATTTAAAAAAGGTTCGAATTAGTTTAGTAACGGTTTAGTATGCCATTAGAGGTGAGCTTTGATTTATCAGTCTACAGAACGTATGGAAGAACGTTTTCTGCAGCCTCCCAAATCAAAATTTGGGGGGGGGGCGTCGGTGGCTGCAACGGTTTAGGCATTAACATGTCGCTCATCACTGTAAAGGTCCCGGGTTCGAATCCAGCATCCCTGCATTCGAACCCGACATATGAATGGGCTTTTTTTCAAAAACATCGGCACCCCGAGGGTTCATATAACCTCGTAGTTGAAATACCTGAAAGGCTCTGGACAAGATGAGAGCGATACGGCTTAAAATTTAATTCTGGAGTACAACTCTAGTTTTTTGAAAAATCTAAAACCATCCTCCAACATTTCGGAAAAAGGAATTCGGATTTTTCCGAATATGCAATAAAATATTCAGCTCCCCGTCGAAATTACGCTGCCGGTTTCTTTGTGATGGAACTGCAACTGATCCGTTGCGAGAAACATGAATACATTTTTTGTGGTTTACTCTGGAACGAACAGGATATTTCTGGGAGTACAACTCGACTACACGACGCACAATACCACCACTGATAATAAAGCAGCCATACATATCAATTCGCTGTAGAGCGGAAAAATATGCTCTTCGGTTCGTTTTGAATAGAATACTGAATGTAATGAATTGATACTATTTTAAAATTTATTTACTTCCTGGGATTAAAGTTTGCTCTCATAATGCGAGTTTGACAAACAATGCCAGAATGTAAACAACAGAGGCAATTAATGTTTACTTTAGCAAAGAAGCAAATTATTGCAATTAACAACGAAACAGACGAAATGCGTTTTTTCAAACGTTTGCTATAACAGTGTTACTTTTTGTCCAATTTAAAATCGGATTGCACCATTGTTTTTAACGTGAAAAATCCTTTAATATGATGTGTCAGGATGCATAGGGTCGTATTTGAAATGTTTAAGCCGAACTGGCCTGATGTACGTATCCTGTATAAACATGTATAATTTTTACCGATTTTAATTAACCATGTAGAATTATGTATAACCATGTATAATTTTTCAAAAAAAGGTAAAAATTTGAAACTAGACTTAAAATCAAAATTCAACATCTTCATGATCCGCTATTATTATCTACATATGTTGATGTCGTTTCGTCTTTTTTTGTCCAATAAGCATAGAACGTGAATTGTCAATTAATTACACAGAATGAATAATTAAAAATAAATAATCGATTCTGCAAAAACAGACAATCGTGGGCGTACTGGGATTTCATTATTAGTTTAAGTTCACGTGTGCAAACGTAGAAATTAATTCAGAATGTTTTTCACAGCTCATTAAATTTGTAAATGATATAGTCACTTAACATGCACAAACATTTAAAATCAATTAAAAAACTTTACTTAAAATCAATTTTAGTTGTGATATTTAAAAAATAATATAAAATAAGCAATAAATAATAACCACATTAATCATTAATACACGGTTAATCCAAAAGTGTACGATAATGAAAAACGAAATATTATTTTTTTCGTGATTGTTTGCGCTGACCATCTGGAGGACCAACAACTTATTTTGTTTAAGGTATTGTTGAATGGGATTGTAGGAGATAACGTGGGAGTTTAGTATATTTATTTTGATCCAACCAGGAAGATCAATGTTTCGGTCAATGAAGTTGATAAATTTAATTAAAAAAAACAACGAAAAAAGTTAAATAAAACAATAATAATAACCAATAAAAAGAGTTATACCAAGAAAAGTCAATAAAATAACCGGTGTGGGGGAGGTTGTATTTTGTATTTGTAATTTACTTACCAATGTATATCCAATACGATTTTCATGCCTGATTCTTTCTCAATTCGTGGATGTTTTTAAATCGATTTCCAGTAGAAGGCGATGGTCGAATACAGTAAAATATATTCGGGATTTCCGTGAGAGATTTCCGTATTTTATCATATTTGCAACGCAATGTAAAATTGGAGACAAATCGTGAGTGATGAAAAACTGAATGTATGAGAAGATAGGGTACTAAATAGGAAAAGGTATGTAGTATTAAGATAGCGATTAATTTAATTTTATTACAGGAATAAGTAGATATTTTTTATTTATGGATCAATGTTGGCCCATCTCGATTCTAGGGGAGTGGTAGGCGGTTATTATCTATAATCCGTCATAATAAAATTTAACAAAAAAAAATAAAATTTTAACTTTGGGTGATAATTTAATATTCAAATATCTAAATATTATTCCGTTGCATTTAGGGGAAAAAAGAACTAGGCACCGAGTGTAATTTAGTTAAGGTTGAATGTAAAACCTCCATTATCCGGGGTAATGACGGTGAAGGGGGGATCGAGGGAAAATCAAAAACCCCGGATAATGGAATTTATTTTGTTTAATGCGTTAATTAAAAGGTGAATTAAGAAGAATTTAGTGTACATATATTACTTTTATCAATTTTATTAATATTTATCTATCTGAAAACATTTAGTTTAAAACACTCTATAAAAATCATAAAATTTTTCCATAAGGTCAGATCTACAAATGGTCTCCACAGCAACGTTGAAAAATTGATACTAAAGGTTGACACCGATTCTATTCCAAAAATATCATACACATANTACATACATACAATTTAATATACACGATTTTTCGTAATGAAAAATTTGTGTCACAGGTGAGATTCGAACCCACGAATCGTCTGGAGAGGAACGAAAAGGTGGACTTAGCGACAAAGGCTGGAAACCTCCGGACTTTATCACCGTGACCCGGCCCTGTTACGCTTAAACTCCAATAAAAATCACGATTAAAAGAATGGGCATCGGTGGGCTGGATCGGCTGAGAATTCTTACGTATCAAGACCTTTGCCGTTAGATGTTCCTCAAATGACCCTTTCATTCTGAGTCGTAGAAGAAGGGTCAACCTCGGCCGATTAAGTGTGTTAAGTGTGTAAAGTTTACACCTGGCAACTTACTTTTACACGAATTCAGCGTAGTGTTCGTCAGCGAAAAATGGTTGGTGTCCCACCTTTAAAGGGTGAAATTCCTGGGCTCCATATAGAGAGCGCGCAAGAATGCCAACCGGTATGAGAATTGTTTTTGAGCAGGACAGTGAGTATCTGGGTCCGATTCTTAGACGCAACAGAGCTGTTTTATTACATAAAGTAGTGATTTCATAGTGCAACCTAGTATACACATGTTAGCGAATGTGTTTAATAGAGTAAATATGTAGTGCGAGAGGTTCGATGGTGGAATATTGACCAGTTATATAAAAGTGTAAAGTATGATGCAGGAATATTGATTACCATTTGCACCAACCTAATTGAGCGAATTTTATGTAAATAAATGTATAAATGTATTTAAGATTGAATGAGGGTGTGAATGGATTTAAAAACTGATTGCATAAGGAGCTGAAATGACCTAGCCGTTGATAGCCCCTCGAGCTCTAAACATTGGTGGCTGGGCGGACAAGACCATGGTGTAACCCCGGACTGTCAGCACCTGGGATAGGTGATTCTAAAAGTAAAGTATAAAAGCTGGTGGACTGCGAGAAGTGATATTTTCAACTCTGTATATGCGTGTGTATTGGACTTCCTTTAACTTGGTAAATGTGTCGTGTCAAGACTACGTCAAACATTTGTATCAATTTTGTTATAATCTATTTATTAATCTACCTTACTGTACCAGATTAAAATTTGGTTATAATATAAGAAAATAATTTTTTGTATTGTGCGATATCTTTCTGAGATCTGCGTGGTAGTGAACTTTAGTTTAGTCGTTTCCGATTCGTTCAGTCTGCCCATTCTCGGAATTTGCGTACAGATACATCAGTGAAGATAGCGGGATGCCGAAACGTATCTGACAGACCACACGAGGCATATTAGTTATGAAAAATATTTTACCTGGCAGATAAGCCCTGAATCCACCTCCAAGCAAAGCCTGGAACGTCAACGGTGGAATTGTGTAAATCGGGGTGTGGAAGTGGACAAAGTGAACTGGCAAAAATTGTGATGATGACGGCCCGGCGAGAAGGGCTATCGATGCGGCGACGAAGAAACCGGCGACGGTCGTCATATCGTACATCGTTCTGTTCCACGGTCAGGAATGGACTGCTGTCTATGTGGCCTCCTCCTTTCAGGTTTGGACGCAAAAGGCACGCCGTCCTTGACTCAGTCTTCTAGTATCCCTTCATCACTTTCGAGGTCCACAATTTGCAATTACACATGCATCTCAGTTCCGGGAACAGCTCATAAATATTTATCGAAACGTGTTAATAATGACTTTATAATCACAGCTTTAACTAATCCAATAATGCGTACTATCTAGTAAACTATCCAGCAAGTTTTTTAATTGGTATACGAAAGAAAGAGCCTTTTTGTTTTCCCCTGGTCACGGATTTGTTCGAATGACTCACGATGAAACCCCACAAGTGAATATTTAACGATGAAAATAGTGTGAAATTGGCAAAAGTAATAATTGAAAAACCATTAATAATTGATGACGTTGTTGAATAAATCCCATCCCATACTTGAATAAATGATTGAAGTTGAGTGGTCTACGAGTTGTTAAAAATTTATCAACACTTTTCGCATCCTGGTCGGTAAAACGCCAGTTTGGGGAACTACAGTGAAAATAGATGAACATGATCTGGAAATACCGAATTCAGTAATTTATGACCGATAGAATATTCATTAAAGTGCGAACATGCTAAGTCCACTAGCAAAACAGTAACATTATCTGTGCCTAAAACGGCTTATTTAATTTGCTTATCACACGGTCCAACATTTCCCAATTTAAGCCAGATTCACAGACGACCAATGTACACCTGAATGGAACACAACCATCGAAGTGAAATAATCAATGACACTAATGGCGAGAAGCCCAAATGTCACAGACCAATTGATAGGAAACGTACTAGCTACAGTATTCAAGAGGAACTATGGACGAAGTTTAAATTTATCAGCTAATGTTTTTACACTAAGCATCCCAAACGGTTCGTAAGTATCAAGAACTTATTTTATTGCCTTTTAAGCCAACCTGCAGCGCGTGGAAGTTATATTAATATAGGAATGTTTAAACCTAAACTGAAATCACGAATAAAAGCAATATCGGAAAGAAAATAAGATTGGAATGGAGAGAATTAACAAATGTCCGCAAAATAGAGCGGATAAGCAAACCAAGAAGGTCAAGAAGGAATCGTGTTCCGACTGTTCACAAAAGTGGATCTTGTTCTTACTTTTAATGAGTTTCGCCATTTGGTAGAACAGCTTTGCCAACTTCCCAGTCCGGTTGTTGTTACCTTCATCCTAGAAATCTGACAAGCTGAGTAAAAGCATTAAGTAGTATTGAAAATAAAATTGTTTAGAAATTTCTTATTAATATTCTCGGATAAGGCTTTATCCCAGGGGCAATTTTTATGAATAAAAAAAAACCGACCACATGGTTGGTCCACGAAAAAATGGCTAACTTTGCCAATGCATATTTTCTTAGCCTTTTAAGTCACAGACCTGCGCAAGGTCTCATTTTTTTAGAAAATTTTACGCTGAAAACATGATGTTGTTAAAAACGTATTCCTAGCCTCAGACATTCATCAGTAAATTCAAAAATTCGGGACATGCTGATTTTTGCAATTTTTACGAAAACTTCAAATTGAGCTGTGGAGCCAAGAAATAGCCATGGAACGGCGCCCTATAGCAATCGATAGGAAATTTTACTAAGCTTTCAATTTTCCCGATTTCCTAACCGTTATTTTTTGGGCAAAAACGTGGTTCTTTACGTGCTCATGGAAAAAAAACCGATCACATTCTCTCCCGATTTTACCATATATAAATCTATTGTGTGGTGATTATTAGTGAACGTTAATCAATAATTATTCCGAAATCTATTGTTTCAATACGTTATTCGAAGCCAAACTGACACGACACCTGCGAAACCCTAACCAATGGGAAGGAACGTTGAATTTTCGTGTTGAAGTAAACAAGTGGTTGTCGACAGCAGGAGTATTCCACAACTCAAAAGGTCAAAGTAACAAAAAGTAAGAATTGTAGCTTCCCAGTTCACTTTTTTGAAAAAAGTCCTTGGAACAAAAGTTGTTGAGCGTGAAATTTGCGAAAACATGAAGGTTCAAAACTTATGCATTCTTGAAAATCGTGAGAGTATGATCAGTTTTTTTAAATTATGTCATATATTTTTCTAAAGAATAAGAACTATAGCAGGTCTGTGACTTAAAAGGCTTAATATATGTGCATTTCCACCGTTGGCCGTTTTTTCGTGCAAAAACCACGGTTTTATTTGAATGGCAATGTATATTGGTTCGAAAATCTTTTTAAATTGCTCTGATTTCTTGGTATAATCGAAGAGCGAGCTGTTCGTTAAAAGAAATAATTGTTGTGTGAAGGATAGACGATGAGGGTACTAAGAAGTGGTGGTATTTGATATTCCCAAACAATGCGGCCTTCTGGTTTATTGCACTTTTTCTAGTTCTTTAGTTCAATTCAATTGACTCAAACCGTTCGATTACATTCAAAGAAAAAAAAATGTATGGCAGTTTCTTCCTTCTCATTGCATTACCTACAAATTGAGTATTGATTATGTCCGTGTTTTCTCAGATATCAGTTATTTGTATATAGCCCTATCATTCTGACTACCCTGTCTAAGTGTAGTTAGTAATGTGCTTGCCACTTTTGGCCATGGCTTTAACTATGATATCACTTCATCGTTTATTTTGTGTTGACCTATTTACGAGAAGGCAAAATGTCTGTTTATCTTGTTATCACCCTTACATTTTGCGCCTATTTAATCTTGCCAGTTTGTCTGCCTGTTCATTACCCAGAATGTCTTTGGGCACTCGCACCGAAGATTAGGTTGCTATACTTTCCCATGGTCGTGTTTGGATTTTTGGATAAGACCAAATATTTTGGATGACGCCTTTTTACGTGCTAATGCTTTTAGGGCCGGTTGGCAGTCAGATCTTATCAGAATGTCTTTTAAGGTTTTCTATGGCTCAATCGTTAACAGCATTTTACAAAAACCGAGGTGTATTTTCATAATGAGATTCATACCTGACGTTACTGCTTTTGTAAACCATATAATTATAGATGTTTGATTTTCTCCTGAGTTATTATTTCCCATTGAAGTCTGTTAAAATTTTATTGGATATTGAAAAGAATGTTTCTGGAATGTGAAGGATTAAGAGATAGTTTTAAAGAATATTTTCAATTAATTATTCTTTTCATGTAAGGTCTTGGTTGAGTTAAAAAAGTCAGCGTCACGAGCGGGATTCGAACCCACGACCTTTGGCTAAATACGCCGCTGCTCTACCACTTGAGCTATCGTGACTTCTATCCTCTCGGACACCAACTCCCCATCTCAACCTACAACCGATCGAATTTTCCCTCTTTTTGTCATTTTCAACTAAGACCTTACATAAAAAGAATAATTAATTGATAGAAGTAACTTGGTCAATTGACTTCTAAAAACATAAATGGATTAATATTTAATAAGTAAAAGAAATATCACTTCACTAACAGCTCCCCGTGGCCACTTCATAAGTCGCTGAGAATCGAATCCTGATTGCACGGCATTTGAAAATGCAAAAAGGGGAAAAATTCGAACGGTTGTTGGTTGAGATGGAGAGTTGGTGTCCGAGAGGATCGAATTCTCGATAGCTCAAGTAGTAGAGCAGCTGAGTATTTAGCTGAAGGTCGTGTGTTCAAATCCCGCTCGTGATACTGTCTTTTTTATCTCAACCAAGACCTTACATAAAAAGAATAATTAATCGAAAGAAGTAACTTGGTCAATCGACTACTAAAAACAAATGAATTTTAAAGAATATTTTGTACAAGCTTTAATTGATTGTGGTACATTTGTATTAGGTAAGTCCATACGCCATGTGTACAATGTGGAAGTGCTGTTATTTCGTTTTCACTGTTTTTCGACGCGTCGTCCTGAATGTACAAAACCTATTAACAGCCTGAAATGAGCTTTAAAATTGCAGATTTCAGTTTTATGAAAGGTAGGAAGTAACCTTGTGGGTTTTTCTTTGCCATAAAACTACGCTTTTCATAACCTGATTTAATCGCTGTGCATTCGTTTAGGATTTGATGTTTTTATAGGTTTATGGCCGGTGTATTATTTCCTTGCTTTTATTTACCGTTAAAGAGCTTATTTTTTCTTTGTGTAAGGAATTTCAGAAGGGCTGGACTTGAAAAGGCCTCAATATTAAACAAGAAACGTTTAAAACACTGTTATTATTTTTTTATGGGGAAGGCATGCAGCTAAAAGGGAAAGCGAGAATTTTATTAACTACTCGATCCTTTATCGCAAGAAATGGATTATTTTTAGCCGTGGTCGTCGGTCACCGTGCATTGTGGCACGACGATTTTTAATTACATTAGAGTAAGACCGTTATTTTCATCCTCTTATAGTTCATATTTCATGTTTCTGAGCTTAGCCTAACCCCCTTTTTGTTAATTAATATAATGGGAAGGGCGGGCTGCAGGCCGTTCCGATGTACAATGCCGGCCCAACACCACTTAATTGCGAAACTCCCCTGACTTTCAGCCGAACAGAGTTGTTCAGCCGTGTAAATCACCCAATGTTTTGGGCATAACAATCGTTTCGTGCCATTCGCTTTCATTCGAGCCGACAAAAAAAAATCTGTACGAGTTTGTCATCGAGGGAACATTATGGTAAATTTTTAATTGGTTTTATTGATTTTCCTTTCCCCGGGGCTCAACAGAAACATAAAATATTGGCAAACGCATAATAAATAAACTCCCTTTCCCAAAACCTCTGTCGTACGTTATTTTGGTCTACTGAACTTTAAACTGACGTGGGCTGAAAATGCGGAATTTTTAATTATCACTATGATTATTTGGAGATCTTGAGATGCGATCTGGTGTGACGTAGGTTTAGAAAAACATTTTCTTTATTTTACCAACGTTTCGATCTTTATTGAGATCATGTTCAGGGCCAGGGGTTTATAAACATTGTATTGTACAAATACATGCAGGATGTGAAAAAATGTATTTATACAGTGCTAGAAATTTTAGACTCAATCAAATTAGACACAATCTCATTCTACACAGAAAAAAAAAACATTTTTAGTGAGTACAAATACTTTGAGTCTAAAATTTCTAGCATTGTATAAATTCATTTTTTCACATCATACATGTATTTTTTATAATTTAAACAATATGTGGTGTTTAGTGACCGTTAGCTCATGATTATTTGGAGATCATGAGATGCGGTCTGGTGTGACGTAGGTTTTAGAAAAAAGGTAGGTTGAGATGGGAAGTTGGTGACCGAGTGGATCGAACTCACGATAGCTCAAGTGGTAGAGCAGCGGCGTATTTAGCCGAAGGTCGTGAGTTCGAATCCCGCTCGTGACCCTGACTTTTTTTACCTCAATCAATACCTCACATAAAAATTAATTAATTGGAAGAAGTTATTTGGTCAATCGGACCACGAAATGCAATTGTTTTAGAAAAACATTTTCTTTATCGTGCCAACGTTTCTATCGTTCTACAGAAAACGAACACTTTGAGCCCTGAAGATGATCTCAATAAAGATCGAAACGTTGGCACGATAAAGAAAATGTTTTTCTAAAATCTACGTAGGACCAGACCGCATCTTACGATCTCCAAATAATGTAAGCAATGTTTATAAATTTCAGGCCCTGAGGATGATCACAACAAAGATCGAAACGCTGGCACGGTAAAGAAAATGTTTTTTTAAACCTACGTCACACCAGACTGCATCTCACGATCTTCAAATAATCATTAACTAACCGGCACTAAACACCGCCCATTAAGGACTATGTACGTGGACAAAAATAAGCTGGGACTTCTTGTTTAATGAAGCAAGATTTTCGTTCAACTTGTAAATTTGTACCTTACCCCTATTTTTATTGTTGTTAATCTACATTCCAAGAAACAGAACACAATTTAGATAACACTAATATCCATTTGGTACCGTTTTTGCTTTTGATTAAAGGTTTAAATGATAAAACAGTCCCAGGAGGTGAACATGAAACATTGACTGTACACCTATCGCCGTTTTATCTCGATGGTCTTTCAGAAACAAAGGGAATCAGATAGTCGGGGTTTGCAATCCGACTCCGGGCAAATATGATACGGCTATACATTTAGCTTTTGGTTTATCTTCGGCCCCTGAGCTCTTTGATTCCGTTTAGATTTTTTTTACCACCGATGAAGATTTTAATTTATGCATGTTTTAATTACACTGATCTCTTTAAATCAAGACACTTATTTTGAAATATAATGTCGTTTTTTTAAAGAATCTTATTCTTTGAAAGGACCTTTTTCACTGTAAACACCAACCTAAAAATTAATTTAGTTTGAACAACGATTTTTTAAATAATTGATATTAAGTCCTTTTCGAATATACTTTTTCGTCGACATTTAAAATAGTTTAAATAAATATTTGAAGAGTGGAAATTCCAAACGTCCTAAGTGCCAATTTCCATCCACTTTCAATGACAAAGACTTGTGGAATCGTGTTAATGTACTAAAAAGGGACTAAACCTGATGATATTAAAAACAATTTATGTCATTGATTCAGAAGCCATTCCTGTCGGATGGCAAAAAAAAATTTCTCTGCCATGTTGCATTTTTTGCCAGAAACTGCTCAACATCATTATCAAAACTGTCTAACTAATTAAAACTTTAATTTATCTTTATACGTTAATTTCGTCTACTAAATTATTTAGGTTTACCATGTTCTATGTATCAATACAGTTTTCATTCAAAGAGTTCTATGGTACATCAATTTATTATTTATTATTTTTTGCACATTAAGGAGTTTTGTGTGGTGTTTTGTGACCGTTAGCCAATGATTATTTGGAGATCGTGAGATGCGGTCTGGTGTGACGTAGGTTTTAGAAAAAACGTTTTCTTTATCGTGCCAACGTTTCGATCTTTTTTTAAATCATCTTCAGTGCTCAATAAAGATCGAAACGTTGGCACGATAAAGAAAACGTTTTTCTAAAACCCACGTCACACCAGACCGCATCTCACGATCTCCAAATAATTAAAGAGTTTGTTTTGTTTTTCATTCTACTAGCTGCGAAAGAATATGCTCTATATTACCAATAAAATACATTTTAATAAAGTTTTAGAGTTACCATCTGATTACGAAGTTTTATTGCTTTCCTGAAAAAAATAACCGAAGGCACTTATAACATTTGGAATTTCCACTCTTCATTTGATATTTTTATTCTAAATAATATTAATAATAACCTGTAGGGGGCTTCGGTGGCGCAACGGTTTAGGCGTTGACATGGCTCTCATCTCTGTAAGGTAAATATCCCGTGTTCGAATCCATCGGCCCTACACTCAAATCCGGCATACTTACAATTTGGCTGCCTACAAATAATCTCTGCTGTTGCGTACCCTCATAAAAAGAAAATAATATGTAATTATTCAAACCTGTCTTTTGTCGCCCCGAAAAAAAATTATGAAGCCGTTTTGTTTACGTGAAACTGAATATTCAAATACAAAGATAACACACAGCACTTATTTTTTTATTTATTTCAAATTATATGTATTTTAATCATTACGATAATTACAACATACGTGTTTCAATGTAAACCAAGTTATAGGAGGCCAAAAATAATTATTTAATTATGATGGTTTAAAAGAAAATTCACAGGAAAATCATTTAGTGATGATTAAAATTTAACTAACAATTTTTTTACTCAGTTTTACTTTTAATAACGCATTATGAGCACAACCGGGTAATAAATTGTTAATTAAATTAATTCTATTTTTAAATTATTTTCCGGTGTTATGCGAAATTTTCTTTCAGATCATCATAATTAAATAAATTTTATTTAAAACTCATGAATTTTTGACCACTACAAATTGGTTTACTTTAAAATAAGTATGTTGTAATGAGCATTTTAATTTCTACAACTTTTAAGTATTTTTATTATAGACTGATTTTATGGGTGCGCTTTTTCAAGCCGATTTTTTTGCACGGGATTTTAAAAAAAATTGTCTGTAGTATTTATAAATAACATCGCAATTCGCAAATCATATCTGATAGATATGATAAATGATGGAGTGAGTGTCATATCTGATTGTCATCGGTTCGCGTTTCTCACTTCAAATCTTTAGATCTTGAGATAAACAATTACTGATTTTGTTCTTAATAAACACGTACATTATTGCATGAACGAAATCAATTAGGGTTCGAAGGGTGAGTCTGTGTTTAGCGAGGCTTGAAAAGGTCGAACGCAATTAGGTGTATTGACTTCAATACACCGCTAATGAAGTGCTTACAAAGAACGGAGGCGAAAATAAAAATTCCCAATCAGCATATAGCCTTTGACAAACGACAAACAGTGCTCACCCTTTATCACAAAAAAGTCCGAACTTTTAAAACTTTGAAGCCTTCAATGATGTTTAAATTGGAAGAAACGGCACGGAAAAAGGTTTAGTGTAGTGATTGCAACGTTTGTTTTTTGATAATAATCAATATTTTAGGAGGCATTTGAGGTATATAATATGTCTTTGTTTGAATAGGTGGTACTAGTACAATTTTCAGTTGTTAATTAATAAATGTTAATTATCTTACGTTAAAAAGTCGATCATATTCTAAATACCCATATTCATAAACAGACAATTCTTATTAGTTAAATTTTGGGTATTATTGGGGGGGGGGGGTGTAACTCTTTGCTTTTTAAATGGTAAAATACATTGTCAAAAGTGAAATTTTTCTCTAGATTGGGTAGTATTTAAAAAGTTGAAAAAATAATTGTAAGTTCACCTTGTACTGATGTTCGATCCGGATTATAATGACCAGGATTGAAGGATTATCTACAAAAATTTTATCTAATCTATTGTAAAATGATCTCAGTATCCAATTTCATTTTATTGGAAATCACAGTTGTCAAAAGTGTTAATAAATGTATATAATAGTTACCCTTATAATTTTAATTAAAATTTCAAAATTCTCAGGGAGATGGTAATATGTATTCGTCGAAAAAGCTGGCTGTTTCACCTCTCTCTCTCTCTCTCTCTGTCTTTTGCTCTCTCTTTTTTCTTTCTCTAAGTATATCAATCTGTGTAAATTTTGTTAAATATGAACTAATTTTTATTTGTAATTTGAGCCAAATTATATTTTTATACGTATTTGAAACAATTTAAAATACTAGTCTATATGTTTGTCTGTCCTTCTGTCAGTCTCTCTCTCTCTCTCTCTCTCTCTCTCTCTCTCTCTCTCCATTTCTTTGTTTCTTTCTCTACCACCCTGTCATTCTCTGTTTTTGCCTTCTCTCACGCTCACTCTCTCTTTCTCTCACCTTTTCTCTTTTTTTCAAGGAAAGTCGAGGAGTCCAACCAATTAAAGGATCAAAGGAAAATTAAGGTTTTAACGAAAGAGGTAAATGTAAGTTGTATTGATGATATTAAAGAATTAACTCTTTGCTTTTTAAATGGTAAACAACATTTTGAAAAGTGAAATGTTTTCTTAGATTGGGTAGCATTTGAAAAAATCAGGGGTGATAATTGTAAGTTTACCTTGTACTGATGTTCGATCAGGATTATAATGATCCATGATGGATGGATTATCTATAAAATTTTATCTAATCTATTGTAATATGATCCCAGTATCCAATTTCATTTTATTGGAAATGACAGTTGTCAAAATTATTAATAGATGTTTATAATAGTAATCTGTATAATATTAATTAAAATTTCAAATTCTCATAAAGATGGTATTATGTATTCCTCGAAAAAGCTGGCTGTTTCACCTCTCTCTCTCACTCTCTCTCTGTCTTTCGCTCTCACTTTTTTTCTTTCTCTAAGTATCTCAATCTGTGCACATTTTGTTAAATATGAACTAATTTTTATTTGGAATTTGAGCCAAATTATATTTTAGTATGTATTTGAAACAATTGAAAATACTTGTCTATATGTTTGTCAGTCTCTCTCTCTCTCTCTCTCTCTTTCTCTCTCTTTTCATTTCTTTCTTTCTGTCATTCTCTGTTTCTGTCCTTTTCTCTCTCTCTCTCTCTCTCTCTCTCTCTCTCTCTCTCTCTTTATCGCTATGCATTTCATTTTGTGAAAATGATATGCAGATTTTGATAAACTATGTTAATATTAACTTATTCACTTATATAATCCTTTGTTATTTTTAACATTGTATCTCTTTTCTATTTTAAGGATGCATGGATCGATTAATAATAATTAAAAAATAAATTTTAAATTTACATGTGGTGTAATATTACAAATGGAGAGAGAACAACAAACCACCTGACGTTAGGATTACTATTGTCAGTTAAAATGATGAAAATGTACTTTTATCTCTCTCCCATTCCCTTGAGTATTATAAAATATTTTTCAAATTACGTAACTTCTAGATAACTATCAAGCTTAAACAAATTTATATTATAAATAATAGATAATATCATGTTATTAATGCTTAGATTATTTTAATTGATTTTATACTCTGTCTTTATATATTTTTCACCCTCTTCCTTTCACCTCACGGCATCGCAATCTAAGCCTCTATTTCCTTATTTTTTATTTTGTTTACTAGATTTATGATCACATCACTATTCACTCACATTCATATTTGTTTTTCACCATGAACTTTGTTTATCTAATAATTATATAACTTTGAAAATATTGTTTTGGCTAAGTATGAATAGCGTAATATCTAAAATATAAACATTTTTGTAGGTTGTGTTGGTCTTTCCCGTCCAATGCCGTCTCGGTGAAATACACTGACTTTCCGACAATAAAGAAGTAAAGTAAACGGACAGACTTCATGTGGAAGAAGTAAGAAATCCGAATCCTTAGTATAGGGTTGATCAAACCGTCTCCGGTGAACAATCGTCTGAGGGGCCATCTGTATTTATATTCCCATCCGCTCCCATTGGCTTTCCTGACGGCTTCATTTCCCTTTTTATCACTCCGCCCACCACCGATCTCAAGAATCTCATTTCCGCGGCCTCGTCTCTTTCTATTTTATCCTCCTTCCGTACTCTCTGAGCATTATAAATTGGTATGGGATATTTGAACCACCTTTGGTATTTAAGGGTGATTTCATTTTGCACGTTCACCAGGTGCCTCGTTGATAGCGAGAAGAGAAAAAAACGCAAATGGGTAAATTTATTCCTAGGATAAAATTCCAATTGTACCAATACCAAATTATCATATCCTAGTCATTATAGGGTTAAAATAACATGAACTGTCAAAAACGTCTATCCAATTTCCAATATCCTAGTCAGTATAGGGCTAGAATAACATGAACTCTCAAAAACGTCTATCCAATTTTTAATAATTTGACTAGCAAATATTCATCTTTTCGGGCTTTTTAATTTTTTAAAAAGTTTTTCTTACGTTAACATTTGTTCCAAACATTCAGAAAGTTAGCTTTTATTTCAGAGTAATTTATTCATTTCGTTTTTAAATAAACTGCTCAAAAATGAATAGGGATATTTGTAATTTATACTTATTGTATTAATTTTAATTAAATTAACCGATATATTTTTGTTGGTTGGATAAAAACAAAATAGAAAATACAAATTAATTAGTTTGTTGTTGTAGAGTTAATCCTTATTTTTAATAACGGATTTACTCGCTCGCAGCATTTTTAAGAATATTCGAATGGAGCAAATTGTTTATCGCAACCAGGCTACTAAAATCAAAGATTCAATCTACATAGCACAGAAAAGCAGACTGTTGGCAGAAATTTATACACACAAATATAGAAGGAGATTATTTAAATGGGGTGAAAATATAATAATTGGATTAAGGATTTCTAAGAAAACCAATCATTTTATTACAATTCTCTTGCTTTCTTCCACGAAATGTTCGCCATAAAATTCTTATCTATTTGTGGATTAATTCTACATTTAACTTTCTGATTGGCAAATTAAGTTAGCTTAGACACAATAGGATGTAAATCCTTTCGTTGGCACCTATAAACGAATTGTGCTTATATTCATAAAAATTTGTATTTTTCAATTTAATAAATTTGCAAAATGCAAATTCCGTGGTTTTAAATGGTTATGTGCAAATGATATTTGATTATTAGCTGCACCAAAAATGTGAATTTCATAAAATCCTAATTGATCCTACATCAAGTCTGAGCTTTTCTGAAATATATTCCAACTTTTCCTTCTGCATTTTTATATGTTGAAAGCTCTGCAACTGTAATTTATCCATATTCTAATAATAACTGATATATTCTGGTTGGTTGGATAAAACAAAATAGAACAAACCAACCAAAAACAAACAAATGTTAATTCTCATTTTTAATAACGGGTTCGCTTAAGAATAGAAGATCAATCATTTTGTAAACGAACACCTTTTCCCGTCTTTTTTTCATTTTAATCCAGTCCACCCTCTTTAACCATGAAAAGACATCATCTTGAACCAGAGGTTCCCAATATGATATATTATTCGATATATTATTATATCTCAGGACAAAATAATAAGAAGTGGGTAGGAAGCGTTTAAGTTAAAAAGCATACCCAGGTGCCAGCCCCTATCAAAAGCTTGTGTTTCATCTAGGAACGCACCCAAGCAATATTCTTCGTTCTCGAGAGCATAGGAGATAGGGTCGACAACTCTGAAACTTTTTTGAAACTGAGAATGATGTAGTAAATATAAAGTCTGACTTTTTGAAGATTACGAATGATTAAGGCTCGCTATACTTGATAATTGACACTGGCCGTTGATAATTCGCAATATCTATGCTCAAAGGGCTGTGTCCTATCCTCAGTAATTAAACTAATGGCTCATTAAAATGCAAGTCCTCGGTAATTTATGAGGGCAGTGTGTGACATAGACCTTTCTCATAATCACTGGCGTGAGTAAATGTTTCAGTAATCGGAGTCGAAGGCGGCTCGTCGTGTAACGAGGCCCCGTTTCCAACAAATGTTTCATATTCACTCCAATAATTACGCGCTTTAATCCGTTGCTCGTCTGTTATGAATAATGTAACTCGGTCTGTGACGGTTTTGCTGAGCGTGACAACCTGGTTTTGAATCGTTGTCTTCCAAAAGGAGCTACGTCTCTGGCGTTTGCGAGTCGGAATCTCAACAATTTGTGTAAATTTAATTTGCAGAGTTAAAAAAAAACTTTAATCAATATAATCTTTGCAAAATGTTAGTAATAAATTGATGCATTTTGAAAAAAAACAAAAACGTTTTCATAAAAGTTATTACTTCACTGCTAGATTTATTATACGTTAATTATTCAATTTTAAGTGATTTCAATCAATTGAATCAACTGTATTAGGACACATTAATATTGAAAATAGCGTAAAGCCTAATGCGTCGGAATTCGGCGAAGTCCGTATCAGATACGAACAACTTTGGTCAAACAACTGGCAACAATTTATTCTCTCGGAAACTGTAATGCCGTAATCAGAGTTTCACCGCCGAATATCACAAGCCAGGTTTAAGTTGGAAAAATAAAATTGATTCTCTTATAAACTAATGTTTGATCAGATTTAGAATTTATGGCCGTTTGTCGTCATAAATTTCACCAATAAATTTATTCAGCTCCGGATATTTTCTTAATTTCATTTTCGAAATTTATTAGGCACCTTTTACGAAGTAACTTGACCGAGGAGCGGTTTAAAGGGCTCCCTATAAAACCGTGATTTATTTATGGCGTGCTGTCAAATGTTGAAGGTCTTCGGCGTTGTTGAATTATTCTCTTTTGTTCTGATAAAAGAAAATCGGAAGCCTTATTCTTGAGCAGCTTTTAGGATTTAACATCAGCCCTAATGTTCATTGAATCTGGAATATTAGATCAACGCCTTGTTTTCTTCTGCTTCTGGCTTGGTAATTTTGGTAATATAAATTAAAAATTACACACAGTATGGCCTTTTTGATGGTCGGGCTGAATTTCTCTTGAAGTAGATAACAGCATAAAACAAACACATTTAAAATTTTTCAGTCAAGTTGAAAATTCCGGTCTGCTTTTGGAAAGAAAAAATTATACAGGGTACCTCAGGACCAGTACAATTTTACAATTTTAAATAAAACCTTATACATTCCGACCGAGGGATGAGCATCGATAAAAAACATCGATGGTCACCATAGAAACATCGGAACCTAACCATCGATGGTGGTACGACCATCGACTCTATAGTCTACACATCGATGGATTTTTGAGTACTCATTACTCGAACTACAAATTATTTTCATATATATATACATTATTTTTATGTGCCACTTCAGAAACGTAAGCTAATTTTTCAAACTTCGCCATTTCTGAGCCTTTATTAGAAACTTGATTAATAAAAATTATGTTTATTTTTTTAATAACATTTATTAGGAATTATTTTTGCCTTTATTTATACAAATTAGAATTAATGTATCCAAATTTTACAATGAAACATTACCATATCTTCCTCGGAACGCAATTAAAAAAACGTAGCTTTAAAGCCAATTTATCAGAAAATAATCGTTCAGAGGGAACAGATGTGCCATTAAGGCAATAAATTGAACAACTCCTGACAGGTTCTGATAGGTCACTTTCATATGAGAAGAATATAAGGTTCCCTATTCACAAAAGTGGAAATTAGGAAAAACTGAAAAAGTTATAAAACATCGACAGCCCACCATCGATTGTCAAAAACATCGACACAGTAACTTCGATGTTGAAAACATCGAACATAGGTCGCCTACCATCGATGTTTTCTTAACATCGACCATCGATGCTCATCCCTAATCCGTCCCATGGACTGCAGTAGCGGATAGGTTAGAGCGTCCGACTCGTATTGCCATTCTAAAGGTCCTGGTTTCTACACCGGCATTCCCCTTAGATTTTTAATTGTGAATAATATTGTAAAGTATTGTAACGTGGTTTGTCCCTCGTCCGCGGACGTTAAGCCACCCTTAATGTCAGGTAATGAGAAGCTGGTTTTTAATGCCGCTCAATGTTGAACTTGCGAAAAACGTGAATTACAATACTCATTGGAACGTCGCGTTGGCGGTGGACCTGCGGGTTCAAGGCCCGGTTACACGGAGGCGATCGGTTTGAGAGATGTTTTTAACAAAACATTAGCTAATTGACAAATTAAACTAATAAATTCCTTGGAGTAGGTACCAATTTGCATTTCATGTTCGAACTGCCTGCGTTGGTTTTTATCGTATTATTTTAAATTTACAACTGTAGAATTAACTACATCAAGCAAATATAATGTTGAAAAAGGATAATTGACTTGTATTGTCATGATCGGGAAGTCATCTGACTTCCAAAGGAAAAACTTGTCACTCGCTATCACTCGAGTTAAGATCAGGAGGCCATCGGCGTTTCAGTCGGCGGTCTGGAGTATCGGGAAGTTTGGTGAAGTTGGGTTACTAAGGGCTTAGGATGACCTGTGAGTGAGGAGTGGAATTTGTTGAATCTTGATTCGACGGCGTGGGACAAGGGATGTTGAGGTCATAGTGAAGGGCACGATTGGACACATAAGAAAGAAGCATATGTAATACATCGTAGGGTTTCGGACTGGAAGAATTGGATTGATAGGAGTTGGCTTAGCCCCATATTTCCATACAGTAAGTCCATGTCCGTTTGAGTGTTGTGTTTAGTTAGATTAGTCTTTTACTTCCAGGGATAGTTTGGATAGCCCGTCTAAAAGTTTGTATCGTCTACTTGTTGTTTAAGTCTAGTATATGGATTCCACGTGAGATATTTGTCGATGTATAGTCCTAAAGGTGGCTCCAGACATGCAGTATTCGCCGAATGCCGGGCAAATGTTCGTCAAATCCTCGACTAGTGTGGATGATTGCTCGGCTATTCGGCGAACAACAACATCCGATGCTCGCCGTACTCGGCTTTTTATCGGTTTTCTTGTCCCCTTCAAAGTGCACAAATATTCGTAAAGTAAGCGCACTCAAACCATCTACACATTCGGGAATCAACTGTAAACTGAACATACCTTTAAACAACTGTCAACGGTTATCAAAATCAACAGTAAGTGTATACTTACATTTAATGCTATTTATTTTTTCATTAATAAACGATTCCTAAATAGTATAAATGTATTAATTTACACAATAGCAACAGTTTTTTAAATATTAGGAATGGATTGGCACAACGCAACAGTTTTGGAGTTCCTCGAGTTTACGAAACAGAACCAATAATTGGAAAAGCTTCTCTTACTAATTATAATTTTTTTATAAATAAAATAATAAATAAAAAATATAATTAAATATATATTTTTTAATTATTTTGTAGCTTCTGCACAAAACACTAACCGCAGCAATGACAGTTTCACTATTGTCCATCACGATTGGTGAGGACACTCACTTGGCAAATACGTGTTTGCTGTTTCCGCAACAACCAGGAGGTTATACAAAACCCGCATGCTATTTGACGAATGCCAAGACGAGCATCTCGAGACTTCGCAAATATTCGGCGGCAATAGGCATTCAGCGAATACCGCATGTCTGGAGCCACCTTAAGAAACGAGCACAGTTTGTCGTGGGTAGAGGAATGCGGTTGTGGTATACATAAGGAAGGGTTACTCGCCGTAATGTGAAATTGAAGTTCTAGTATTTATTTTCATTTATTTTTATTCTCTACTTTCTAAGTCAAGGCTCAAGTTTGTAAGGTGAGACAGCAGGGAACGTACTGCAAGGACAGGATCATTGTGAGTAGACAGGACTGCAATATGAACAAGGAAGTATTTGGGTGATTAGGTATGTCAGCAGTATATATTATGTAAAGGATTGGGCGAAGCACACGACATTGTGGGACTCCTGCATAGACAGGCTGGATGGGAGAATGGGAAGAACCGTACATTACCCAGAAATAACGGTCGGCAAGGTAGGACTTTAGGAGGATAAGGTAGAAGGCAATAGGGAGGATGCCTTTGAATTTACATAGCAGACCCGATCGAATACTTGCGCAATTTCAAGAAAGTGAGCCAGGCAATACAGTTTTTTCTCAAACGAGAATGCAATAACGACTATAACACAGTGGCATTGTTGAACTTTAGAGTGTTGATGTCGGAAACCAAATTGGTGATCGGGGATTAAATGGAGGGAATTAAGTGTGGGATAAAGACGTTGGTTTAAGGTGCAAAGACTGCTTTTTTTTAGTTGTTAAGCTAACGTATTATTCTTCGTCCTTCTTGTAAAAGGACATCATCTAGAAAAGTTGATAAATCCTCCCTCAAGAAATATAAAAATTGTGCTCCGTTTATATTAATTCGTTAGATAATATCAAAATAATTTATCTCCTATTACTGCAATATTAGGGCAATACCATAATAGAACAGAGAAAAAGCAAATTTATTTAACCTATGAAAAGACTTTTGACAGAAATAAACATAGTTTTTAATTGCAAGTATGCTGTTTGTCCGCTGTTTGATAGTCTCTGATCATCATAAATGGTGTATTTTCGCTTTCTGGTCAATTCAATCGAATCATTTTTGGTAGAATGCTTATCAACAACTCGCAGATCGAACAACAAAGTTGTTCAACAACAGGTTATTTTGTCTCCACTCCCTTTTTAAGTATATTCCCAATATATTCTTCAAGTTATTAAAGCCAGCGTTTTCCTTTATCTATTCAAACTCTCAAAATAGGCAATGCTGTTTGTCGAATGTGACGTGACATTCAACTAAGTTTCAACTGATCTATTTCTAGAGAGATCTGTAGGTTTGTATTTTTTTTTCATCTTTTTCACATTGTGTCATGAGTTTAGAGTCACGGGGTGGTAAAGATTTATAGTGAAAAAATAAATAATGTGCTAATACATTACTTATTTATTATTTTTTTCTCTTTATATTCCAACCTTACTTTACCTTCCAGATAAATCAAACACAAAAGAGCGTCTTGGTAGTAAATCACACCCTGGAAGACATAAAGTCCTAGGGGTACAAATTGAATCTGAGAAGCTAGGATTATTAGGAGCTGAAATTCTTCTTGTCCCCATTCCCTTGACGATTTCAACCCTAAGTGGTTTGTGATGTCACCGTAATGACGCACCCATTTAAATGAGGGACACTCGGGCCTCGTAGACTTTCGGCCCACGGCCAAGGAGGTTTCCCCATAAATAATTCAATGTCCTCCCGTTATACGTAAAACGTTTAGCTGTCCTACTTTAATGTCACCCGAGAGTCTCTCTAAAACGTTCGAGGGTGGATTTCAGCGATTTCCGAAGAGAACGAGGAAAGTGCTATAAAAATAAATTTTCCCGGTTAAAATATTTAAATAAAAAAAAGTTTCTATGTGAACACAAATTTTTACAAATAACATGTTTATCCATTTTTGTTGCTATAAATTTAGAAAAGTTCTTTATATATATATAATATATATATGTGTGTGTGTGTGTGTGTGTGTGTGTGTGTGTGTGTGAGAGAGAGAGAGTATAGAGAGTATATGTGTATTTATTTTTATTATTTTATAGCATCAAACATTGTTAATANTAAAATACTGCCATCTCTTACTCTTAGTATTTATTTACATTTTTTGTTTAAAAAACACAATGCAACCTTTTTTTTATAATTTATGTGTATTTATTTTTATTATTTTATAAGAATTTATTTATTTATTTATTTTATATATATTTCTTGAAAATAATTATTAATCAAATTCAGAAGAAAATTAAATTAACGTTGAGAATTGTTCGAAGTTTTATACAAATAACATAATTAACCAAGTTGATAATTAACCAGAAACTAGATTTTATTTCTGTTTGACAACTGACGACACACAAAAAATTATTTTAAAAAAAATTTTCAACTCAATCTAACTTTGTGTGTGCAATCAGATTTTTATTCTATCAATTAATTAATGTGTCACGAGCGGGATTCGAACCCACGACCTTCGGCTAAATACACCGCTGCTCTAACCACTGCAGCTGCGTATTGAGCCAAAGGTCGTGGGTTCGAATCCCGCTCGTGGCACTGACTTTTTATCTCAACCAATACCTCACATATAGATTAATTAATTTAAAGATGTTATTTGGTCAATCGGACCACGAAATCTAATGGATTTTTATTCTATATTGAACATCATGGTTTCCTGTATCTCTATGTTTATGTTTAAATTTTTATTAATTATTGCTGAACATTTATCGGCTATGAATTCCTGAATTCTGTTTAAAGTGGTAGATGTTTCGATCACTTTTTACTCACGAACAATTTAGATCTCGGTATCGTCTGGATGAAAACAAAAATTATTATCTGCCAAGCGTTCCAGCTCTTTAAGGTCATTAACATGTCAATACAATCTTAAAGTTGTCTACAAATTGACTTATTTAAGTTTTTAGTACATGGTTTTAAATTTCTTTTGGAAGGTCTTCAAAGAAATTAGAAACCACCTATTACAAATTTAACTATATCAATTTGTAGACATGTTTAAAAGTGTTTTGCCCTGATGACGTCTTTAAAATAGGTCGAAAGCTGGTAGATGTCAATTGATTTATTTATTTTATTTCATTTTTTTAAATTATTATTATTATGTTTTTTACCCAGACTATACCGAGAACAAGATTATTCGTGAATACTATGTTTCATCAGCTGCAGGAGGGTTTTGCAATATTAGTCGATTTATTCTCAGCAGTATAATTTTCTATACGAAAAACCGAGTATCGATTTTATTCCGATGGTAATTTATTTTTCCAAGGCGGACGTCCCATCATTAATCAGCTAATGGTAAAAAGGTGCGGACAGGTGTATTGTAAAGTATTGTTTTCACATCCTGTCACAGTAATTGAAGAGGAAATGCATTTGTAAAAAATATATATAAAATAAGTTTTGTTTTTGATGAATGATAACTGGGCAGAATAACAAAACAAGCTTGTAAACCAAACGATAAAAAGTCAGGTTTCTGTATTCTACCAGAAAATATGAACGTACTAACTTTTTCTTTAATTAAAAATTTGTCTTAGCAAATGCGATATGGGGAAGAATGTCGAAAGTTTTATTTTAAGAAGAACATAAAGTTCCAAAACTTTACTTAAGTTACAATAAAAAAAATGATTTTGTCGGAAAACGTGCTTAAGGTGACGATTTATTTATTACGAAGGGAAAAAGTTTACAGTGTAGTTAAATCATGAATTAACCACCACCACCACACATCCACACACACACACACACACACACACACACACACACACACACACACACACACACGCACATGCACAGGCACACGCGTACCCATTCCTTCAGATGACTTCAATCAAAGAATGTCATTATATTTTATAAGGCTGGAAAGAATTTATTTTAACTGGTTGTTGTAAAGCGAAAAAGGCCTATTTTTTCAATTGAAAATAGAAAATTTTGCGGGGCTTAACATTTAGTAACTAATACAGTAAAACATTTTATATTTGAAATGTTCTAAGAAAAAATATTAAAACTTAAGCCATGTTAATAAAGAAATTTAATAATGGACACTTTTGAAACTTGATGAAAAATTGAGTTGTAAGAATGTTTTTATTTTATGTTTTATATATTTTTTAACAACTCTTACAAATATTGGTTTATTGAAATAGTCTCTAATGGAAAGTGACGGAAATTAATATTCTTTGTTTGGGTACTGCGATGGCCAATTGGTTTGAGCGTACGACTCTTATTTGTCATGCTAGAGGTTCTGGGTTCGAAACCTGATAAAGCCAATTGAATTTTAATTTAAAATGATATGATATTTATTTGAGTTGTTCTGACCTCGTCCGCTATGACAAAGGGTGGTTGAACGTTGTTAAGTTCTCCTGTGTGAACGACATTATTTTACTTTATTGATCATTATTTAAAAATATTAGTTTTTTATATAAAACAGTAATTTACCTTCCGTCTTATCGTTCTTTATTGTCCAGGTTTTGCTGTTGGAACAATCTTCGTCGTTTTGAGCGAGTGTAATAGTCTGGCAAGTTTAGAGATAAAACAGATATATTTTCTACAGTCTGGTTATCTTTATTGCCAACAATAACCGCTGGAACACCTGGAATTTTCAACTCGGGGTAAATAAAACTAAATAATTTAACGAGAGGTGGTCGGGAAGAGTGAAGTGCAATTAAGAATTAATAGCTAAGCTTGAGAGGGAAGTGGAACGATTGTTTAGATTTAAATACCAAACGGAAAACCAGTGCTGTTATAAACCGCCTGAACTAAATGAATACTAATAATGAAAATGGTTTAAACAAAAAATGGCTTTTGAACGTTAGTATGATAGTTCGGAAATAATAAATAAATAAAATCAATATGAATGTACTGAGAGAAGATTAGATATTAGAATCCATTCACCATAAATTCAAAAAAACCAACATAACTGAATTGAAAAATTTCTGGGCAAAATTATATGAAAACCTTATAAAGAAAGAAGATGATCTCAACAAAGATCGAAACGTTGCACGATAAAGAAAATGTTTTTCTAAGCCCACGTCGCACCAAACCGCATCTCATGATCTCCAAATAATACTTAAAAGTAAAATCAAACTTGACTTAATAACAAGACGTTGCTTCGTGTTTTGGAGTACTTTCAGCCGGAAAAATATTTCTAGCCTGAAGAAAATAGATCCGGATTAAAAATAGATCGAAGCAAGATGCATTGAATAAATTGAAATTCATTTCTCCTGAAACAATAGTGTATGCTGGAATCTGTTATAATTTGCGTGGTAAAATTATGTTAAATCCACATTTGGAAACAATTTGTACTAAACTATTAATTTCCAAAAAAAAATATTAAAAAAATGCTATGATAGCCACTTTATTTACAAAAACAGACAATGAGATAATCTACAGCAAATGAATATATCCAAATTATGTAAACATGATTAAAATTTGTCTGCCGTTGTTCGTCACCGAAATTGCAGAAAAAGAAAAATAGACTACAGCCATACTGCAGATCATAAAATAAATGTTTAGATTAATCGGCCTCGTGAAACATAATTGTTATTGATTGCCCATTTCTTTTTTTTTCGAAAGTTGCTAGATAACAATTTCATAAAATGTTTAATTACATAGCTGATAGCTCAAGTGGTTAGATCAGCGGCGATTGAGCCAAAGGTCGTGGGTTCGAATCCCGTTCGTGACACTAATTTTTCATATCAGCCAAAAACCTTCGATAAAAAGAATAATTAAGTGGAATAATTAACATGGTCAATTATTACACTAAGCAAATATGGATTAAAATTTTTATATTTGAATACCGTCCAAATTTACAAATTTCAAACTTTGTGGAAAAAGGATCTTCACAAAATTGTGACCTTACTGAAGATCCTTTTTCCACGTTGTTCAACAGCAGGTCGATCCATCATTTTATCTTTAAATTTCAAACTGTCTATCGAAAAACACCTGAAAGAATAATTTATTATCTTCAGACTGTAAGAAAATCTGCAAATCAAATGCTATCTTAATGTCATTTTTCATCCGAAGTACTTCTACCCTGTCGCCAGAAGCTTAAATGATTTAAACTCATCTGCCCTATTGAGTAGAGAAACCACTGCCGTAGAAAACCCTTGCTGCCTTGAGAATACGAAATTTATCCAGGAAACGATCAAAAGAAGATAGCTTTGAGTTTTTATTTCCACGAGAACTGCCTCCAAAAATTTTAAATCAACATAATCAAGCCAGCACCGTTTTTAAGCTCCTGAATACCAGGTTCGAACGACGAGACTGCTTTTCATAACCCTTCTTCAAGGCATCTTTGCGAAATTGGGGACTTCTTCAGTCCCCTCTTTCCAAAAAAGAGTTAAAATCTTTGTGTTTTGCTTGTACACTCATCTTTTTGTCCTAAAGATTATTGCACACCTGTCATCATTTCCTCTAGTCTTGAGATTTGTAGACGCCCTATTCAGCCTCTATCTTCATATTTGGTCCTTGAAAGTTGATGAGCACATAGGAACTGAAGAAACTGACTTTAACACAGCCTACACTTCTCAGGCTAGTTTCTTGGGCGCCTTATGATAGTACGCTTGTTGATGTTTTTCGGCTGAACGTTATTTGATCTTTTTGGAGAGATGCACTCAGGAGCGTGGGCTACTATAAAATGATGGTAGAAAGAACTCAGAAGACAATCTGGTTGTTTACCTATGATATATGATTAATAAACGCTGGTTTTGTAGTTTTCATAAATAAATACCTTTTAGAGGCCGAAAAAGGACGAAACTATTATGGTTCCTGAGCTTAACCATGATGATTTCGCCTTTTCAAGATGAAGATCGGAAGCTGAGAGCAAAAATTCACTAACTTACTGTACTTTCTTCAAAAATAATCCAACGATCGCGAAAAATCAAAGATTGTTATTACAGATATAAACTACGAGATTCATAGTACCTGGTGGCCCAAGATTGCCCCCAATTCCCATCTTTTCAGTAGTTTTGTAAAGAGTGTTTTACTATAGAAACAGTAAATTTCGACTATTTCTCTCAGCGACAGAAATATGATTGTAATGTAAATAAAAAAAAAATACATTTACAAAAAATGAAATAATTCACTACAAATGAATGTAGGCATGAAATAACATCCGTCTGCTGGACGTCGTCGCCGAAATCAGAAAAATAAAAATTTAACTACAGCATGCAGCAAAATAATGTAGATTTAGCTTTAATAGCTTGTAGATTAGGTTACGTTAAGCAGGGTCACAGGAGAGGGTAATTCAATTATGAAATATTATAGAAGTTGATTTTATAGTCTGAAAAAGTGAGAATGTGGAGAACAAAAGAAAAGTGAACAGGAGACAGTTATTTTAAGTAAATATAAAACCACAATTAATCTCTCTGAAAGAAAAAAACTGGCAATGATTTTCGTTTGGCGACTTTCGATGGTTTTTCCAGTTAGGAGGGCCTTCCTGTCAGTATGTGATTAAAAAAGTTATTTTTCTTTTTGGTACTAAACTGGGAAATATTTACGGTTAAAAGTGGCATCGACGTGATCGTTGGGAGCCTGGGTCCTGTTGGGGGGTGGTTTGCGTCGGACGGTCGAGGGACATGGGCATGTTGGCCCCTGTGACCTTGGGATCGCTTGGGGGATGGACTTTTCCATGCCAATCTAAGTGTAATGGTTTTTATCCACATCCCGAAGGTATGTGTATCATTGAGGGTGCCGCCTCCTTAACCGGCTGCGAGCCGTCGCTGTCGGGGTCGGGGTTCCTGATGGCCTGCAAAATCACTGTGGTCGGATATCAGAGAATAAGGCAAAAAAACTTTCAAAATTTTCGTAAAACGTCTTCCGTCGGGAAACCCATTTGTGATTCTGATTATGTCGTTTTGATTACCTCTCATCTTATTGTCACGTATAAACTGTGTATATCTCATGCGAAATTGCGTTGATGAAAAACGATTTTTAATTATTTCCACTAGAAAATTAAATTAATTTCACTTAAATATTCTCTACGGAGAAGCTTGTTGCTTTTAAATTAAAATTAATGAAGTGTGAAGAATTGATCATGTCGGAGTATGGGAAACCGGCGGCGGAGGCGCTGTGAAATTAAATTTCAGCGTTGAACCCAGTTTTCTAATGCTTTTTTAAATCAATGACCAATTTTTTCTAGGTTAATTTTAGTATGTATAAAAAGTCCAAAAAGTTATTTTCGTGATTTGAATTTTACATAACAACTCAATACTTTACTGTGTGTTACTTTATTATCTTTTTATACTCATTAGATAAAAATAAAGAAATTCAGTTCAATCTTATCATTTCCAGAGCCAATTTGTCCAATGAGTCAATTGTTTTTTTAATTGCTGTCTTTGACGAAAATTTCATTTGATTAAAAAAATTAATTACAAATTGTTTTTCTTAAAAGTATGGTTTTATATCCGAAATCTCGCCTTTGGTGATTGACATAACCCAATTTCTGGGTGTGCCTCGCTCTACCATCCACGATGGTCTACAAAGGTTTAGGGCCAGCATAAGTCTCGATCGAAGGGAAGGTAATGGTCGACCCCGATGTAAGACTGCTAGAGAGATCATTTTATTGCTTTACCGCACTACGTCACCGTCATTTAGCGGCTTCCTTGATAGGCAGTCAACTCCAAACGGTCCATAATATAAGGATGAGCTCTAAAACGGTCATCGGAAGGCTTTCTGCGTCTCTAGACGTCACGCATCAGTCTATACTACTGGAGAGACATCGAATAGAATGACGACTATTCGTAAAGCAACGTCTCGCTTGGAGATTTGAACAATGGGGCTATTCTCTTCACAATGCCGGTTTGGTTTGTGGAGAAGACGTGGAGAACGCTTTACTTCATGTGCCATGTGTGAGCCTGGGCTTTTCGAAGACAGTTATGGTACGGGGTGGAATCAACGTGGAAGCCAATACCGGACTGATCGTAATACACGATGAATCTTTCACTATTAAGTTCACTGAGGAGGTTTTTCTAGAAGCTGTGATCCCATTCACTCCGACTTCATGTTAATAATGTTAAGCCTTTATGTTACAATAAGTTAATTATATGGTTAAGCACACTCGTAGAAAAACATTGTATTGTACTACACACGCAAATAACCCTCACGCAATCACTTATGCACGCACCCACGCACACGCAAGATGCTTGGCAGTACCATATATTTAAATTTTCAGCAACAAACATGTAAAACTGAGGATTGCACCTGGGAGTGCAAAACCTATATTTTATCCCCTTTTACTCCCAAATGTTTAATATAAATAATTCTGAGATTCGATAGCGCGTTATTAAATTTTATTTGATATTGAACAAAAATTTAAACTTTTTGTACAAAATAGTTTTATTGTGCCTTTGTAAATGATGTTGCGAAACTGGCCTACTGATGTAATTTCTTAAGAGCTATTTTCCCTAATCAGTATAGACTGTTTTAATGTATAAAAGTTGTTACTAAGAGTTTGTTTATATGGACGTCTTGCGACAATAATCGAAATAAGGCCAGCGGAAATATGCAGAAAAGTTTTTTAAAACGGCATTACCAGCCCATTAAAAACTTTCCGTTCTTAAAACACACCGCAGAATATAAAATCCTACTTTTTTCACGTTTATTAGCGTAAAACAGTTAATGATGCCGGAGTAAAGCTCACAATTTTCACTGACACGGCGAATATGTAGTTTGGCGAGGGGAAGAAAGGTCGAGTTAAAATGCCGGTCTCATAAACTCGGAAGTATAATTTATGAAGGAATACCCAAAACAAGTTTTCCTTTCTTCCTCAGTTTATTCATCCCGGGTGGGTGTAAAACGGTCTTTAACAAGTGTAGTTGAGGAGAGCGGAGCCGGTTCATACGAGTGATGAAGAGGGCAAGTTTGACAAAAGCAAGGCACTGCTTCTGATCTCCCTCATAGTGATTTATGTGATATGTTCCTACCGAGGACTAAATCTAATTTATCAATCGGCTCTACTTCACTCACACAGGGGACCAGTTCGTGATAAGTTTGAAGTCGCTCCACCCGACCTCACAAACTTTGACAACTGACATCTACGTCATAAACTAAATCTCGGATTTTTACCATGGTCCGATTCTTAAAAAAAACATTTTTTCCTATCTATATATTTCAATCTCTTGTTTCCAAACTCTCAAAAACACCGACTCACTTCAACTTTCAGTCGTATAACAAGTTGTTTATGGCTAGAGAATTAGATCCCAGAGTTCTTGATATTCCTCGGGCGAGGTTAAAGAGCTCCTTCCTTTCACGCTAATAAATTACATTCATTCTAATAAGTTAACATAAACGCGACGTAAACACAACAAAGACACATTACAAAAACTACGTACATTTAAAAATCCTTATATCCCTGAGGTATCACAACAGTGATCTGCCCGCCACCGTGCCCCAATACTACGCACAAGTCTGACGTATGCCCAAATATTACATCTAAACGTCAAACTTCTAGAATTAAAAAGATGCTCGACCGTTATTTTAAGCGGGGAACACACTTACCCGATGCAACGCTACCCGACGTGACCCGAAGCCTTTTTTTTTTTTTTTATTGTACTCGATGCTACTCGACGAAAATCTGGTCAGTGGGGAACTTGGTTGCATCGCGTAGCGTAGAGTAGGGTAGCGTTGCGTGATGTGCACGGGGGTAGTACTGCCTTATGGAAAATTGGACATTGGATTTGCATCAGATAGCGTCGCATAGTGTTGCATCGGGTAAGTGTGTTCTCTGCTTTATACTTGCATATGGGGCACCTACGTAGTCGCTTTCCGGGCAGAAGGTGCCCGTGCGTTTTTGTGGGATCTGTGAGTAGTCTTTTTAGTATGGCCTTTTCCTTTTCGACCCGTTCTCCGTGGTAGTGAAGTTTTTCTTCACCTGCCACAGCTTGGTATAGGTCATTTCTATTTTTACGAGCCTAGTTGTTTTTCCATACTCCTTTTACTGCGTTTGAAATCGTTTTAAATCCGCTGGGCGTACAGGTTGGGAAGCATCGTAGGGTCTTCTGACGGTTTCAAAATCTGTATTTACATGAATTACAATGTACAACCACTGCCTCACGGAAGATTTCATATAAAATCCGTATTGTACAGCCTTGTGTCAATAATAAAATCAAATGAAAATTTTCAATTAGATCAACTGTCAACAATATTTTGTTATTTTTGAAGTTTGGGGAAACAAGACATCTTTCCATCATTTGAAGATTTATGAAACAAAAAGTGTTAATCATAATTCAAGGCTTGGTTTTTTAAGGTTTTCCGATGGATATCAGTAAATGTTTGTTTCTATATAATGCTACTATATTTTTGCTAATAAGTTTTAAATTCAAAGAGCAATAGTGAATGTTGTGCCAGTGAAAAAAGGCTGTGCGGCTTAAGGCCATGAAGGGGGTGTAGAATCCCGATATAAAGGGAATGGAGCACTTAGCCTTTCAGTAGAGGCCCTAATGGCGTCTTACTCTAAATCGTTCCATTGTACTGATAACAGAGCCCTTACATCTCCCACAATACGTCGCTTTGAATACACTCTGTCACTCCTCCCATATCTTCATTAGGCCCTTTTCCCTTTTGAATATATGCATCTAATGATGACACCATAAATTCAACTTAGTTCTTTGTATAAATCTGGGAAAAAAGCTTTACGACCTCTGCCCTTTTTACTATCGTGGTCAGGCAGAGCGTTGCGAGCAAGGGGATAATGCTCTTATGTATTTTGTGTTTTTACAACCCGAGGGTGGCCTACTTCAGTACAGAATGGCTCAACTTTGTTATAAATTTGTATCGGCTGGTTTTTTCAATTTTTTTGTTGATAAGAAAATGGATAGTTTTTTGTTGATCAATCAGTCATGGAAAAAGCCGTTACAACTATTTTTCCTTATAATATTAGATTATATAAATCACAGTATAAATAAAACATTAAATTTATGCTTCACATAATTTAAAACTTGGTATTACATATGCTTGAATGTGGTTAGGGGAATAAGTGTTCTTTACATAAATTACATCTCACTAAACAACCTCTCAATTAACCTGTTAAAAAAAGAAACTTTCAAAATGTAAAATAAAACATAATCGTTTATTACAAGTTTCAAGGGGTGTTCGTGATATTCACTCGTTACTTACCGGTATCGTGGGTTTAGCTGTTTCGCCTGTCTCGAGGGGGTTTTTGTATCGTAAATATATAGTTTAATAGTAGTCCTGGAACTAAACTAATTGATAATAAAGCGACGGTCTATTTTCCTCGTTTACAAGGTCAACAATGCATTGGATAACGCATAACAATATCAGGGTAATTAATAAAACAAGTAGATGTTGACATATAGTTAATGGGCTTTACTGCCAACATGTTTAATTTCTTGGTATTGATATAATAAACGAGAGCTCTGAAAGTTTCAATGATTGTTTGATTTAAGTAGATGATTCATAGACACTTGAGGACTTTGCAACATGTTGTGGAGTGTTTGCCATATGCCAAAGCACAATATTTCAGCAAAATTAAACAATTTGCATTTGTAGCTCACTTAAACGTTGTGAGAACCAATTTTTTCTAAATTTCTAAATAATAAAAAATCGTTTTCTTGATATGATTAAATCATCTTGTAGAAATAGTAAAGTAACAGTAGAGAAAACAAAATAGTAGAGTTTTTTGAAAATTTAATAAGTAATGAAATAAATATGTTAGTTATGTTCATTTAAACAATTTTTAGGATTTATTGTAGTAATAAACATATGGATTTGGGCTTGTTCGAAACGCGCCGGAAACCGATCAAAGGACCTGAGAGATTCTACATGCGCTTATGGTTGATACTGTTCATTTATTTATTGGCTTATGTTTAAAAATTAACTGATTATTTGGAGATGGTCAGATGCGGTGTGGTGTGACGTAGGTTGAGAAAAAATTATTCTTTGTCGTGCCAACGTTTCGATCTTTATTGAGATCATCTTCAGGGTTCAAAATGTTTGTTTTCCGGGTAGATGTGCCACTCTTGTCTTTCGTGTTGAGAGTGGCAAAGATGGAAAAATAGACACGATAAAGAAAATGTTTCTGAACCTACGTCACACCAGACCGCATCTCACGATCTTCAAATAATCATTTATTAACGGTCAGTAAACACATACATTTAAAAAATAACTATATTTCTTTCTTACCTTTCGAAAATGTTTAGGAATTTTTTGTACTACAAATCTTCCGGACTCTTTTGAATATCGACATTTCTATCTTCTTCGTTACTGGAACTGAGAAAAGACCACGACAGTGAGGATAGACGGACAAAAATGATCGGTAACGACCAAATTCCAAGTACATCACCCCGCAGACAACAAATGGAAATATCAAGAATATTGCTGTTTGGAAAACACGCTTAGCGAGGCTTGTTTGAAACACGTAAAGAATGTGTGGTGTTTAGTGACCGTTAGCCAATGATTATTTGGAGAGCGTGAGGTGCTGTCTGGTGTGACGTAGGTTTTAGAAAAACATTTTCTTTATCGTGCCAACGTTTCGATCTTAATTGAGATCATCTCCAGGGCTCAAAGTGTTTGTTTTCCGTGTAGTCGTGTAATTCTTGTGTGTCGTGTTGAGAGTGCCCACTCTTTGAGCCCTGAAGATGATTTCAATTAAGATCGATACGTTGGCATGATAAAGAAAATGTTTTTCTAAAACCTCCGTCACACCAGACTGCACCTCACGCTCTCCAAATAATCACGTAAAGAATGTTCGATCTGTCCAAATTTTACCCAGCCTGGTCATTTTTCAGTAAATGACCGCATGTTTCTCTTGCGATTATCTCTAGTTTCTCAACTATTTTTATTCATATCATTCCAGAATACTTTGTCCTACTCTTGTAGCTTTTCTTACAGAAGATTGGAATAAATTTTGATGAAGCCAAGCCTTTTTGTTATTGTCCAAAATATTTAAGACTTTTGTTCAATGTTGTACTAGAAAAAATAATAAATAAAGGAAAACAGTCTACTGTTCCAATATTGGATGAACAATGGTGTAATGAGAGTCTTGTTTAATAATAGGGTCATTAATGTTTATCGGTGTAATTCAATGAAAATGGTCGTTGTTTCGCCTGCAATCAATTACGCCAATTGTCTCAACTGTTATGCGGCTGGCGGCTTATTCCAAGTTATTTATTATGCACCTAGGAAGAGGGTCTAAGTTAATTTTAGATAGATATTGCAACGGGCGATGCATGGGCGAAACGTTAATATACGCCTAGAGGATTTTATTTCTTTAATGACCAATAAATTCATAAAACGAACTGTATGAATACGATTTTACTATCAACTATTTTTATGTCAATTATACTGTAACAAAAGGTCGCTGGTTAATTTTTACAAAAATTTATTATGTAAAATTTTATAAACAGAAATTAATATTCAATATTTTTAAGCTTATGAACATGTCCAAAACGTTCTAATTTCTTGTATTTTTGTTCGAATTTAAGTGATGGGCCTCATGTTTCCTTGGCGTTCACCAATCGCTAGATTAACGAGATTCTTTTAAAGCGAGATTCAGTAAAAATGCCAAATTGAACCTGTTAAAGTTAAATGAAGTACTGTGTACTTGCAATTATAATTTATTGAAAGGACAGAGAGCATTTAAGAGACATGTCTTACTGCAATATGTTTGGAGTAGAAATGGCGAAATATTGTTAAACCAAATCAAAATGCTTTACCAAAGACAAGTAAACATTGAAAGAATATTTTTTAATTTTTTAAACAACCTCAAGCTCAACAAACTCCACAAAATATCCCTACGGATTTCGACATACAAGATTACTAAACCTACTTTCCAACAAGTGTGCTAGTAAAACACGAAAAACATGGCGCTGCCAGTCTGGAAGTATCACCAACCAACTTCCACGCAAAATTTAAATTTCGAACCACAGAAGATGTGAATTATAGTACACTCATCTATATTCCAAACATCAAATAAGGTATGAAATATGTAAAAAAAATCTCTACTTTAGAAATAGCATTTATTTATAATATCAAAATCGATACGTTTTTCTTCTAAAAGCATCATATATTATAGAACATAATTTGGATTTCAATAACCTAGACAGAAATGGCACATCCTTGTCAAAACATTGAACTAAAACATCAGTTTAACTGTGGTACTCGCAATCCTATTCTTTATCTCCAATCCTGTCCAAGCAACCTCCAACATCGAGGAACACCTTGAGCTTATCGAAGACTGATGTAAAAAATGGAGAACAAGATTGAACGAAGAAAGCACTCAGTGTACTTTTACGATGAAAAAGCAGTCTTGTCCATTGTACATCAACAACAAAGAGATAACAGTTTCCACTCAAGTCAAATACCTGGGACTATATCTCGACAGGAGACTGAATCCCCACCATAAGGCTGGCAAAAACAACAACTTAATACAACTACGGAATACTACGAAGGCTTCTAAAACCGAAATCAACATTGACATCTAAGTCAAAGCTAACATTGTAAAGACTTTACTAAGACCTATATGAACATACGGAGTGGGACTGACTGTGGGGTACTGCCAAGCCATCTAATATTCAGTTGATGAGCCCGGATGTATTTCTTCCAATCGAAAGTCCTTAGATAAATTTTAGCACCTTATTATTCCACTAACCTCCTATCCACAAAGACATCAACATTCGTTTTGTCAACGAACTGATCCGGTCCAGATTCCAAATCTTCCACACCAACCTTTCGAACCATCTTAACCATGCTGCTCGAGCCCTCTCCTCTCCCATCCTGACAACCCGCCAAGCATGTACCTACCGGTGCAGTGTTGACATTAGTGCTAGTGTTGTGCTGTGTGATACATTAATCACGTGTAAATATTTGTAAGTATACAATCATGAATAGGTAACAAATAAATATAAAAAAACTTTGTTACAACAAAAATATTAGACAGAGATAGCAAGGAAAATAAATGAAGAAGAAAAGAGGCCCTACACATAAAATTGATTTATGCACGATTGATTTGGATTGAGAAACATAGAGTGATTCTCTACAATTGACCCATATTTGTAAATAATTTTTAGGATGATACTACTGTAGTTAAGTTAGAATTTGGCTGAAATTTTAAGTTAACTTTTATTGTAGTTATGACATTAAAATTGGGATTATTTAGTAGGAGTTGGTATTTTAATACTACTGAAATATCACGTTTCAAAAAAGAACAGTCATTTCCTCTTTGATTGCAGTTTGGTATATAAAGATTTTATTGTTACAACCTTATATATGTTGAAATTGTTATAGCATTAAATATTCAACAATTGTTCATTAATATTTTAACTTCTGAAATCATACTCGACTTTTTGTCATGTCCATTAGAGTTCTTGGTCCGATTGACCAAATAACTTCTTTTCAATTAATTAATCTTTATGTAAGCTATTGGTTGAGATAAAAAAGTAAAAAAAGTTGAAAAATGTCAAAAAGAATGTAAAATTCGAAAGGTGGGTTGAGATGGGAAGTTGGTGTCCGAGTGGACCGAAGTCACGGTAGGTCAAGTGGTAGAGCAGCGGCGTATTTAGCCGAAGATCGTGGGTTCGAATCCCGCTTAAGACAATAACTTTTTTTATCTCAACCAAAACCTTAATTAATTGAAAAGTTATAAACTATGTAAGTTAAAGAAATGGTTAATAATAACAGTAAAGTTAATGAGACATAGACAAGAAAAACTGCACAATGAAAACCTAAGAATCAATAACATAATAATAAAAAAAATTATAACAACAAAGTAATTAAGAAATTCATTATAATTCTTATTTTAAGTCAAATTATTTTCAGTTTACACTTCTTGTCACCCAGAACGGGTTGTTTTAAACAAGAAAAAGGCCACTCTACATGTACACTTGTTATTACGCATTATGTTTATAATGCACATTCTAACCTCAAGCGTTGCCAAAAGAGAAAGAGAAAGGGAAAAAGAATATGAAGGTACAGCTCTAGGTATGGTAGAGCAGCGGCGCATTTAGCCGAAGGTCGAGGGCTCGAATCCCGTTCGTGACACTGACTTTTTTATCTCAGCAAATACCCTACATAAAGATTTTTGCCACATTTTAAATGGAAACTTATTCAGAAAAAAAAGGAGGAAACCTAGATGATTTTTGTGGCAACGCCACATTCGATAGAGTTACAAAAGTATTCAGAAAGGTTCATATTTTTTATATTAAACTTAAAAGAATGTACATTAACATTAAAGCTTTAAAACGTTTGTTAACTTTTTCAAATTATACTAATTTTGACCCAGTTTGGTCACATGAATGGCCTCATGTTTCTGTCATACTTAACGCTAGTACTGTAACTCTTGTAATTTTTCTCACAGAGGATTAAAACAAATTTTAGATTCCTGCGATACTTGTTTACTATTTCAATGTTATTATAAACCATTTCATAGTTTATTTTTATCAGTCGTAAAGGCCGTCATTGTTCATTAAAAATACACATTTTTTAACATTTTTCCTTACTTGTGATACCATTTCACATAAAAATCGTTAAACTTCTACCTATTTTTATGCATATTTAATAAGGGGAAACCTGGGCTGAACTCGGATCGATGAGATGTTTCCAGGATAACGAGACTAATCTGTTCGGTTATGAAGAGAAAAAGATTTCGGTTTGAGGAATATTTTTACTCTCTTTCAAGTATTATTTCAGTTTTGTGACTATCTTCTTGGATGACATGATCGTAGCGAGCGATTGCTTCCGAATAAGGGGCTACCCTAGAGAAGTTTATTGACCAAAGGTTTCAACACTAATATGAGGAATCTGCCGAGTGAGTATTATTGAATAGGATGTTCGTGTTTTTCAAGAAGGTTTCATTATTTACATTGAGATATCCTGAGAGGCTGATACAAAATATAACAATTTTATTTGTTGAAAACTATGTTTTGATATAAAACACTCAAGACAGTGGCCGTTTACACAGACATACGCTTTGGCGTTGATCCAGAAAAAAAATCGAAATCGTATTACTATACATTCAACAATATTGCATATTTTTTTGCTTTCTTTCTTTCACCGAAAGCAACTTTATTGCTTTCTCAGCAGTCCTTAGTTATAGACTAAAAAATGATGGGGAAGCGAATCGCTTTATCAATCTGTACAAGGATAAAGATGGCATGCTTATATTTTTTAAGGACTGCAGTTTTATTTATTGTATTTTTCTAAATGTACAATTTATATTTAAACTTCGAACTGTCGCTCGACACTAGAAGTTATTCGATTACATTTAAAAAAAATTATATATCTTTTCGTTTGATAACAAAATGTACAGGAAATGAATATTCGTGGTCCGATTGACAAATTAATATCTTTCAATTAATTAAGGTTTTTAGTTGAGATAAAATGGATGAAAAATGGTAAAAAGGAGGGAAAATTCGAAAGGTGGGGTTGAGATGGGAAGTTAGTGTCCGAGTGGATCGAGGTCACGATAGATCGAGTGGTAGAGCAGCGGATCGTGATCGGAGGATCGTGGGTTCGAGTCCCGCTCGTGACACTGACTTTTTATCTCAACTAAAAAACCTTAATTAATTGAAAGATAATTTTTACCTTTAACTTTTCTTTTAAACTCTTTGACACATTGAAACGATTTTCTTTCATTTTGTAGAACAATAATACCCAAACAGCCAATGCTAGTATTGTTTTTTAAAAACACACTCCGAAGTGAAGAAATAATTTCTTTTTGAGAAACATAATTGGCGTAAAAGCCTTCACAAATTTAGGCAGTTGGCAAAAGTTAAGTATTTCACTATTTAAAAAATCCTAGCTACGAATTCGTAGGCTACTAAGAAAGATAAACCTAAAAACGATTTTTGTAATTGATTTTAAGAAAATTGTACCAAGAAGTTTGCTTAAACTGAAAGTATAGACTATGCTGGAAAAGAAATGCGTTTCAAAATTATAATACAACAAGTAGAAATGGAGTTTAAAAATAAAATGGGAAAAAACAGCTGTTAGTCTGAAAAACAGTCGTTACCATTTGAAAAATTTAAATAAAAAATATCAACTGTAGCCATTCATGAATTTAATACTTAAAAAAATGCTATACAAAAATAAAATTTATTTTAATAAATAATGAAGACAACCTGATTCTAGAACAAAAGCGTATTTATTCTCTAAAACTATTGGTATAGTGAACAACAAATGTTCACCTTTTCCACATTCTTCTAAAGCTATTACTTTTTATTATTTAGTTCATAAAAAATTAACAAAATTTATGAAGGTATGCCAAAAATATGGCATTTCCTTATAGGACTTACATCCATTTTGAATTAATTTCGTTTATTATTATAAGTTATTATAAATATATATTATAATTGTTTTGTTCGTTTATACTTTAACAATGTATTATATATTTTTTATGACATGATAAAGTTGGCGAACAAATATGTTTTAAAGATCATATATTGTATTGCCTAAATATTTTGAAATTATCTTGTAATTTCTGTAAATTGCATATAATAATAAATTAAGAAAAATGTCAGAATTAATTGATTTTCAAAGGGATGACTTACGTACTTAAGAGATATGACGGTAATATCAATTTTCACAGATATTCGTGATTGAGATTTTAATTTCTCACGCACACTTATAGCAAATTGATTCTTCGGATCCACATCTTGAGTGCTTTAGAAGCAGATGCTTCCTCTTTGATGTCGAGCCGAAGCGGACTACCATTAATCACCCAAAGGGTTCGAGTGAGAACTAAAAGATTTTTCCAAGGGAACAGACCCGACTAATCTTTTGAAATACAATTGGGTTAATATAAAAAAATATTTCTTTTTCTTTTTGTTTCCAGTCCCGGGGAAATGGACCTCACACAACACTTTAATAAGTTTTATTGAATTTTAGTCACGTGACTGAATGATTGATGTGACCAAGGCGTCATTGGACAGTACACTCACCGCTCGTGTAACTTTTCCTCACCGGTCATCCATCAGCGCGACACTGCGTCTCCGACGCCATCCATCTTTTGGTTTCCTTCCACTTTAATTAAAATTGAACAATAACTTGTACGGAGACGCTTCCGTGAGAGCAGAATGCAAGTTTTATTTAAAAGAATGTTTCCGTGGATCTGAAGGGTCCAATTTGGCCAGGTGTCAATTACACGACCATTTGAAATATAAGTACGTTTTTGACGTTTGAATGGAATACATCTCGACGTTTTTATTTATTCAATGGTGCACTAATGGTAAACAACTTTTAGATTATCTTTCGTATTGGTATGTCTTGGTCAAACAAGATTTTACGTTCAGATATGGATAATAGATCGTTAGGGTGTTTTAGGTTTGATGGCCGCGGTAACGAGTCGGTTGTATTGCCAATTTAGTTTATTGGTCTGATATCGTCATTTCGACGCATGAAAAAACCCTATCAGAGATGTCAGGACAAAAAAATAAAAAAAATAATCAGCTTAATATATTGAAAGATACAACGTTTAATACCAACTTTGTTTAACAATCTTATAAAATACATTTTAATGAATCCAAAAATATATTTCAATAGTTATTCAGATATCGTGAGATGCGGTCGGGTGTGATGTAGGTTTCAGAAAAACATTTTCGTTATCTTGCCAACGTTTCGATCTTTTATTGAGATCATCTTCAGGGCTCAAAGTGTTTGTCTTCTGTGTAATTGTGCCATCCTTGCGTGTCGTGTTGAGAGTGCACGCAAGGATGGCACAATTACACAGAAGACAAACACTTTGAGCCCTGAAGATGATCTCAATAAAAGATCGAAACGTTGGCAAGATAAAGAAAATGTTTTTCTGAAACCTACATCACACCCGACCGCACCTCACGATATCTGAATAACTATTGATTAACGGTCATTAATCTCTACACATATATTTTAATTATGTGTTTGCCATGTTTTTCTGAAGAAACTGGGATTGGAAACTTAAGAAACTCTATCTTAAATGTGTATATTAGAAATATGAATGTAAAATTATTGGGGCCAATGATTTGTTTTTTGTTATGCTCACAAACTAAAACGTATTAGTCTATGATTGATGCAGAGTACCCCGTATTCTTACCTGCAAATTAAAATTAAATCTGAACAAGACTAAATTTTTTTTTGAAAGGTGGAACCTTAGACTCGCCCAATTTAGGCAACTTAGTCCTACTTAACGAGATATCAACCCACCTAGCTTCATCCAACCTATTTATCAACCAACTTAGTTTTAACCAACCAAACTTTGTCCTGCACAACCAGATAATTAACGAATCTAATTACCATATTAATCCCCCAAATTAGTCACGCCCAACCAAAAAATTAACCAACCTGTCACCACCAACCTATTAATCAACCCACCTTGCTTTATCCAACCTAATTATCAACCAACTAAGTTACCTCTACCAACCAACCAAACTTTGTCCTGCCCAACCAGACAACTAACGAATCTATTACCCTATTAATCCACCAAAGTAGTCACGCCCAACCAAAAAATTAACCAACCAGTCACAACCAACCTAATTATCAACCAATTTAGTCACTTCCTACCAATTCAACTTTGTCAACCAGATAATCAACCCACCTACCACCATATTATCCACCAATTTGGTCATGGCCAACAAAAAACAATTTAGTCGCGCGGAACCAGATAATCAACCTAATCAGCCACTCCGAATCATTGGAATTTATAGGGTCAGTAATGCCTAGCACAATTAACTTTGCATACAATTTCAGCTTTGAACTCAGAGAACTTACAAATGGACGTTTTAAAAAACACTAGAGTTGATAAGATCAAAAAATCAAAAAATGACCAACGAAACAGAATTTTTACACATGAAATGCAGAATATTTTTTATTAACTTTTAGCAAACAATATTTATGTACATACAACATAGTTGTAAATTTATTTCTGCTTGATTAAAAAAACACAAAAAAACCCCAAAAAACAGACGTCAATGTGTTGACGCTATTATCGGTTTGAAGGAAACAAGAACAAAGCACGACGCAACATTTTTTAGAAATGAAATGGATCGTTGCTACATGATAGCCGGCTGTCCATTTCAAGCCAATCCATGCCGCTGGACAGTATCAGTGACTGTTATCATTATATGTCAGCGAGCCGAACAATGCGTCTCTAAGCTCCAGCGGGTACCAACTTCCTGAAAGCATAAATCATATTTGACAGAAGTGTTGTAATTATCTCGGGGGAAGCGCTGCCGAAGTACTTTCATCGTTTAAATTACAACCACTTTTCCGACAGTCGCCCCGAGTGGCCCGTTCAATGGGGGACACTTGCAAAATTCAGCCGCTAGTGTAAAATGGCATGAATGAATTATTATTCTCTAACAAAAATAAACCCGACACAATGTAAAATCAACGGTAATAAATTTACCCCTAAAAGAATAGCGTCGAATATTATACATTTCGATAAAATGTATACGAATGTTTTGCAAATTTCGATCTTGACTATACTACTGTTAACATTTTTAAAAATACACTACATGCACGATTTTTCTCAAGACTTGTTTTCCTTACACAAAATTGAAGTATTTTTGCCGTTTTTAAACTTAGGCGACACTCTCGTTTCCATTTAAAAGTCCACAATTATATTCAAAAAGTAGTGATAAAGTGACATTCCTATTTAAATTTCGGGGAAAGACGAAATAAGAATTTCTAGAAAATGACTTCATTTATGCAAGATGCTTTGATGAATAAATAATCTTTTTTTTTAAACCCGTACTTAGAAACTGAATATGTCAACCATGCTGTTGATGTGGTGAAAAGTCAATCAACTCTTGCCCCTAATGAAACCGAATCATTAACATATTTTAGTTTGTATTTCTGGCTCAGCTGTTTTTTAATGGTATTTGTTTAAGAAAAATATGATAGTTCTTATAGTTTTACTTTTAAGCCTAGCTGATGGTTTTGATTCCGAAGTTGGTAAGAAGTTTCAATTGGAAACTAGACAAAAATTGGAAAAAAGAAGGAGATTGAGTGAATCCAGTGAATCGGAAGAGAATGAATGGCTTGCCAGCGTGAATTGGACCCAAGCTGTTGACAATTTCACAAAAAACGGTCTTTCATCGTTGAACGAAATTGCGGTGAGAGAACTGAGAAAAGCTTTGCTCGTCGGCTGGACAAGGTTCTCTCTCGTCAACGGCTTCGATTCCGGCATGGCTCTTCTTCAAAACGAACAGATCAGCTCAGTCCTCCTCCCGGAAACAAATTTCAACTGTCTGGTGAAGCAGTTATGTCCCGATGAAGAAGCTAAGCGGAGGTACAGGATCATTATGAACATAATGGGCCTGCAGTGCATCATCATGAGCACGACCGTGATGCTCCTCGCCGTCCCGCACTGCTATTGTAGGCTTAAATCAGCCTTCATGAAATTTTATGAAGCGAAACATTAAGATTTTTAGAAATTTTCCTTTTGGTTCTTGATATTGTAATTATGCCCGAAAATATAAAGCTTTTTTATATTATTTTCTACGAACAAAAGTTGAGTTGGAAGATACTTAAATATTCAAAATTTCTTTTAAAATAACGTAAAAACACGTAAAATAAAATAAAAAAATAAATAGGCAGATATATTTGACTCCATTGTGCCACAAAACCAGAAACATTTGGATACCGACTCTTTCACGGACTAATAGTGATGAGGAGGTTGGGTTTTGAATAATCTTCGACTCAACACCGCAGGTTAGTAAGGGGCACAGAAGGTAATTGATAATTAAAAATTTAATCTTATGCCCCCTTGACCATAATACTGATACATCAAATTAAACTTCAAGTGGTCGATACCTTTTCTTCAGTAGTTGATGTTGTCTATGATTTTACTGATTATACTAGTTAATTTACATAAAGTTACGGTTCCTAAAGTTTTTCTTTACAGTTGATTTAAACTTATATGGAAGGAGATAGAGAGAGAAAGAAAAAAGAAGAGACAAAGAGTAAGAAACAATAAAAGAATGGGAAAAACTAAATTCTCTTTCTCTTTCTCCCTGTTTACAGTTAAAAGGGTACGAAAGAACATGAGAAACAAAAGAGAGAGAGAGAGAGAGAGAGAGAGAGAGAGAGAGAGAGAGAGAATGAGAGAGAGAGAATGAGAGAGAGAGAGAGAGAATGAGAGAGAGAAAGGGAGAAGGAGTGGCGTTGCCCTGGCTGAATTTCTCTTGAACCAGAACCAATGAGGCTATAAAAAAATACATGTTTAATATTTTAAGTAATTAAGTAATCAGTAATAAGTAGTTTCAATTTTTTACTTTTTTTGGAGAAAAATTATACAGGGTACCTCAGGCACAGATCAACTTCAAAATTTCAAATAGGACCATACACATTGTGACACAGATTTAAAAGGATTTTTAAGCTGAAAACAATCGTGCAATTTGATCCGAATATAGCTCCCAAAAGGCTTTTTATTTCTTGCCAAATAAAGGCTGATTCGATCCTATATCTTCATTTTGTTTAATATACAGAAAACAGTCGATATTAAAGTTAAGTTTAGTTTACGTTTCTATCAAACCGTATCTCTTTAGCAGTGTAGATAAACAAATAGACAGAAAAGCCCGTTTCTTCTTGCATTTTAATTTTCTGATTCCCTTCCAAGGAGCGAGGGTAAGAAATTCAACAAGAGGCTTTGCGTTCACCTAGCGTGATATTGCATGCTGCTTTTTGCCGCTTGTCTTTGTTCTCTGGTATTGTCCTAATGGAACAACGTGTAAGCAGCCGGAATTTCTTTTTGTCAAGTAGTACTTTAATCTTCTTTTCTAAAGTGTACCGTGATCAAAGACGTAAACAATTTCACTAAGTAGACGGAAATGGGACTTACGCAGAGATGACTATACTTTTTTGGTACAGACCTGACCCCTAATAGTAACTGAAAAACTGAACAACGTCCTTTTTTTCTATAAAACACTCTATTATTATCTATTGTTATTCATTCGCTCATTAACTGTACTAGTAGATTACTTAGTTCATTCATTGCAATTGTTTTTAATTAGTATTATTTTGATTGGAGTTTGTATTGAAATTTGGCTCTAAATTGCGTAAATTGTTTGTTTGTGGAAACAACAACCCGTTCAGCTCAAACTAAATAGCACTTATTGAATTGCTCGCGGATTATCCTCAATCCGGTACAACAATTATACTTCATTAACGTTAAGTTCTATGTAACATAGTTTGCAATGTTCGTAAACGTGGCATTTTGGCGAAAGTTATTCGAACAAAAGGGCTCAAAACACAATGGGCTGCCGAGCCAGCCAAGTAGCATTAGCTATTGTACTCCTTCCGATGGCAAACTACTGAGCAAATCGAAAAAAAATCCAATTCTTTAACTTAGAGTTAGTGTAACAATTGAAATTCGCAAGAACATATTTTTCTATTAACGTGTATTTAAAAAATGATAAATTATCTAAACTAATATCTATAGTTTTATTATGATTGCCCATAGTACTACTGATGTATCTTCTCAACGGTATGCTACTTTTGAACTTATATTTATAAAGGTGGCCGGAAAACAACATCATAAACCATGTCGTTACCGAGTGGAACGCGTACTACTTAATAGCATGGAACAATACATTACACTAGCTGGTGGGGCATGAAACAATTCCTTAAGGAATGGAATTTAACCCCCACACACAGGCAATCGAAGGATTTTGTAAATGTGATCAAACTAGCAGAATTAAAATGGCTGTTCTCTAATTCAATGAAAAGAATTAGGAGGCTGATAGGTATCCTGACGGGCCACTGCCAACTGAGAAGACACCTCTCCGTAATGGGTATTCTACCAGATCCCTTTTGCTGTTTTTGCGAAATAAAAGAAGAAACGGCAAGGCACTACCTCACAGAGTGTGATAGGTATGCTAGGTCCAGATTTGAAATCTTTGAAGAAGCGGATATTACCAAATCACTCCCCGAGATAAAATGGGACAAAATCTTGGAGTTTGTGAACAAGAGATTTATGCAGGACACTTGAGCCGACCATGTCCCGGACCTTCTAGGGATGGGGAATGAGTCTACTCAGGCATTTAACTCCTCGGGTCTTGGTCGCCCACCCTGCGTAATATATATAACCAAAAGATCATTCCGAGTTTCCCTCAACAATGCTATTTCTCGAATAGAAATGATGAATGGTGGAGTGAGCGTGGTGTTCAGTTAACTTACTGTGAGTCGGAACTATCTTTTTAAAAAGGATGCTATTTCTCCCGCCTTTGTCATAACCGCTGGAGTGCCTCAAAGATCCATCTTAGTCCTCTGTCTGTTCACACTCTTGCTCAATGCTTTATTAAGCAATACTCATTTTATTAAGCAATATAAAACATGCCACATAGCACTATACGCAGACGACAAAGCGCTGTTAACATTCTCATGGAGGGTAAGTGCAATTGCAAAATGATTTAACGAAGAAATTTAAATAATAAGCCGCTTCTGTTACAAATGGAAGCTAAAGATTAATATTCCCAAAGTCAAAACAATCCTGTTCACAAAGAGACGTCTCAAAATAAAACAGGCAATTACCATAAATGGAATCCCTACCACATGGTCCGAAAAGGTCACAAACCTAGGATTAATTATGGACAAAAATCTAAATTTTGGCCCTCATGTAGTAAACAGGGTTAATAAAGTAAAAATAGCAATTAGACTACTCTTCCTGCTATTTTCAAGAGAATCTGGAATGTCTCTCTGTAACCGGTGACTCATTTACAAGGCTGTCGTAAAGCCAATGGTATTGTACGCTTGCCCAGTATGAAGTTTTACCTGTAAAACCAATTTAATGAAAATACAAAGAATTCAAAACAAGTTTCTAAAGTTACTGACCTCCTCCGCCAGATGGACCATGCTAGAGGCACTAAAAGAAAACCCAATAAATTTTTTTCGCAAGCTCGCCGTAAGGAAAAATTCCATGTGCATTTCGGTTGGCAATTACGACATTGAGATACCGTGGAAACACAAGAGAATCAAAACAAATTTATCCAAAACATAATACAGTTAAAACTAATTTTTTAATAATAACTTTAATACGAATAACTAAAGAAATTAAAATACTATGTGTATATATAGATATTATTTTAATTAATTAATTTATTAATCTATATATCATTAATTTAACTATTTATATATTATTTAACTATTCATTCAACTATGCACATAATTATTTAAACATGACTTACATATGTAGATAGATAGGTAGATAACGATGCTTATGTACAATAAAATTTATTTTACAGAAAGTATACAGTATAAAACATCCTAGACAATAGCCCCCAGGCTCGAGTTGTCAAAAGAAAAAACAACAACATAGAATAATATTAATAATGTTAATAATAAGAATACTAATACTAATAGTCATAATTTACACAATACTTTATTAATAATTGAAATTATTGATTAGGAACGCACTGTATTTAGTGCCAGTTCTGTCCATTCAAAAATGAAATTACTTCATTTTTTTCTATAAACAATTTGCCAAACCACCTAGATCTGAATTCCTTCAATATAGGGCACACCGCCAAAATATGGACGCCATCCTCATACACACCTAAATTACACAAAGCACAACGGTACGCTTCCTCATTTCTGTGAACCGAGTAATTAAGAGGCAGCAGCTGACCTAGGCCTTCATTATCACACTTATAAATTTCAAATTATAATTTTTATTTAAATAATGATGATTTTCTCCTAATTCCAGATTCAGCTCATTGTATAAACTATGGAAGACAGACCGTTGTGCTCTTAATTTTAGTTTAGTTATAAAGTCAGTTCTCAAAACATTTACAAGGATTTCCACACTATTTTTATTGAAGTCTGAGTAACTCAAGGAGGTTAAGCCATGGTGTAGACACAAATTTTCATATTCTTTTGCCCAAAATATTTTCTTGTTTAATATTTTCAATTGCCCCAAAATTCGGGGGAGTCTAGCAGAAGACAATGATAAAACTTTTTAGATGTATGTCAGATGCAGGCTTAATGTGTTGAAAAACAATGGGTCAATACCTGTCTCTAAATATATTCTAAAGGTGAATCCTTTCTTAAGAAAAACAACCTTTTGACGAAATATTTATTCAATTTCTCCACACTGTCATACCATTTATAGCTCCAAACCTGAGCACCATATAACATAACTGCCTTGGAAACAGAATTAAATACATTATCTTTGCTGAAATGGGGACATCACTATCGACAAGAGAGACTTCCAAGTAGAATTAATACCAAATTTGACTAATTTAATTTTTCTTTAAGATGTCTTTCAATCGCAAGCTGCTGTGTGAGATATATACCCAGATATTTATAATGGTTCGCAATCTCAATATTTTCTCCAGCATAGTTCCAAACCTCTTTTCTCCCAAGCGTACCCCTCTGCGGAAGACCATTATTTTTGACTTGTTTAAATTAACAAACAAATTCCATAACTGACAATACTCGTAAAACCTATTTATCATTTTCTGCAGTGTACTGGGCTCCGTCGCTAATTCTTCATTATTAACTATAAGTATGCAACACAAGTTTCAGCTGTTTTTACGAACTTCTTCCGTTACTATGTAAACGGTAAATAAAATTATTATACAAAGGTTACACGATAAATATATTGAACGTTGTAAAGTTGCTTTCGCACTTTGGTTTTATCTCATGATGCACCATAACTGTCAATTAAGACTAATGGAATAAAGAATTTTTTTCATTTCATTATTATGACTGATAGTGGATTGCTTATGTTGTAAAACGAAAAGGAAGAAAGACCCGAAATATGGTTGATTTCTGAAAACTGATGATAAGACGTTATACGAAGAAATACATATTAAAAAACTGTCTTTAAATTAATTTTATTGAAAGAGTACAAAAATTATGATTTCATTATAGAAATAAATTAGAACAACAGACATTATATTCCTATCATCTTTTCCAATCATAGCAGGTTGTCGGACTGTGTATCAAATGACAATTTCTGTCCATAGAGTATTTGACATTTTCTCTTCTATTTATTCATTGTTGATTGTTGATACGATTGTGACTTGAATTTATAGGTTATTTTCATTCGCAACTACCAGACTTCACGGAAATGATGTGCTTATTCAAAATCATGATTTACATTTATCAACGTTATAACGTTTCAAGGAATTTCTTTTTCAATATACAAGGGAAGATGTAACTATTTAAAAACTAGTTTGGATGCAAATTTGATGGTTAAGAAGACAATTTTGTTGTTTTCTAAAATCGAAAATAAACTGCAATAAATGTACAATTCATTAATTTTTGTTAATCTAGATTTATGAATATATTAGCAATATTTGTTTTTAAGTTTTTTTCTTATATATAGTTTTATATATTTATATTTTTTAATCTCTTTCTCTCTTTCTCTCTCTCTCTCTCTCTCCCTTTCCCTCCCTCTCCATCTCCCTCCCTCACCCTCACTCTCTCTCACTCTCTCTCTCTCTCTCTCTCTCTCTCTCTTTCTCTCTCTCTCTTATTCTCACATTCAAATTTAAGAGGGTTAAATTAAGTAAAATTCTGCGTATATAAATATATAAATATAATGTTACACACTTTCTCTAGCTCTCTATATGCAATTTCTCTTGAAGAGATCCTCTTAAAAGCATAAAAATTATTAACATCTATTAATAATTTTGGCAACTATGGTTTCCAATACACCGAAATTAAATACTGAGAGCAAATTATAAATAAGCCTTCAATCTTGATGATGTAGGTTACCATATGAAAAACAAAGTTAATTTTTTAGTATTTCAATCATCATCGATACAAATCTTCCTCTTCGCTTAAAACTTTAATTTTCCTTTGATACACAGATTATTGGGAGTTGTCGAAAATAGAATGCACAAATTCTTGTTAAATGAAGTACTATTTACGAAGTTTAGACACACCGAAGTGAATTTTGAAAATTCTTCAATGATCGTCACATGTTGAAATTTTATAAGTTTGTGCCAGCCAAACGGCCATCAGATGGACATAAAAGAAGAAGAGTTCGTTAGATAATTAAATTATCTTCTTGACGTGAGTGAAAAAAACAGATTTTTTTGGTATTCTAATACTTCAGAGTTTACTATCGTCAAATTCTTCTGCAAAAAATAGCAAACAAAAATATATGTGTATACAGGGTATTCGGCTACTCGTATTACAAAGTTTGCCCATAGATTCTACTTTCAAAATGGCACCAAAAAGTTCCAATTAACTATGGTCCGAATCTCAGCATTTTCGGAGTTATTCCACTTTTTCTGATTTTTTCAGATTTCACGACCTTGCTTCAAATAAACAACGATAACTAAAAAAAAAGCTTTTGGACAAATCTGCTGATACCATTGAAAACAACGTTAAATTCCAATAAGATGTGATAAATACTAAACTTGTAAACCGTCGTGAAATAAGCGTTTTAATAAATTTTTTTTTTCAAAGTTGAAAAACTTACTATAGTGATTCTAAACTACTATTTCCAAACCCACAGACCAGCAAATTTCAGAATACGTACTCCATTTAATATCCTTTTTAGTGGTGGAATTGCTTTTTTAATTACGTTTTTCAAAGATGAAGAAACTGATGTAGAAAAGGAGAAAATTATATTTTGAATGAGTTTATTCAACGTTTTTTTAATTTGGGTTCGAAACCTAAATAGTGCAAGTGTTTACTTATTTACCAACACGACTGAAACTTTGATTAAAGAATTATTGTGTTATTCTTCTTCGAAATAAAAGAATTTTAAGATACAAAACTTTTTAGTTATCTATGTGATACCTTGTTAACTCTGACTACTTTTTCTAATGAAGTTTTGCGGGTTTAATGCGACGGCAGCGTATGTATATAAATACATTGCGGAGGGTGGAGAGCATTTGGAATCAAAATTACAAAATGTTTAATAAACTCATTCAAAAATACCTTAAATTTTTTATTTTTTTTTGTATTATTAATCTTTCCACTTTACCAATCCTTCAACCCCGGTTTTTTTCTTTTCCTTCATCAATTTCTTCATCTTTGAAAAAATTAATTAAAAAAGCGATTGCACCACTAAAAAGGATATTAAATGGAGTCGTTTTTTGAAATTTGCTATTCTCTATGTTTGAAAATAGTAGTTTAGAATCACTATAGTAAGTTTTTCAACTTTGAAAATTTTTTTTTTCAATGTTCTGGCTATTAAAACGATTATTTCACGAACGTTTACAAGTTTAGGATTGATAACATCTTATTAGAATTTAACGTTGTTTTCAATGGTATCATCAGATTTGTCCAAAAGCTTTTTTTTAGTTATCGTTGTTTATTTGAAGCAAGGTCGTGAAATCTGAAGAAATCAGAAAAAGTGGAATAACTCCGAAAATGCTGAGATTCGGACCATAGTTAATTAGAACTTTTTGGTGCCATTTTGAAAGTAGAATCTACGGCCAAAGTTTGTAATAGAGTAGCCGAACACCCTGTATTTATATGTATGTGTATATTTTGTACATATGTATAGAAATGTGTATTTTGTATGTATGTTTAAATATATACTCGTTATTTTATAGAGGATATTTATATAATTTATTTAGTTATGTATACTTGTCTATTTATCTTTATTTCTTTTTCTCTTGTTGCATGGCTCTTTAACGTAGTAACTGTCAGTTCGTTTTCCATCTTATCTTTCACACTTTTTTCTTTTTGTTTTTTCTGTTCTTCTGTTTTATTTTTGAATTGTCATGGTTTGACATTCATGGCTTAATGGCGTCGCCGTATATTATTTACTTAATAAGTATAACTTTTAATAAGTATATCCCTAAATATAACTAATTGTCTAAATCAACAATATATATCCAAAGGCCGACACAACCGGCACTACCTGGCAGTATGCTGTAGTGTGATAGGTATGCTAGGTCTAGATTTGAAATCTTTGAAGGAGAGGACATCACCAAATCACTCTCCGAGATAAAATGGCCCATTATCTTGGGATTTGTGAACAAGACCAAGAGGTTTATGCAGGACACATGAGCTGACCGAGTCCCAGACCATTTAGGGATGGGGGTACGAGTCTACCCAGGAATTTAACCCCTCGGGTCTTGGTCGCCCACCCTGCATAAAATATATATATATATATAACGTATTCACGGCTTGACGAAATATAGTCATGGATTGACCAACGTATTCACGGCTTGAGGAAAGATATTCATGGATTGACCAATGTATTCACTGCATTGTGACGTTCATCCTTCATTGATTTTTTGTGATTTAGAACAACAAATTTTGCTATATTTTTTATTAGTCTAATTTCAAGATTGTTTTATCTTAAGTTCTACATTTTGGCTAGACAACATTGACGTTGTACGTCAGTGTTCCACCGTTGAAAACTGTTGACGTTAGCAAAGTCGAAATGTTAGAAAGGCGGAAGGAAGAAGGGGAAACCGTTGATGTAGCAGGTAAGCCGAGACAAGCGTGGAGGCCCCCACGCCTCTCGCTTGAAAAATGATTATAGTCATGTGTAACTAATGAGGTCGAGTCTACACCTGTTCTAAGACGGATGCTGATGACAGCCCCCCAAGGTTTTGCCCCCCGGGGTTTTGCCTCTTCATTAATAACGAGAAGGGTTTTGCTCAGGCACTATTAGTCGAGTGGGAGGATGTTTCGCAAAACAAAGCCCCCGACCCGACGTTATTACCCCTGTTACACGGAAATTAATATCGCCCCCAAGATTACCCCCAGCCCTAAATTCATTTTCCGCTCCGGTTTAAGTGAAAGTATTAAAACCCCCCGGGCTCGTCTAATGAAGGGAAATGTACGTTTGGGCCGGCGGCCGAAAGTGGGCGGGAGTTTTGGAAGTTGGGCTTTAACAAGTGTTGACTCGGGTGCACAGTTTAAACCGCTTTATTTATTTTTCACTTAACAACTCGTGATAAGACTCCTAACAACTAATTTTCCCCTCCATTTCGGCAATGATTCTCCCTAATTCAATTCGTCGTTTTTGGAAAATCTAAAGTGGTGGCGGCGACGGCGGCGACAGCGGCGGCGTGAGCAACTCTCCCACGGGCCCACTTGACCTGAAACTACACCCTCAAGTTTATAGTTTCAACATCCTCTGGGAATTCTTAGAGAAACAAGGGATTAAAATTAAATGCCAATAACCTGGCCGGATCGAACGCCTATAAACATTTTATTTCGCTTTTTATTATTGTTTCGATCGGCCATTTATTTTCTAATCACATTAGTGTTTTGAACGCTCTAATAATTATTATTGTTTTTATTTGCTTGGATTTCATTGTATCTTACAGAATGACAAAGTTTAATAATCAAATTCTGTTCTCATTTACAATCATGGCCACATAAAGGACCTGCCTGGGTGTGGGAATATTCTATTAATTGTTGCCTATTTGAATTCTGAATTATTTGCATTATATTTTTTTGTGTATATTTTTTTCTATTTTTTCTATCACTCTATCTTTTCACCTTTTTTTAATCCGTCTATACTGTCACTTTATTCATTAAATCGTGATGAAGTGGATACATGCATGTATTCCTCAAAGGCTCGTCATGATGATAAAATTGGATGTTTTATCTCTTTCTTTTTCTCTCCCTCCCTCCCTCTAATTTTCTCTCGCCTTCTCTTGCTCCCTATTTTTCTTACTAGTCTTTTCTCCCTTTCTCTCTGTTCATATTCATAGAAGAATGAATTCTTTAATATATGAACAGTATATTAAAGTCTATATTCTAACAATTCTAATGCTGGTAAGAAATAACAGTGGATTAAAACAGCCAAATAGTAAGATGGGGTTTGGGCCTAGGTTGAAGTTTCCCACCTCTGCCTACATCTATCAGGTTTTCTCCTTTGTTACAACTATTTGTATGTATGTCGGGTTCGAATGCAGGGCTGCTGGATTCGAACCCGGGACCTTTACCTTACAGTGATGAGCGCCGTGTCAACGTCTAAACCGTTGCGGCCACAGACGCCGCCTACTACTACTATTATATAATACAGAATGTTCATCACAAGCAGAAATGGCTGTACTTGTTGGGTAAGAAGGACAAAGTTGAAGTGGTTAATTGAGGCACCTTATTTTCCAGCTATTCCCAACTCTTCAATATGTCCGGAAAAGAGTCATGACACTTGCTACAAGCTGTGCTTCTAATTTCTGAGTAGTTTGGGAAGAGAGCAACTCAAGATAATCCTCCAACTTTTCGTCTAACAACTTTTTCTTCGGTCCACCGCGTTCTTTGTTTCTAGGTCGAAATTTTCAGACTAAAATAATTCAAACCAACTATCGACGATTCTTCCCTTTAGTAGAACTATCACCGAAAGAAATTTTAAAGTTTTTTAATGCTTACAAATTTAAATTTATAGAAGAAAAGAAGATATTGCGCTGAGTTTCTTTAAGGACTTTTTTGAAGTTTCTCTCTCAAACGACAAGAAAAATAGTAACTAGCTGGAGTCTCCCAGAAAAGCGGTAGTTGTTGTCTGGATTCTCGGACACGTCAGCCTGGAGGGTAACGAACGTGCGGACGAGGCGCCGAAAACCGGGAAGGCTCACCCTCCAGATCGGGCCATCGCGATCCGGCCCTCTGACGCTAAACACGCAGTAAAAAATATTATAAAAGAAAGATGGCAGCGTCAGTAGGCGGGGTCGTCGGAGGGGCTCTTTTGAGTCAAGAGCACAACCGCTAGATGGCCTCAGAGAACCTGAGCAGGAGACGAGGGATCGTCCTCACCCGACTGAGGATTGACCATACGCGGTTGACACATGGGCACCTGCTTTTGGGCCAAAGCCCGCACAGGTGCCCTATATGCAGAGAAAGGTTGCTCGACGTGTCCCACATAATAGAGGCGTGTCATGCCTTGGCTCCATACAGAGAGCGTGTAGGCATGCCGCCGGATTTAAGACGGTAGCGAGTTTCAGTCTCCCCTGTTCAGCTTTTTAGTGGAAATGGGTAATTTTTATTGTATACAGCCTTCAAAATATGTGTTTTGTGTTTCTGTGCTTTGTATGAGTGAGTGTATTTATTAGAGTGAATGGGGAGGGGATGATGGTGGAACAGCATTTCCATCGCTCCTTTAGCTGTGTACGTGACTTGGGTCGATGGCTGAGTATTGATAAAAGTACCCCATCGACCTCAATTAGATTAATTTGTTATTGTACGCAGGCTGATGGAGGAATATTCTGTACTCCATCCACCAAATAGAATGAATGAAATGTATATAGGTGTGAATGCGTATTAAATGTGTGCTGCTAAAGTAGAAAGATAAATAAATTGAGTAGTGCGTTAAATTTGTCAATCATTGTATTTCTGAAGAAAAATACTGATTCTGGAACTTACGGCATGGTGTAGATATTTATTATATTGATGATTCTCAAATTTGTTTTAGTGGATTATTGTCCTCGTCCAGAAGACGGAATTTCCATGCCATATCATTTATTTTTTTTTCATGAAATGTAATATAATGTTCAATAAATTTTATTATTATTATGATTACATTATCTAACATCTCTAATTCAATAATAGTTAATATTTACAAAGATTCGTTTGTAATATAAGTTGGGTGGTTAGTTATCGCGTATATACAAAAGGCACAGTTACCATTTAATCATCATTGGAGATGAAATCAGACCACATTGAAATCAAAATGAGTTCCATTAATTGCGACACTTCCATTAAAATCCCCACGTAAAAATTTGCCGATAAAAACATTTCGTAATGACCATGCACCCTGTAGTCTTCGTTTTTGTTTCTGTAGTTACAGTTTGTTAGTTAATTTTTGTACGTAATGTTAGTTAGTAATGTTAATAGAAGAACAAAAGAAGTTTTTGGTAGAGAAAAAACAAATGTGCTTTTAGAAGCGGTAGGTTCCACTAATGGCACTAATGAGAGATTGACAGGGGCTGGAAGTCGTGCTTTTATAGGGTCGACAATACCAGCCTGTAGAGCTTTTACCGGCTATTGAGACCCATTGTCGGACATTCTCTCACCTCGAGCAGAAATTATCCGTCATACGCAATACCTTCCGTTAAACACATACGGCCAACAATGCGACCCCCTCGAAAGCCAAGTCGGGACACCCGTCAAATACAGATGATGATGATGACGATGTAATTACATTCGACCTATAACCATACACAAGGATCGATACTAATTATATTTTACCTACGTGACTCTTGTACTGACGTTAAATTATAATTCAAACTGGCAGACTAGCGGTTACGATTTATTAACAGGCGGTCTGACGATCTTTGAAAAGTTTAATCGGGTCAGTGCCACTTCCCTTACTGTGTATTTAACCTGATTGCCATTACCCAAGTTTTAAAATGTATGTGTATATTTTTAACATTTAATTAATCCCGCCAACACGATTGCATATCTTGTAAATAGGTCAGCTTTGAATTAATTTTGGCCAAATTGAGACGGATTGATATTCCATTACAACGATATTCCAAACCCCATCGATATTGCGATTTGCGTTTAGTATTACGATATTGATGTATCAGCTGACCGGTAATATATTGTTCTTTGGAGATAGATAAATTAAACAAAATAGATAAAGTATGTAAACATGTATTTTTAATTCATTCTAAAAAAATCACTTATTCACGGCTGAGCCATTCTGCTAAACCAGCAAGACTTACATGCTGTGAATAACTAAAGAACTGTACCCCGTAAAATACATAGAGCTGTACATTCATATTCTTTTTCCCTTTCTCTTTCTCTTTTGGCAACGCTTGAGGTTAGAATGTGCATTATAAACATAATGCGTAATAACAAGTGTACATGTAGAGTGGCCTTTTTCTTGTTTAAAACAACCCGTTCTGGGTGACAAGAAGTGTAAAATGAAAATAATTTGACTTAAAATAAGAATTATAATGAATTTCTTAATTACTTTGTTGTTATAATTTTTTTATTATTTAAGTTATATTGATTCTTAGGTGTTCATTGTACAGTTTTTCTTGTCTATGTCTCATTAACTTTACTGTTATTATTAACTATTTTTTTAACTTATATAGTTTATAACATTTCAATTAATTAAGGTTTTGGTTGAGATAAAAAAGTCATTGTCATAAGCGGGATTCGAACCCACGATCTTCGGCTAAATACGCCGCTGCTCTACCACTTGAGCTATCGTGACTTCGATCCGCACGGACACTAACTTCCCATCTCAACCCCACCTTTTGAATTTTCCCTCCTTTTTGCCATTTTTCAAATGTCGTGTCTATTTGATTCTCGGCGACAAATGAAATGGCCACGGAGAGCTTCAGTGAAGATATGCTTCATTTAACTTATTAAATTCACTAGTTTTGTGGTCCGCTTGGCCAATTAATATCTTTCAATCAATTAAGGTTTGTAGTTGAGATAAAAAAGTCAGCGTCACGATTTGAACCCACGACCTTCAGCTAAATACGCTGCTACTCTACCACTTGAGCTATCGTGGCATCGATCCAATCGGACACCAACTTCCCATCTCAACCGCACCTTTCCAATTTTCCCTCCTTTTTGCTATAAAAAAAATGTTTTAAAACATACTTCATAGTCATTATTTAGTTTTATAATTTTGAATTTATTTTTTTCACCAACTTATAACGCTTATACTTAATATAGAAGAAAAGGAGATACAATTGGTTCAAATTTCGTATTAATTTCCTATTATTAAAAATAAACATTTATATAATTTAAGTTGATTGTATATGCATTCTTCAGATAAATCCAGTTTAAGGGCTGCGAGCAATGCAATGAGAAAAAAATGCTTTGATGAGAGAACTAATGAATAGACAACAATTCATCATCAATGAGGGGAAAAAGTTACAAATAATAAAAATGGATTAAACAAATATGAAAAACTAAGTGTTTTCTTTTTATATAGGAGGTAAAAAATTTTTTTTGCATATCAACCCTCGGGGTATCGGTGTTTTTGAAAAAAGGCCATTTATCCGTATGTCGAATGCAGAGCCCTTGGATTCGAACAGGGGACCTTTACTTTACCGTGATGAGCGACGTGTCAACGCCTTAACCGTTGCCACCACCATCGCCCCCTTTTTCATTACCGATCTCAGCTAGATATACTGAGCCAACAATTGATTTTTAGAAAATTATGTTTAGCGGTCATAATTGACTATATTGATTATTCCAATTAATTATTCTTTTTATCTAAGGTCTTGATTGAGATGAAAAAGTTAGTAATACGAGCGGGATTCGAACCCACGACCTTCGCCTCAATACGCCGCTGCTCTAACCACCATTTTAATCTCAATCAAGTCCTTAGATAAAAAAATAAGTTTTAGAAAATGTTTTGGGATTTACTTTACTATTGATAAAATAGGGGACGTCTCATGCCATTTAAAAAAATATTTATTGATATAATTTCTTTATTCTTAATTTTTTAATAATTGTTTTGTAAATTTAATTACAACAAATATTGGTAAATATGAATTGCCTTAAAAATGTGTATCATCGTTTAAATATGAAATGAACAATCACATGAAAAACAATGTTTAATACAATATATAGTTTTATTATGTAAATAACATTTTTACTGTGTTAAATTTTTTAACCTGCACATTTTTGTACGTTTTAGGTTTTATTTTACGTTTTGGATATGTTTAATGCACGAAAATCTGGCTTTTACTGATCAACCCAGTCTGGTTTGCTTATCTTCGCTGGTTTTTTTTGCCTTGTGTGAGGAACATCAGGCATGTCAGGTTTGCTATTTTCAAAATCTGAATATTTGAACCATAGGGACATTTAATTTATTGTATATAAATGTCAATATAATCGGATCGTACAGTAACTTCGATTCATAATGTTTTAAAAGGTCTTTTTCACCTACAATTACTAACTGAGTGTGTTTAATTTGAGAAAAAAGTTTCGTTGATTCAGATATGTCTAATAATCAGTAGTAGGATATCATAAGGTTAGCACTATTATAATTTGGTTATGAACTATAATGACAGTCAAAACCTTGCTCTGTCTTTGAAAAATGGTGTATGGTACACTTTTTGTTTCGAAATATGTAGGATGATATATGTACCTCTCAACGGCTGCCGCATTTGTCTTGGGGTCAAATCGAGTGTAGTATGGTTAAACTTTGGCATTCCTTACTTGGGTATCATCGTGTTAGTTATATTAATCGGTCCATTCAGCACGTATGTATTCTACATACCATGGTATACCTCTACCAACTAGTCCAACGTTTTACCTAGTAGTGCCTCTCTAATGACTATAATATTTAGTCACACCCCAACACTTTATTTTGTGTGGTATCAATGTGGATTTTAGAAGTCCTTAAGTTGTAAATATTTAACAGAACTTATATGTTGGAAATGTGAGAATAAATGAAAATATCTCAATACAATTAATTTGGCATTTTCTTTCATCTAGACGACTTTTTCCTTGTCTTAAGACTATAGCAAAAATATATAAAAACGTTCTTATTATTTAATGCCATATTTTGCCAGGCCTTCCCTGCACCAAATTTTCATTTAATTTTTTTCAGATAGGTGATAAACCTGTGAACCATTTCAGTTCTGCGTTAACAAAAAATTGAAAAATAAAGAGTGATATTAACAAAAATTAGGAAAAGGACAAAAAGAAACACCAAAACAAGTAAATATAATAGATTAGTAGATATAACACTGAAGAAGATATGTATAGAGATGTAGTGAACGTATAGGTTCATTATCGCATAGAATGTTTAAGAACAAAGCTAAATAAATATAACAAAACAATTTATGATTTTATATGCTTTCCTGAAAATTAATTACTTAATTTAAACATTAATGGCTTAATTTACAATAACCCTCCGATTGCTTAATTGAAAACCCTCTAACATCAGTTTAATTTAAAAAATATAAATTTGTGTAATTAACAAAAACGCTTATTTCCCGCTGTTGTTTAGACAATAAGCTTCTTTACCTGACAGTGTACCTCGACCGCTCTACTATCAGGACCTTCAAGTGATCTCTGGCTTTTTTAGAACAAGCATTTTTGCTAGCCTGTGCTGTGAGCTGGCAGTGCTGCCGCCTGAATTTCAGACCTCAACTATGCGGCGGGGTTCCTTGCCAAACCAGGACATCTGCTTTCCGGTCCGATCATTAGATACCAGTACAGCAAATTACGAGCGACTTCAGATCTGAACGCGACCCTGGGGATACGCTTCGGCGAAGCCTTAGAGAGGGCTGGGATGACACTTGAAACAGTACTTGAGCTGGTCATAGATTAAAAATATTGATAATATAAAAATTGAAATATAATATAGAAATAATATAGAAAAGTGTAGATATAAAAAATATATCATTTTGTAGCGGTGTGTCTGTCGACGGCGAACGGCAATGCTATTTTCTGGGAAGTGGTTTCGTTCAGTCTGATCCTCCATATTAGGAACGTGTGTGGTGTTTAGTAACCGCTAGTTATTATTCGGAAATCGTGAGATGAGATCAAAAACTATAAAACAATTCACACACTTTTTTCCAAAATTAAAGATCCCACAACAAATAAATCTGACGTAATTTACAAAATCAATTGTTAAGTTGTCCGGCAACTTTCAGCGGTATTACATCCCAATATCTAGATAAGAGAGTAAAACAACATATCTATGATTGCAAAAAACCTAAGCAAAATCCTACAGCACTCGCTACCCACCACTTTGAACAGCAACACAATTTCGACTTCAAAAATCCAAAAATATTACACACAGAACAAAACAAACATAAATGTAACTTTTTAGAAATGGTTTATATCAACAGAGACAGCATCAATTGCAGAACACATGTAAACTCATTCGCAACTACGCCAATATCATTAATCAAATTCAATATCGATAACATCATCATCACATCACACAATATATATAATACAACATATAACACAATCATCACATTCCAAACACAAATATTACTACATTGTCTAATTTGGCTTTCTTTTTCCTAATTATCCCCGTCTATAAAATCCTGAAAGAATAATTAGGCCGAACCATTACCCACGTTTTTCCCATTGTCGGCTTCTTTCACCTCAAAGAAGCTGACTCCTCATATAAAAATGTCTTTCTAACTCGACTTCTTTCCCCACCACTTAAAATCTAACGTATTATACATAAAACAGCAATATCTCACAGGCACTCTCAACACGACACACAAGAATGACACAATTACGCAGATAACAAACACTTTGAGTGAGTACAAACGCTTTGATTGAATATAAAAATTTCTAGCATTGTATAAATTCATTTTTTTCTCTTTTTCACATCCTATATGTTTTTGTAAAATTTAAACAGTGTTTATAAATCCCAGGCCCTGAAAATGATTTCGCGATAAAATTCTAAACGTTGGCACGATAACGAAAATGTTTTTCTAAAAATCTACATCACACGGCCGCATTTCCGAATAATCATATTAGAAATGTTCCTTCCAAACAGGAATCGTCCTGGAAGTTTCTGAACCCGAGTCTGTGGCAAGGAAGGCGGTATCATCTGTATATGTGAAAAGTATGTATCGGGATTGAGATAATGTATGCAGTGTATACTGAATAGAGAATGGGACAAAGAATGCTGCCTTGTAGTACACACTAGATTGACATAGTGGATGGGGGAGAAGAAAGTTTCGATTCTTACTTGATCTATCAGACCCCACCATCGACTTGTTTGATTTGCTGTTTATCTTGTGACCAGTATTTTAATAGAACGCAAGGAACAATAAGCGTTCGCATAAGCCGTGTTTTTTCTTTATTGAATACATTTGCATAACAAAATTTGTCCGACGTGGCGCTCGTCTGGCTGAGAAAAATACAAGGGTTTGTATCCAGTAATGAGAAAAATAAGAGTGAATTTCATTAAGAGAGAACAAGGTTTGCCGGCGTTTTGAGCCGGGGTATTTTTTCCAGGCAAATTTGAATTGAACAACATTTGTTTCGTGTTTCCTTTAATAAAAGGAACGAGTGCGTCCCGAGGGGAATTTCACGGTTTCAGCCCACTTGGAACAAGATTGTTCGGGGGCGACTCTGTTCAACTGACAAGAAATTTAATAATAGAGGACAGGAGGTCTCAAAGAGAGGAGTGGCCTCCCGCCGCTGATCACCCCCACATGTCCCACACCAACGGCTATTATTAAATTTTTTTGCTACCCCAACACTTCTCTAACTCCCATCGTGGCTCACTTAACGTCTTTTCCCGACTAAGTATTGATTCCTGTTAAGAAGTAAACAAATTATTGAATCTTTTTTAAAGCGAAGTTCTTCCATCTACTGTCTTACTCTCGAAACATAGTTTTAACAACAAAAGATATTATCCGTTATAATAGATGTTCACATGTTCTTTACAACAACTATTATTATTTTTATTATTATTCCGTTTAGCCAAATTTTATGAATGATTGAACGTTTTTAGTATCACGAACAAGCACAGTTCATTTGGGTTTTCTGAAAATATTTCATATATATTTTAAAAAAAAAGTAAATAAAACTATTCGTGGAATATTTGTTTATGAAATACAGGATTTGGAGATTTATCGTTTAAAAATGGCATCGAAAAGGCTTATTGCCTTATTGTTTGTATGCATGTGTGTTTGATTGTGTTTAAATAATCCGCTCCTGGAATACCCTTCTTGAATGGGGTTATTATCTTCTCATGAGAAGTGCTCTCCTATATGTAATAGCAATATCGACTGAATCGTCTAATAAAAAAATACAGTATAAACAGCTTAGATGTGTTTCAGTTTCCTACAACTCTCACAAAGACTCTTGTTGTGAATATAAAATTTAATATTCATGTATATGAAATATCGGTACAACTTTTGAATCTTTTGCAAAATGTACGAAGTACTTAAGCAAGCTTAGAGAAACTTTAGTCATTAGCGTTTGTCTCACTATTTTATACAGTACAATGAAATTAGGTCATTGTATGGATTAAATTGTCATTAGTGTTGGCGAAACCAACGCAACAACACAGTTCATATTAATTTTCAGTGTTATTATTATTATTCTAATAAATGTAACTATTGTAATACAAAGGATTTAATTTAACTATTTTATTTTTTATTTTATTTTTGCTACTGTTCAGTAAAATGTCACAATGAGATACGAAATATATAAAATATTAAAAACAAGAGTGGAGAAATACCTATTGGTAGAAGGTGAAAATTTAAGTAAAAACAATAACTTTTGATTTTCAAAAAATTAACAGGCTTCTGGGAGTGTAAAACCCGAATAAAAATTTGTTGTTGCTAGAAAAATAAATAAACCTACTTTCTTAAGACGCTCAGTCACTCAAAATTTAAATTAATTTAAAAATTAGAAATTCATGTGCTTTAATTAAATTATTTAATTATGATGGTTTAAAAGATTTTCATAAAACACCTGAAAATTATTTAGTGAGAGATTAAAATTTAACTAACAATTTATTCTATCACTAAATGATTTTGTGGTGTCTCAGGGTATTCATTTTTAAATTTTTTAAGTGTGGCTAAAACGAACCTAAATTATTTTTTGCAAAACAATTCTTTCGAACGATTCACTTAGGCGTGTTTTGGTTTTTGCAAATTAATCCATTCTTTTATTAGTATTAAATACAATTTTTTATGAGGTTTCGTAGTCCGCTTGACCAAATGAATTCTTTTCAATTAATTAAAGTTTTGGTAGAGATAAAAAAGTCAGTGTCACAATCGGGATTCGAACCCACGACCTTCGGCTATTGCTGCTCTACCACTTGAGCTATTGTGACTTCGATCCACTCTCAAAAAGAAAATTCAAAAGGTGGGGTTGAGCCGGGAAGTTAGTGTTCGAGTGGATCGAAATCACGGTAGTTCAAGTGGTTAGAGCAGCGGCGTATTTAGCCGAAGATCGTGGGTTCGAATCCCGCTTGTGACACTGACGTTTTTATCTCAACCAAAACCTTAATTAATTGAAATTAAATACAATCTTGCATATTACTTTCTCGTTATGCGTAAAAATGAAAATCTAATTATATATAATAGCATTGAAATTCGTGTGTAGCAAAGAAATATTTAAATTATGCCCCGTTGGAAAAACTCTAATATTTTTGAACATAGTATTTCCAGAAAGTTTCTTAAAGCCTTTGATTCTGAAGGATCAGCGTATAAGACAAAATTTGGAAAAATGAAATAAGAAAACGGTGGGTCTGCGGTAGCCTACCTTTTAATGTGACAGTAAAAGAAATTATGAATTAGTGTATATTTTTATTTTAATTACAAAAATCTACATATTAACAATTCTTCTATGTATCAAATTACCCACTATTTGTTAATGAGCTAATATTAATAACGAAAATAATCTTTATTGTTATTGCGCAATTAAACTTACAGTAGTTCTGTGCTCATAGTTATAAGTATTTCTGTAAATTTTATCAATGGAATATAATATTTTTAGTCAATCTTTTACCACTCGTGAAACATTATCTCGTTCATCAATTGTTGAGATGTAGAACGTCGTATTAAATTTGAATAAAACAAAATTTGTATTATGAATTTCCTTGTGCAAGTGGGTCGAAAATAACATTTAACCGAGCCATGGCCCATTGGTCGGTAAAAGGAATATCTGTTGTGAAATATGAACATGTGAAAGCGATCGGGGCGTTGATCGGTTCTATTGAAGTCACTCTTTGAATACTGAATGGGACCGGAGGTGTCTTTGAGTGCCGTTGAAGTATGTCGGTCCTAGAGAGAGGAGAGAGAGAGAGAGAGAGAGAGAGAGAGTGAGAGAGAGAGAGAGGGGGGAAAGAGAGAGACTGAGAGAGAGATAGAGATAGAGGGAGAGCGAGAGAGAGTGAGAAAGAGAGAGAGATAGAGAGAGAAAGTGAAAGAGGAGAGAAAGAGAAGACATGATTATAATTAATTCTCACTTTCACGGGGGAGCCGCTACGCTAAACCCCTTTTTTTTCTTTTCCTTTTTCACTCTCTGTCTTTCTTTCTCTCTGTCTATCAATCTTCCTCTCTCTCTCTCTCTCTCTCTCTCTCTCTCTCTCTCTCTCTCTCTTTCTCTGTAGTTGTAAGAAAGGTTAAAATTAATCATATCATTGAATTATTATTTTATTAGATAGAGTTTTCCTAGTAACGTTTGCCTAACAAAATGGTCTTAATGATTTCATCTCTCATCCTCTCCCTTTTTCTCTCTCCTTTTTAACTTTATCTAAGTATACCAAAATTGCCTTTTTTCTGTTGACACAAAAAATAAAAACTGCTTCACCTTAAATATAACTTTAATTAAGAAGAGTTTTTTGTTTTTTGACAGAATATTAAATTATGGCTACATTTAGCGTGAGACAATTTGGCTTACCAACGATACCAAAAGAAAACCTAATTTACTATTAAAATAATTTTCATCACTTTAATTTAGTAAATTTGGCGAAGTAAGCCTCGGGCTATATGAAAGAATTAGTTTAGTGTTTCATTTATCAAAACTTATTTTATTTAAATCATTTATTTAAATTTTCTTCGCATTGTAAGTTAGTAATGGGATCCCCTGAGATTGTTTGTGTATCATTTTTACATAATTAATTTTTTCAACTTAATTTCACTTTTTCGGGCAGACAACCATTGCTGTAGTGAAGTTTCTGTTTTATATTTATTTATCCTATGGAAACGTTTTATTGCGTTTCTAACTTCCTAAGTATGTAAGTGATGATGTTACACAGGTCCTCAATACATTCTTCAATTCTTCTCAGAAGAATGAAAGTTAATTTCTTGTAATGAAATATTAACAATTGTTGAGTTTAAGATTTGAAAATTTAATCGTGCGTAAGTATTAATATTACGTGGGAAGAGGGTAAAATTTGGAATGGCTATTTTCTTTCATTTAGACACTTTTCTATTCATTTTCTTATGTCTTCGTCGTGAATTATAGGCATGATGATTTAAACATTTTCCGATATTTTAAAATCATTCTGTGGGCAATGTGTGCTCAGACGTTTATGAAAACAAATTAAATTAAAAATTATCAGTATGTTAGTATTGGAGATTCAGAGATTGCACAGAACTCATATTTGTTCTTCGAAATCCAACTCCTCACAATGTTTATTTGTACTATTTACAGGAAACAAAACTACAACTTGAAAAATAAACAGATTTAGAAGATTATTTACGGATTAGGGCGTTCGACGAGTATTTGCCGTACTTGAGGTTCTGGGATCGAATCCCGGCGCAGCCCATGTAAATTTAATGAGCAATAATGTGTAAAATTTATTGAAGGGTGATTTGGCCTTTCGTCCTCAACACCTAACTCATGTCCTTTAGTTGCTAGAAAATTACTTTTCTTTTACCTTATACTTTATTTAATTGCATTTATTTAAAGATAACCATCAGTGTCACCTGACCGAAAGGGTTAGATCTATTGAAGAATAGATGTAAGACCTATTGTTTTGGTAAGGTAAATTATGATTTATTTATAAATATGCATTTCCTCAGGAATTCCATAAATTTTGAAGTTTGATCTGGAGTAATTCACATTTTAAACATAATTAAGAGGTAAATAATATATTCTCCCTTACTGTATGTTAGTGATACATTAACTTTTAATGATTGTTTTAAATTTTTAAATTTACAATTTACTTTATGAGATGATAATTTTAATAACTTTTTATTAAAAAACATATTTACGATGTTTGAAGAACAAATTAAAAACAAATTATTTTCGTTTTTTGTTTAGTTAGGAGTACAATTTAAAGTTGAAACAAATGTTTGATAAAATTTCCAATTTAAATTTCGTTACCCATTCTTTTTTGTTATTTTCTTTCATTTAAGGGATTTTTATTTCCGTCTTTTCGACCTTTTCAAAACACGTCCTCTTAAGCCCTCGCAGTAAATTCTTGGCATTCTTTCGCCTTTTTATTATTCAATGCCATACTTTGCCACGATATCACTGCAGGGATTTTTTCCTTTTCCGTACCTAGATTGCTGTTTAAATAATGCCCGATACCTTACAAAAATCCGGCGGAAAAAATTCGATCTCATTTATACTAAAAAACAAACGATCAAAATTTAACATAGCCATTAAGATAATAACGTAAAAAATTCTTTTAAATAAATACACAGATGACACCGCCATATTAACAAGTCATTCCTCTTGTAAACAAGCTTGAAAGCACAATTGAAAAATGAAGGAATATTTGGAAAAAAATTTAACACCTCAAAGACACAACATATCACTTTTATACTCCGAGTTGAGACTTGTCCTAGCTTATACTTGTACAGTGAACTTGTTCCTCGATCCGACAAAGTTAGCTATTTAGGACTTACATTTGGTAGAATACTAACTTAGATACCACACACACGATTACAGACACTCAACAAATGATTTAAAATGTTTTATTACCTACTCAACAGACAATCAAAATTACCTTTAACGTCAAAGCTTTTAACATACACTACACCATGCCTACTCAAATATGTTTGAATATATGGGTGCCAAGTTTATGGATCGGCCAAATATTCCAGTATTAAAATATTGCAGTTTTCCATGAATGATTTTACAAACATTGTTTCTGCCTCTTTTTAAGTAAACAGTAACACTATTTACAGAGATCTTCACATGGCAACAGTTTATTCATCTGTCAAAACACATTACAGACGTTTTCACAGTATATTACAAAATGACAATGACACACATATCCGATAATTCCATTAACCACAATTACCACGTATGGAATTGAAAAAATATGGATAAGAGACCTTTAAAATGATTAATATCATTTATCATTTTTTTATCATTTCATTTATCATTTATCGTCATTCATCATTGTTGAGAGATTTTCTGATTAACAGAAATCAAATTGTAAAGATAGATAATATGGAATCAGAACCTATATATGTTACCTCTGGTATTCCACAAGGTGGCCACTTGTCGCCTTTGTTATTTAATATATTTAATAATGATATTGTTAAGTGTTTTACAAATAGTCAATTTAAGTTGTTCGCGGACGATCTCAAAGTATTTAAAATAATAAAATCTATTGAAGACTGTGAAATGTTACAGCAAGACATAACTAATCTAGTCAAATGGCGTGATCTAAATTATATGACTCTAAATATTGATAAATGCAATGTTGTTCGTTATCGTAAGAAACTTAGTCCATTACAATTTAAATATTATATCTGTGATATAGAACTAATAGCTTTAAACAATATCAAAGGCCTAGGTGTAATTTTTGATTTCTCTCTTTCTTTTAGCCTGCATATTGAAACTATTTTTAATACATGTTTGAAACAAACTTAATTAGTGATCTGGACTTATTCCGTTTGAAACTACTTGGTTTCTTGAAAATAAATACACAGGATTTTAATAATATATTTTGCCTAAAAATATTGTTTTTTACTCTGATAAGGCCAATCTTAGAGTTTAACTCAGTAGTGTCACCTTATTATCAAACTTACATATATAGACTCGAATTTGTTCAAAATAAATTTCTTAAATACTGTTCTTACAAACTTGGTCTAATTTTAGTTGGATATCGTATGAAACTCTGAGAAATGTACTGAACATTAGTTCATTAGAAGATCGTAGATCATCAATTGATATTGTTTTTCTTGTAAAACGTTTAAGGAATATGATTGGTTGTCCTGAGTTGTTGGAGAAGATATCATTTAACGTACCAGATAAGAGGACCAGATTCGCTCCTCTGTTCTTTACACCATTATGTAAAACGAACTATCTAACAAATGCTCCAATTCCTAGAATATGTACTAAAGCAAACAACTTAAGTAGTGATCTGGACTTATTCTGTTCATCTCAGGTCAAAATTAAAGCTGTGTAATTCCACATATTTTGAGTATGTGTACTGTTGTAAAATTGGCTACTTGCCGTTGATGTAATAACTAAATTAATAAATATCATTTTATTAATCTAGAGCTGCTGCTAATGGGTAGCTTTCTCTGTACCATCCTTAATGGCATAAATTGAAAAACAATCGGCTGGTTGTATATAATACATGTAAAGTTGTAGAATGAAGTAAATAAAACTATTCTGATTGGGTTTAAATGTTCAAAAAGTGGTGAGTAATAAAATTTTTTGATCAATACTAACAACCTAAAATTAAAAGAAAAAATATTTATGTGGTGTTTAGTGACAGTTAGTCGATGATTATTCGGAGATTGTGAGATGGGTCTGGCGTGACGTAGGTTTTAGAAATACATTTTCTTTATCATGCCAACGTTTCGATCTTTATTGAGATCATCTTCAGGGCCTGGGATTTATAAACATTGTTTAAATTTTGCAAATACATGTAGGAGGTGAAAAAAATGAATTTATACAATGCTAGAAAATTTTAGATTTAATCAAAATATTTGGTCCCACTCAAAGTGTTTGTTTTCCGTGTAGATGTCATTCTTGTCATTCGTGTTGAGAGTGCCAGTGAGATATTGATGTTTTCTGTTGTAGCATTGTATAAATCCATTTTTTTAATTTAAAATTTTCTAGCATTGTATAAATTCCTTTTTTTAATCTAAAATATTCTAGCATTGTATAAATTCCTTTTTTTAATCTAAAATTTTCTAGCATTGTATAAATTCTTTTTTTTAATCTAAAATTTTCTAGCAATGGATAAATTCATTTTTTTAATCTAAAATTTTTTAGCATTGTATAAATTAATTTTTTTAATCTAAAATTTTCTAGCAATGGATAAATTAATTTTTTTAATCTAAAATTTTTTAGCATTGTATAAATTGATATTTTTTTCACCTCCTACATCTATTTGTAAAATTTAAACAACGTTTATTAATCCCAGGCCCTGAAGATGAACTCAATAGAGATCGAAACGTTGGCATGATAAAGAAAATGTTTTTCTAAAACCTACGTCACACAGAACGCAACTTCCGATCTCCGAATAATCAATAAGAAAAAATTATTGTTGACTTCTTCTTTAATGTTATTAAATCCACTATATTTCGTGATCCGATTGACCAAATAACTTATTTCAATTAATTAATCTTTATGTAAGGTATTGTTTAAATTTAAAAAGTGTGTGATAATTCTGTGGACGTAATTGCTAAACAAAAAAACCAAAAAAGCTGGTTCACAGTTCAAACCGTTTTCTTTATAATTTGTTCACATCAGTAAAGTGCAAGTCAGCAGTAAGGAAAAGTATTTAAAATGTGAAACACCAATGAGAGAAGTGGTGTAACACAACACGGGCTGCATAGATTGCGCCTACGGCAATCAATTTCGTTAACGCCAGTTTCGCTAGCAAAGAAGGAAGCCTCAAATGGCCTAATTAGTACCGCCCAACAACGCAATCAAGGAGGGGCAAAATTAAAATTGACATAGTTGTTGACTTTCGTCGATTTTAAATGGTTTAAACGGATCTTCCAACTCAAACGGGATCCCCGGTCAAAAAGAAATTAACCGCCGGTTTCCCTCAAAGCGAATATAGCCATGGTCCGGCCAACTCTCCAAAGATAAATATTTAGAATCTGCTCTAATTAAACCCCAACAATGTATTAACTTTTCCCGCACAACTTTGTATTTGCTTTATTAAATTGGGTTAAATGAATAAAAACTTTTTAAGCCTGTCCTGGCCATTAATACATAAACTATATGTTACGACAATCTTAGCTTTCAAATGAATTTATTTATGAAACAATAGCAAGTAAATTTTTAACTCCTAATCTATGAGTTGAGATGGTGAGTGGTAGTTTGATCAAGACTACAACTACTTAAAATACAAAATAAATACGTTTCGAAATTCGAAATAGATTTTATTAAATTTATGACCATTGGTTCAAGTTTGAAATATTTTCTCGGCCATTAATGACTCACAGGCAAAAGCAAACCATCCTTGTTTGTCTGGACAGGGGTTTTTTAATGGAAATTTCTGATAAAGGCCAAAGTATCAGAGTTCACAGGTGACTGTTGTTCCTGGGGGTAAACGTTCATAATTAAAGAGTTCTTCTGTCCCACCTGATACAGGAAATTAACTTTTTTTGGTTTAACTCTTTAATCACTTTCTTTATAAAGCATCACGGAGACAGTATGTTTTTGCAATTATTTTGCACAATATTTTTTGTTTGGAAAGTAATGTAAGATAACGGTAATTTCACTTATATATTAGATTATTTGGAGATTGTGAGATGCGGTCTGTGTGACGTAGGTTTAGAAAAACCTTTTCTTTATCGTGCCAACTTTTCGATCTTTTTAAATTCACTAGTTTTCGTGTTCTGCTTGACCAATTAATAGATTTCAATTATTTAAGGTTTTTAGTTGAGATAACAAAGTCAGTGTCACGAGCGGGATTCGAACCCAAGACCTCCGACTAGATACGCCGCTGCTCTACCACTTGAGCTATCGTTACTTCGATCACCCGGACAATTACTTCCTATCTCAACGAACCACGAAAACTAGTGGATTTAATAAGTTAAATGAAGTATATCTTCACTAAAGCTCTCCGTGGCCATTTCATTTGTCGCCGAGAATCAAATAAACACGACATTTGAAAAATGGCAAAAAGGAGGGAAAATTCAAAAGGTGGGGTTGAGATGGGAGGGTAGAGCAGCGGAGTAGCCGAAGGTCGTGGGTTCGGTTGGCACGATAAAAAAATGTTTACAAAAGATAAACGGTGGAGTCAGTGTGTTGTTCTCTCTTTTTACAAAGATAGCCCCTCCTCACAGTTATTTTCCACGATCGGGATTTCATGCCTACAGCTCATCATCATCTTGTAGAGCCCCTTCAACCTGATGATGTGCTGTAGGCTCGAAATCCGGATTGTGTAAAAAAACTGTGAGGAGGGCCTATCTTTTTAAAAAGAAAGAAAATGTGTTTCTAAACCTAAGTCACACCAGACCGCATCTCACGATCTCCAAATAATCATTAACTAACGGTCACTAAACTTCACACGCGCACGCGCGAGCACACACACACACACATATATATATATAATAACGTTATTCTCAATTTTTTTGAGTTTAGAACCAAAATAGTCAACTTTTTAAATAATTATAAATACCCTGAGTCTTACGCAATTTTAAAATAATATTTTCTTAAGTACAACCTTTAATATTTTAACGTCAAAGGAAGAAACCGACCAGTAATGTAACGTAGTTTGTTTTAAAATTAATTTTAGTTCATTATAATTTTAATATTCAACCTAAACAGCGTTGAGACTGATACAATTTAGCACTTATGTATTTTTACTGTTTTTAATTGTTAATTTAATATATTGACTGGGAAAATACTAAATTTCTATCGACCGTATAAAAGATAAAAGTATCTTTGTTAGAATTATTTTTTGGTGTTACCTTATTTAATGGTAATAGGGGGTTAATAAGTAACTTCGACTTCACTAACTCAATTCCGTGCTTTTGATTTTAAGGATAAGAACGTAATGATGGTACTGAGGAAGCTGCTATCTGGTGGCCGTAATACTTTTTACGACAGTGGAAATTGGCCTTCTTCCGAACCGTATTTCTGGATGTCCGGCGTTATGTTCATATCATAAAACACGATATCCTACTTTGTTTTTCTTCGCCGTTACACATATTCTCCCCCCCCACCCCGGTGTAATCTGAACAAATGGAATGTAGTGAATCAGGAAAGGGGTTTCGTGTTTACCTTTTCTCCGGGGGAATTTTGCTCAGAAAAAATAAAGTAAATAAAACCCAAGAACAAATATTAATGGTGTTAAGAATAAAAGATTCGTTCAGTTTTTGAATGGAAATAGTCATAATGATCACTTATAGTCCGTCTATTCTCGCTTGTTTTACAAATAGTGTTTTTGCTTCGCACTATCTTTTTTTGTATAGAGTCAACGTTATTAATTTCTCTAATTTTCAAATAGTAATGATCTATGTAGTGTACGGACGTTTTTAACTTTCTCATAAATAACATTAAATTACCTTAGAAACCATTTATCGGATGGTTTTAATACCGAGGGCGGCGTTTTAAAAACAATATCCTGTCCGTCGTTATCATGAATTGGCCTTGGAATGGCAGTAATGATTATGGGAAATGCTGGTCCCGACAATATTGGCGGTGATATCCCAGGAGTATTAGGCCTGTAATGAAGGCCCAATAGGACCCAGGACAATGTCCAGGTCCGTGGCAATTACATGCGATCCCCTGACACAACAGCTCCGGATCAAATATGCATTCAACCCCCGAAGTGAATAAGTTGACGTTAATCAAGCTAAATATAATTAATTTCCTCATCCCAAAGAACAATAACCTTATCATTTTATGTGTCATAACTCAACTTGTGGGGCAGTACGATAATGGAGGTATGTGGAAAATAAAAGAAACTAATTACTAAATGAAAAAATCATAAATATAAATTAATTGATATTAACAGGTAGGATCTACTGCCAAGGTGATGCGAGAAAAAGTACGTTTTACACTCTTTTGTTTTCAGGAATTCTTTTAGTTCTAACGAGATTTTTACATTAAAGGTATAACCATTTCCAATAGATTTCGACAGTGCTAAAATTATTGTGGATATGGTGATCGAATGGTACTAACTGCTGACGTTATACTCTTTGTTTAAAAAAAATTTTTTTTTATGAATTCCATAAATGCAAGGTAGCATACCTATATGTAGTAAATTTACATTTTTCCTCATAATTAATAATTCATTAGTTTTCGTGGTCCGCTTGACCAGTTTTTCGGAAAACTAGTGAATTTAATAAGTTAAATTGAAGTATATCTTCACTAAAACTCTCCATGGCTATTTCAATTGTCGCCGAGAATCAAATAAAATTGAAAAATGGAAAAAAAGAGGGAAAAGTAAAAAGGTGGGGGTTGAAATGGGAAGGTAGTGTCACAGTGGATCGAGGTCACGATAGCTCAAGTGGTAGAGCAGCGGCGTATCTAGTTGAAGATCGTGGGTTCGAATCCCGCTCGTGACACTGACTTTTTTATCTCAACTAAAAACCTTAATTAATTGTTATAGATTAACGTCCAGATATTATTCCAATCAAAAACCCATGGTTTACAATTAAGAATAATTTGCCGGCAGGCCCCCTACCCGACGGCATGCCAAAAGGTTAGGGACGAAGGGGCGACGGTCACTCCATCGAGAAGGGTAGTGTCCCTGGTACGGGGAAGGTTGGATAGCACCCTTTTGTCCCCTTTAGAGTTAAGTAAAATTTTGTCCAAAGTAGCGACTATTTTGCCGCCGCAAGTGTTAACAGGTGCTTCCCTTGTCTAGGTGTATCCTTACTACGATTGCCCTGAGGTCCTTTCTACTCCACGTGGGACTTCTTGCAGGTGACAGTCGACCTGCCGTTGGCCTCAAAGGAACGAAGTCTCAGGCTGCGACGGTTACAACTCTGTCTGTTCGGGATCCTACACTGGCGTGATATTATCGCTACAAACACAGGCAGACTATCTTTTGACAGGAATGGACCGCCAGCAGTTCGTCCAGGTCCGAGAAGAGGAGCCCCGCTTCTGCAGAGGAAAGAAACATCTTTTGTGCCCTTCCCGATGGCCCCTAGTATCCCAACATAGGCCATCCTACCGAACATTGCGGTTCTTGGAGCAGCACCAACCTATCGGAGGACCTGGAGAAATGGGACATCCGTGCCATTGATGCAGTGCGTTACTCCAGCTGTATAACTGAGCGACAAAGGATGGAAGGAGGAGGAGGAACAGCTCTTGCAGGTCGGCGACGCATCAAGAGGACGACACGGGGCTTGGGAAGTAGAGCTCGAAACCCTATTACGAGCAAACAGCGAGGTGCGTCGAACAAGGAGGCGTACGTTGGTGATGGGGATGGATGCGAACTCTACCGGCGTAACCTGGTGGTGGAGGCGTCGCGTGAGCGCGGTAGGAGCCCCGACCAGAGAGAAGATTGCGGCACCGACACCCACCTTGGAAGAGGTTCCGAATGGAACAGTGGTGAAGTTTAAATAGTGTATGATGACAGACATTGATAGTGTTGGAGTGGTTGTTCTAAAGGGAAGCAACCACATCAAACGGAGGGGAGTGAATTGTAACCGGTGATGGGAATATTTAATATAAATGAATTTTGAAAATATTGTTTAATGGATTGTAAAATTGTAAATAGAATAAGAAACAGTGTCGGTCAAAGGGAGACCAAGGTGCCATGTCAGCAACCCAGCCTCGGGCCGGGTGAACGGAAACAATAGGGGTCAGTAGACGCGGACCAGTCAGAGGAAGCAGTTTTCTACAAAATTCGTGTGATGTAGTGGTCTTTCTTCTTGGCAGAAAAAATCGGTGATTACTCTGTTTTAATCAGAGTTGTGGCGAAAATTTCATGTCAAATTACACAGTAATTTATATCTAGCCTACCCTCCCCCCCTATTTGCCGATATTTAAATAAATATAAGTAGTTCTTAAGTAAAGAGCTTTGTTGTGACCGGCATAATATTGTTAAATAAAGTAGCCCAAGGATATTAGCGAGGTTTATTTAGCCCCAGAATCATTCTTCCAGAATCCCGGGAGAAATCACCTTAATTAATCACCTTAATTAATTGAAGTAATTAATAATTTTGGATTAATATAAATTGTGGGAAAGTGCATTATTCCACGTTTTCCACGTTGTTTCAGTTTATGTTAACCATTCCTAAAATTATATTTAATGAAAGAAAATTAAATATAGAAATGGGGTAAATTTTTGTTTAGTAGTAAAGTTTATTAAATTATGTGCATTATGAAATTCCTGTAAATCGTCTTTTATATCTGTCTCATGTATATTCTTATATGAACATATTTTTTAATTAATTTTATTTTTGGGTTTGTGTTCTGTAATTTATTGTTTATTGACTCACTAATTCATAATCCTACTATTTGCCTATATATACTAAATATTATTATCAATAACAAATATGAATTTTTGGCATGTAATTTTAAGATGTTTGGATTTTTATTTCATTTATATTAGTGCTATTTTTTATTATGTTTCATGTATTCATAATCATACTTATTGTTTCGGTTAAATGTATAAATGTAAATATTGAGGTTATAATTAAACTGATTAGCACATAATCATCCCAATATCTCGATTCTTTTATGAAAATTGTAAATTCTGTTGAATCTTTTATATCGTAACTGTATACATTTGATAATACTAGTTAATGGTGTTAACATCTTTGATGTGTACTAAAGATAGTATGCAGATACTGGTCTCAATGTTTCTTTAGATATTTTGTTTGCTCCAGAGATACATGGTAATTATGGCAATAAAACTTTATATATTTTACTTTCAAAGGTCGTAAAGGCTGGGTGTGGTCGTGTGGTCTCATCCTGGTTAACTTTACTGATTGATCTGTTCCTTTCTTTCCGGTGATAGATATGTGCTCGGGAACCTATTTCAGAATGGTCTATTTCTTTCTGACATCCTTTTCAGTTGTTCATACATTTGTAGTTACCTACGCCGTCATTAATTTTTACCAGACAGTTACCTTCTTTATCTAAATTTTATTTTCAGGACTAATTATAAAAACAGAGTATAAAATTATATATTTATGTTATCTAAACAAATTCTAAAGCTGAATATTATACAAAAAGTAAAAAATACGTAGTTTACAGGCAGAATGCATTTATTAAGGATACAAATATGGGTTTGCCATCTAAACTCGGTAAATTTGCGTAAATATGCCAAACGTCATTTAGAAGAATTTAAAAATCGGAAAAGCACGATCAGATGTTTTAATTAGAAGAATTTTTGCGTGACGTGGTGGAATTTCGGACGAGATCTCTGATATCAGATATTGGGTTAGGTTTATCTCGATGGGCTGGGTGACGTGCCTATTTCTCTTCTGTTCTCCCCGCAATTTGTTAACGTTGTTTTTCTTTCACGTGAAATAGGCTCGTTCCGGGCAAATGATATTGCTCTATTATCTCTCCCTCCAAACTGGAACCGAGCCTGGGAACAAATTATAATTAATCTAAAACATAGTTTCTTCAATCATGCAATAGACGGTTTTTCTATAACTAAAAATATGCATACACGTTTATCTTTTACAATCCAAAACCAGATTGTTAATTATAAAAACTATTAATAAAAATACTGGATGTAGAAAATATATAACATCTGGTGATGGGATGGAATTTTTTTTGGACAAATCTTAAATGATACATAATTACATATTGATATTTTCAATTTTAAATAATTAACAAAATGTTCTATAAAATTAGTTGACAGGTTTTAATTGAATTTTTTTCTTAACGAAAGTATGTCTGATTTACATTTTCCGGCGCGTAATTCATCAGTTTTAAAGATCGGTGAATTTTTCTGGTTAACAATAATGACAGCGCCGTGAAATCGAGTGAATATTTCTATTTGTTACATGCAACCATTGTTTTGAAAAATAAAATATATATGAAGGATTTCTTAGTAAGTGAGAGAAAAATGGAAATTGTGAAAAAAATTAGGAAGATATATCCTTCCTTGAGTGTGCGCATAAATAGTGATAGAGAGTGAGCGAGGTGATTATTAGCTTTTATCTGAAAGAAGCCAAAGTGAGAGAAGTGAGAGAAAAGAGGAGAGAGAGAGTGAGTGAGAGAGAGAAGAGGAAAGTGAGAAGAGTGAGAGCGGTAGTGCGTTTGTTTATGTGAGTGTGTGTGTGTGTGTGTATGTGTGGGAGAGAACGAGAGAGAGAGAGAGAGAGAGAGAGAGAGAGAGAGAGAGCATGAATAGATGATTGAATAACTTACGTTAAGTCGCGATCGACGTCTCTTATAATTAATTAGAAAATATATAAATAAATATTTAGAAAAAATTGATCATTATTTTGTATCACTATTAATCATCACTATCGTATTTATTACAACTTTATAAATATACAAAAAATTATCTACACATAAAATTATTCATACAAAATGTACAATACAAAAATTATAATTTTGAAATATTAATTTTACGACTGTCTCATGATTTAATTTTTTAAAATTATAATATACTTTCGTTATTTTTTGTTTTACACAAAAATCCAAAACTCAATAAAAAAGTTTACAGTACGACATGGATAACAATCTGTTTGTCGGGAGTTAACTAAAATATAAAAACAAATTAATTTAAAAAAATTAATACTACTTACGCTAAGGAATATTTACATATGAGTAATGAATGAATATAAACAGAATTTAACATTCCTTAGCCAGAGGGGAAATAAAACATAACTTTATTTTATATTTTTACTTTTCTCTTTCTTCGAAAAATTAACACCAATTGAAGTGTCGAATGAATTGGTACTGGTGACACCAAGCATTGTGTGCGTAGAATTTAGGGATTTACAATTGTTTTTCGTTCAGGACCTGGACAAATGAATTACGAGGAAGGCCTAGATGAAAAAGAAGATAGTACAATAAAATTAAACACTAGGCCACAAAGTGAAATATATCTTCTTTTACCCTCGAGCTGCATAACGAACACAATTCGTTGTATTAGATATACACGGTACAAGGTTTAGGAATATTTGTTCGTAACGCATTTTAAAAACCATTGCAACTCAGAAAGGCGTAAAAGGATTGCTTGCTCTTCCAGAGGATTAAAGGAACAAAACGGAGAGAGTGGGAGGGAAAAGGGCGAGGGAAAGGGTGGGAAGAGGGAGAGAGAAAGAAAGAAAGAGAGTGAGAGAGAGAGAAAGAGAGAGCGAGAGAGAGCCAAACAGTTTGTATTATAAAAATCACTTACTTTCACGGCTGAACCGTTATGCTGAACCAACATGACTTACCTGTTGTGCAGAACTGAAGATCCGTGCCCTGTTAAGTATGTCTACTTATTTATACAAATTATCCCTCTTTCTTTCTCACTCTCTTTCTCACTCTCTTTCTGTCTCTCTCTTCTCTTTCTCTCTCTCTCTCTCTCTCTCTCTCTCACACACTTTCTCTCACTCACTCTGAATAACATATTTGTAGATTGATTTTCGTAGTTGTTTAATAATTCCAGATCTCTGAGTCGAGTTAGAGGCGGCTGTATGATGCGTTCAAAGTCGATTAAATATGTTTAAATGTATTTGTATTATGATTCATCACATATTTTAAAATGTTTTTATGCCATTGCATAATAGGGATTAAATGACATTGAGCTAACTGCAAACATAGGCGGACCCGGTAAATGAGGGAAAACGTTTTATGTAAAAATCTATTTTTGTATGATTCGTTTCGGTATTTATTTTGTGAACATGATAATACTATAATATAAGATTTGTTCTGATATTAACAGCAGCTAATTTTTGTATTTTTTAAATGAATTGTATTTAAACGGATTAAATATAAATACAAGAGCTTTTTTAAAGATTGATTCGATTTTTTTTGTACATACATTTACACATTCAAATTCTTTCTAATATTAATACTTATTTATTACTAATTCTTACAAGAACTTGTTCTGTGGTATATTTAAATTTGATTAGTGAAAAGGGTGGGCGAATTCAGGTTTACTTATATCAGTTGGTTAAGTGGTAAACAGACAATTTGGATTCAGTACGACAAATTTGTGCAGTTTCTATTTGTAAGATTTAACCATTATTTTGGGGTGCCAAGATTGAAGTAAAAGTGTTTGCTTAATCTAGATTTAATTAATTACTTTACCATCAGCATATTAATTAATTATTTTATCTATTCTAACACTTTGTATAAGCAACAATATTTGATGCGTGGATATGTGTTATTCTTGACAGATAGTTTTTCAAAAAGACAGGATTTGCTCCTCATTTCTTCGAAAGAGTGCCCTTTTCTGATAAAGCTTTTACCAGCGCCGGCTCAATAAATCGCCACAATAGTCACTGTTGGTCGACAAATAACTCTTACCGTTGTCAAGTTGATCGCCAATATCGTTGGTCAGGAAAGGTTTGCTGGGTGGGCGCCCTGAAAGAACAAATCATCAGAACACACTTTCGATAAAACATTACGTTGAAATTGATTTCTTAGCGGGCTAAGACAATTTTTAGTTCATTCCATTTGAAATGGTGAAAATCTTTGCTTTTTTAATAGAATTATACAGCTGACACTTGGTACTCTTATTTACAAAATTGAACATGTTACGACAATTTATCAGGTCAGCGATTTTATTTTAATATTTTTTTTATTATTAACTCTATTTTATGAAGATGATTGTGTTTTAAACTAGTTTTGATGGCAATTATGCTTCTTTGCTCTTATGTCCTGAATTCATAACATTGATATCTAGTTAACCTTCGAAGAGTATAAACTATTTTTCCTTGCTGCTATCTCACTCAATTGAGATGTTATCGATTTCTAAAATACTAAACTAAAAGATAATTAAATTTAAATTAAATAATAAAAAATGAGAAAATGAACTCTTTAAATTTTACTCTGTTCCTTTTGACAGTAAAAAAGTGCCGGTTTAGAAGATATTAACATTTGATAGCATAGAAATTCTTGTAAACAGGACAATAATCTCTAAGTTGAACATCATCTAAATTGTATAAGGTTGACAATAACCCGGGTGACAATGGATCTACACCGAGACATTTTTCAAAAGAGAATCTCTTTTTTTATACTTTTTTATTTCTTTTTTTATCCTCCGTCCAGCTCAGTTCACTTGCGACTAAATCCCACCGGATCGGCCTTTCTTTAGAAAATAAAAGCTTTTTTAATATTTAATTTGAAAAAACGGTCCCCGGAATATTTTAGCTTTTGCTTCATAAGAAGGCAGATTATTATCCTTAGTTTATCGGTTAATGTTTTTAATGAAACAATAAGGAAGCAGAGCGTAATCTTAAATAGTGATCTGAGCCCGTTAAATACACGTAAACCCAGTTGGATATTAATTAAATCGGTGATCAGAATGAATGGTTATTACATTTTAAACTCCCTTTAGCTTAAACAAGCCATATTATTTTTTCCGAGTTTAAAAAAATAATTACTCTGCTGAAAAATCTTATTATGACTTTGTTATATTAAAAGCCTAATTGGTCAAACAATTTTATTTAGAAATGATATTGGAATTTTCTCCATTTTTACATATTTGCAGTCTGATCGTTTTCGAATATAATATGACTTAGTCAGAATATATATGGTCTCCCATTTTCAGTTTTGGGACGGGGTTGTTCGAAAAAAGGGCGAAGCAAGACCCGAATGCCACTGATGATGGCGACATACTGTATGATATTTTACATTCAAACATCCAATTTTGCATACATACAAATATTATGTAAAATTGTGAATGTAATGTTTAAATATTAATTTTACCATATTTTTTCTTCGTCTTTTTAATTGTTCTCTTTTATCTTACTACTCTCATCCTACGTCCCAACTCAGAATGACGGATATTCTTCTAAATCGCAAGTGCCATTTCTTTTGTGTAATTGATTTTTGTTTCTTATTCAATAAAAGTTCAATAAAAAAATAAAAAGTTAAACAGAAAAAGCTAAAGCTAAACAAAAATGTACTGTGGACTTTAAGAAAGGTACATTTTTATTCATCGTGAATTTATATTCTATTTAAGTGTTACTTGTTTAATATATAACGTTTTATTGAACTTCATTTCCAATTATTTTCGTAATTTTTTTTATAAAATCGATTCGACAATCTTCAAATGAAATATGTTGCTATTTGGTACATATGTTATATTACTATATTATTTTAAAATGTTTCATTTGAACAAAAATGAACTGTAATCTTACGAAATGTTAAAGGAGTTTTTTTCTTTCTCGTTACGATATCGCGCCTTTAAACGAAAAGACAAGAATGATGGTAGGAATATGCTGATTGTGGTACTTTTTTCTCCTTCTCATATATATGAGCAGCAGAAAAAAGTCTATGCATATATTGCCAGGAAAAAGAAGAACTACCAACTACTGTGTTGGTGTGTAGGCTGAGCTGTAGCTACACGTCCTGGTAAAGGAAATGCAAAATCTAGAGGATACACCCCAGAGTCTTTAACAAATTTTTGAAATTTGCTAATGTTATCGATAACTTAAGAATCGATGATTTGGTTTACAATTAGCAGTCCTACTATCATTACAGTCTAAACACATCCTAGGATTCCTAGTTTTGCAATGGTCTTTTATGAATTTTTTCGCATGTATCAGCCTTTGATTCCCATTGGACCATTTGATTCTTAACCCCTTGTCTTATGGATCTTAGTTTTTGGCAATTTTGAATGTTTCAAATGGGTTAAGGGCCAATAGCTGGCTTTTCTTTGACCAATTATTCGGTCCCTTTATTGCCCTTAATGGCTGGCCCTTTAAGCTCTAGGAAAAACTGTAATTATTCCAATTGTTGAAAGTATAGCTTATGCTAAAAAATCCGTTTATTTTTTTATTTTTTTTTTTAGGTTGAGGAGTAATAAATGCAGAGGTGGCTGTAGTAAACTTATAATCCTATAAATATGTATACTGTTTTTAAAAGTATACATAAAATTATGAATAATCTTTACTTGATAGAATGTTTATAGCCATTGGGCATTCTGTACTAGAGAAAATATCATAGAAACGGAAATGGGATAATAAATACCTTATATTTTCCATTTTTGTATGTTACCAATTTTATGTGAGAGGTGCGTAGTTTATTATTGCTGCATGGCAAACATGTTTACGGTTTCCGCATAGTGAAGATATAGTCTCTTTTAAGAATAATCTGGCCAGAGCCAATACTCACCCCGTTACCCATTTGATAACCCACATTACATAAAGTAATGAATAAATTTTGAGTCGATGTGATCATAAAAAGCAGATAATGATCCACTGTGGCCAACACAAAAAAATTAATTAAAAACAAGACGTGAACGATGATAACCGGAGGCTTTAAAGCCTTCTACCTGCCAGGTGATGCAGTACTAGTGCATTTGTAAGGTTGAACCATTTCCAATTGTTTGATTCTAATTCACTCCATTTATTGTCTGAAAATTTCGTTTAATTTTTATTTGCTGGAAAAAGGGATAAAATACTTTGACAAATGATAGCAAGTCGATATATTTAAGGAGGTTCTAAAATTCTTCTTTGTATTTCATATTCTTGCAAATTCCAAAAATGCCTGACAAATTTCAACCTCCCGGTTATTTTTCGTTTTGTTATGGTAACAGCATTTTAGACGCATTTCCTTTCCAACAGTATAACCGTACTTAACGTTTATTCTCGAACGACCCGGAGGCTATTCTTGTTGTTATCGAGCGTTCCCCAGAAGCTCTTCAACAGAATAATAGTAGTGCTTGAAATTTTTCTCGACACTTTCCCTTTGTAAGGGAATCCGAAGGTGGGACCAGTGCTATCCTGTGAAAGGGAGAGAGCGGGTGTGTCAGGCTTTTCGAGAATTCACCCCTTTTCCAGCTAAGAGCCCTAGCAAGGCGAATTATTGTCGTTACTCCGTCTTCCTCTCTCCTGCAAAATTGATATTTAGTAATCGGCTTAACTCCTGTCTGCAGGGAGCTTGTGATTTGCATGAGTGAAGCTCTTCAATTAAATTTGCTCTCTCGCCCGCCATCCCAGCTTCTGCCATCCGTTCGTCTGCCTAACTTTGTCATTTTCTCTCTTCTTCTACCAATTAAAAACAATTTCACCGAGATCAGTTACATAAATGATCCCCCTGCCTTGGAAAACGCGCCTTCATTTCTCGACACAGAACTCCTATTGTAACTGACAGCCAAGATTAAATCAAAATTTTATATAATATCAACAATCACCGTTATTACCTTAATTTTTAACTTGCTCGTAAGTAACTTATGGATTTTTGTTGCCAAAATCGATAGTTGGGCCTTCACTCAAAGTATCAACCAAAGTTGATAATTAAATTTGTTTTATAGGTGTTTTTCAGAACATGAAGATTTTTGAGGCTAATTTGTTTTTAAATTATTTAGTTTTGTTACAAAACAATTCCATGTGATTCCATTCATTACTAATTTAAAAATTTATTTTGACGTTCAGGAATTTACACCCATCATCAGAACCGACATTTTTAAAATAAATAATACAACAAGGTTTTTAAGTATTTTTCAATTTTATTATAATTACCACATATTTTATTCAATTTTCAATATAATATAGTTTCTTTTAAAAATATATGACCTATTTGCTTCTGTAATTTAATATAATTTATAAAATTTTGCATTATTTGTAAATAACATGTAAAAAAAGAATGCCGCAAGTCAAGATGGAAGAAGGAACCTATTGTGCTGTTAAATGTGCAGTTCTGGTAAAATATTGTTTAAATTTAGGAATCTAATTTTTTGATGTACACTAGTTTTTCAAAATATTCATTTTTTATGTTAGGTTGGCCCTTGGAAAACAATTAACTACTACTTACTATACTAACATTTTATTATCCTTAAAGAAATTACATAAATGAATTTTGTTTCTTGTCGATTATACAGAAATGGTATACGGGGGCTTCTTATCAAGTGCAGGTTCCAGAATTACACATGAACTTACAGCAAAGACTTGGGTTCCTATCTACAGGTGTTACAATTCCCCAAACTATTCTACGAAGACAGGATTGCCTAAACTACTCAGCCTGAGAGGGACGAAACACAAGACACTCACCCAGTATCAGCAAGACGGCCGCGATCATCTTCTTCCCAGCGTTAGAACATGACTGACTCAACGTCCGTCGTGCGAAATGGGATCCGTCTGTCTCACATTTCTTCCCTCCCAGTCTATACACTTTTTCTACAACTTTAAATTAAACTAAAACTAATTGTCTCTCATACACTACACTATCCCCCCAAAAATTAAAGTTGGCCGACTAGACCAACTTTACACTATCTTAATCTACACCACACTAAAAATAAAAATCAATTTATGGGCTAATACTAGCGTCTACGTCCTACGGGAGCCTCCCTCTGAACTCGTACTTTCTCCTACTGACGTTGGTTGGGCTGTCACCTCCTCTTTCTGCGACTCCTTCTTTTGTGCAGAGCGCCTCCACTTCCAGAACCCTCCTCCCATGCTGCCATAATCGCCACTGCTACCCCTCCTGCTATGCTCCACCCCTGGGCAATCGTTCTTCTGGTCTGAGTTGCTTCAATTCGACGCAGGAGCGTTTCGAAAGCCAACTCGTGGGTAGGATAGTGCGGCGACCACTCGGAGTCCTCCTCCAGAGTCGCAACCAGGTCCTCCTCGGCGATTTCCTCTGCTTGTCCTGGTAGGTACATTCTTCGGACGATGCCAGTCTCAAGGACAGGGCGTTTGATCTGGGTCCTTATCGTCTGAACTTTCGTTGTGGGTAGTATTAGGTGCTGGTCCGTAGAAAGTTCACAACCTCGGCATCGCGCAAGTGTCTCTTCCTGTTCTTGGTAGTTCCGCCGAACACTGCAAATTTCCATTTACTAACAAAAGATCCTCATTTTTCACAAGGTATGACCGCGCCTTCAAGTTTGAGGAAGGCACTCATGAACACTGAACATTTTAAATTTTGGATAGGTACTTCTTAAGGGCACTGATAAAACTATTTTTAGTTCTGCCTCGCGTAAGTACTCGTGGTAATCAGGTCATAATATTCATGCATATTGAATAATTCCGCGGCATGTACCAGGGAGAGATGCCGTGACATCTGGCTCTCTACTAGGCTGAGCAGCTCGCATAGGGTATTTGGAGGTATTAGGTTCCTGCTTAGTCTACCTAACCCGACTATATCAACAAATTCTATCATTTCTCTTAGAATAGATGGGCTCTCCCTACTTCTAATTCTAAGGTCCTAAGTATACTACTAATTTTTTCCATTAATTCTAACCTACTCCGATTCTCTTTCATTCCTTCTTCAGCCATACTAATTCGCCACTCCTGCAACAGATAACGAGAAAGGTTAATGGCGGCGGCGAAGCTGGTACGGAGAGCGGTGCGTTTCGGAGGCACCTCCTCTTCTAGGCCCTGGGGTCCATGTAGGATCGCGAGAGTCCTCTCTCTCTGGCGACAAGATTTCCACCTCTTCCGAATGGGCCAAGGGCGGATCTTCCTCTTCGAAATCCGAATCTATAGGAAGTTGATATTCGTAACTCTCTCTTTCTTCGTCCGATGAAATATCCTCGTACCATCTGGGTTCCTCAAGGTTAGGAGCTGTATTTGATGAGTGCCTGCTCGATTGGCTTTTCTCTTCAGAGGCATTGCTATCCGCTCTTACTCCCGGATAACTTACTTTCTTTAAACGGTTGGCATGCACGATTTGAAATTTGTCATTGCCGACTTCTATCTCGTAGGTCAGAGGGCCGATGCACCGAGATACCCGGTAGGGACCCTCCCACGGCTGGAAAAACTTCGCAACTTATCCCTGGGGTCGTACAGGTTGGTGCAGCAGAACCCATTGAACCTCCCTGAAGAGGAGATCTGTTGTACGTCTGTCATACTGATCTTTGCTCTTCTGGTATGACCTCCCAGAAGCCTCTCGTACCAATCTATAGGAGTCCTTGATTTTTCTTCTTAATTGGTCTAAATAGTTAAAAGGGGAAGAGGTGTTCCCAGTTGTCGGTCGAACCTCGAAATCAAACGGTCCTCACCTCTCTACCAAACACGATGGAGTTGGGAGTCAAACCATTGGCTGAATGTGGTGTGCTATTGTATTCCATCACCACAAGGGAAGCCACCTATTCCGGTTCCGGCCATCACGGCGCACATAGTGTGATAGTGATTCTATCAGTGTCCTGTGAAATCTCTCTACCCGAGCGTTCCCTTGAGGGTGGTAAGGTGTGGTCTGTAGTTTCTGGATTTTTAACAACTTGCAGACTTCCTTAAGCAGTAAGGAGGTAAAATTCGCACCTTGGTCAGTCTGGAGGTACTCTGGAGCCCCATGACGATTGATTACTTGCGTAACTAACGCGCCTGCCACAGCCTCAGTTTGCTCCCTCAAAGGTATGACTTCTGCGTACCGAGAAAAGTGATCTACACAAGTAAGCATATACCGGTATGCCCCCAATTCGGTGGCAGGTAAAGGACCCAAAATGTCTATTGACACGAGTCCGATGGGTCGGTTCGGTACCTTAGGCTCTCCGAGGGGTGCTCTATGCTTTACTGGTGTTTTCCATTTAGCGCATGACAGGCATTCGGCTACGTATTTTTCGACGTCATCTTGCCAGCCCGGCCAGAAGTACTCAAGCTCTACTCGCTCCTTGGTTCTTCGCGCTCCTGGGTGACCTGCAAATGTCGCACTATGGCACTGTCTTAAAATTTCGGGCACCAAGGTTCTTGGAACCAGCAGCTTCAATCCAGTTTTCGTATTTACGTATATCACTCCTTCTTCGTCTAATCTATACCTTTTTCCCATAGCTTCCTTGTATTTATTACATACCGTGTCCCTTTCCTGTTCGGTTTTTAAGTTCTGACGAGTCCACCCGGAAGTCGTCTCTACTCCCGCAACACTCCGGCTCAGTGAGTCGGCGTTGGTATAGTTTCCCCGGTCTGTGGATGGGTTCGTACGAGTACTCTTCCAATTTTATTCTCCGCCGATTTATCATGGAGGTTGGGTCCTTCAGTCCTAAAGCCCACTTTATGGCTGCGTTATCGGTTGAAGCTTAAAGGGCCTCCCGTAAAGATAGAACCGAAACTGGCGTGTTGCCCAAACCACTGCTAGGAGCTCCCTTTCAGTAGCAGTATACCGCTGCTCGGGAGGTGACAACTTCCGGCTGGCAAACGCTATAGGGCGTTCAGCTCCATGATAAACTTGAGACAGCACTGCCCTCAGACCTATTCCGCTTGCGTCGGTGGCGAGAATGAAAGGTTCTGCGAAGTCTGGAAAAATCGCGCGTCTCGCAACTTTTCGAAGGCCTTCTGGTGTTCACCCTGCCATATAAACCTCACATCCGCTCTAGTCAAGTCGGTGAGGGGCTTCGCTATATCCGAAAATCTTGGGATGAATCGTCTGTAATAGCCTACCAGGCCCAGGCAACACGCGTGCGAATTTGAGCCCCCGGTGTGCCGGTGTTCTTCCATCGAAAAAACTCAATTTTGAAGAGAGGTTGGAACCAAATTCACGGTCACCGAGACCTGATCCCGCCCTTCCATTGGTGAGCGCCGTGTCCAATTCTTTTTAATTGCGGACACCGGTCCCTTTAGGCGTTAGAAGAAAAGTCCAGGGGCGACGTTCGGGATCGAACCCACGACCGGGATCTACTAGCCGAGAGTCTGACGCCTTAACCACTCGGCTGCCGCGGCCCCCATGGTTATTATACACTTTTAATATTATTTTCAGTTTGCTCCAAACTTTAAACTGGATATGGATATGTATATATATAAATTTATGTATTTTTGAATATTTGTTTTTAGTTTTAAAGTTAATAAGCTTTTTAATAAGCTTTAGAAAAACTACATGTATTTTATTTAACAAAAACGACAAAGTTTTCTGTTTTTATAATTGTTATATACAAAGACTTGGGATCACCGATTGTAATGATGCTTTTTTTCGGTGATACTAGGTCGAATTATATTAGAAACGTTGTGCCTGTATTTCAAGGTTAATATACCAATCGATTTGTATTTTTGAATTAGTTTAATAAACTATTATGGAGCATTTTATTAAATAAGAGTATAAACAATCATCAGACCTAAAATACGCTTTGCGTAAAGTGTGTTAACAATTAAAAAAATGGTTTTCAGCACGATGCAAATATGAGTTTTACTCTATCAGTTGTCTTTTAAATTATCAACAAAATGTACATGCTATGCCATTATAAGTGAGAAAAAAATGGTTGAAATCACCTCAAACGTTTTAACTTTTATCTTCTGTTCTAATTTTTAAGGTCAAAAATTACCTATTGCGTGTTTTATAAAGTTCTAAACCGCGTAAAAATTCATGTCGATTAGTAAAATTGTTTCGAATTTATCAGTAATTTTATAATATTAAAAAAATAGAAAGAGAAAATTTTGAGGAAATTTTTTTTTTTAATTTTACAAAAATAATCTGTTCTGGTGTTTGTGGTAACGAGAAAAATTCCTCAAAATGCTTTAGTTTTGAAATCTGAATTAAAAATGAAGAGTGCCATTAAAAATGGGTGTATTTTTTGGCCAAAAAGGATGAACCAAAGCGTTATTTTTAAAACAGATAAAACATCTAAAAACTATCCTTCATAACGGAAAAAAATTATTAATGTACGACCAAAATTAAGAAAGTTGGGGGTGAGACATTCAAACTTATTTTGACATACATATTTTTTTGACGTAATATTTCTCATTATGACAATCCATATCTATGTTTTTCTTCAGGTCTATTATTAAAATATATTTTCCATTCACCGTTGACGAATATTCGCCAAGGCGCTAGGGACAAGTTTAAAATGGCCTTTAAATATTTCCCATGTGAAAACGCGAACTTTATCATAGTCTCAGACCACATTCACTTTGCCTTTAATAATATATAAGGAAAATAGAATCCGCCCCAGTTTCCTCTCGCTTAATAAAAGTAAATAAACTTTATCCTGTGAAGCCTAGTGGGATTTCCATAGACGTTACAATAAAAATGAAAGATAAAGTGGTTTTTAAAATTCGCGTATGGAACATTCCTAGGAGCCCCTACACAAAATTATGTATTCTTCTTGTTTATTCATGTTATATACCATTTCTCTTTGATGTTTCCTTATTGTTTGTTTTGCTTAAAAAAAACGCATATTGTTCTAATGCATTTTGTGTATTAAAAGATAATTTAGTAGAACAATAATTCAGCAATTTCAATTTAGGCTTTATATACCTTTAGTCTTTATGTTCGTTATATTTTCATTTTTATTATTATGACGATTTAGATTTTGATTGCATGAAATCATGTTTAGGTACAATGGTTTTTTTCCACTATGTGTTTTATTCATTTAGAAATCGTGAGATGCGGTCTGGTGTGATGTAGGTTTCAGAAAAACGTTTTCTTTATCGTGCCAACGTTTCGATCTTTATTGAGATCATCTTCAGGGCCTGGGATTTACAAACATTGTTTACATATAACAATTACATTTTGGATGTGGAAAAGTGAATTTATACAATGCAAAATATATTTTTTATATATTCAAACAAAGTATTTCTACTCACTCAAAGTGTTTGTCTTCTGTGTAATTGTGCCATTCTTGCGTGTCGTGTTGAGAGTACCAGTGAGATTTTGCTATTTTGTGTTTATATACGTTGGAATTTGAAGGGGTGGGGAAGGATGTCGTTATAGAAAAGACATTTTTGTATAAGGCGTCGGCTTCTTTGAGGTGAAAAGAGCCGACGAAAGGAAAAAATGTTTCGGCCAGATTATCCTTTCAGTGCTTTGATAGCTGCTAACTCTCTGATATGATAGCTAAATCGTACCTTTTGTTCAAATTGAGTTGAGTTCATCTCTTAATTACATGGACTTCAGTATGAAAGATACTAGTGTACCTTCTCCTTGGGTGAGGAGTATTTGTTTCCAGAATCTAACACTCCTTCCCACCGTACCTTTTTTAGAACTAGATCCACCAGTGTAACGGCAGATTGTTCCATTGTCAAGGGAAGGTTTTTTCCACTTTTCTATTCTTTTTTGTACTTAAATCTCCCCAGAATTTTGTTTGAATTCAAGCATCGTACTGATATACCCTTGGGTCCAGGAGGATGATGTTCCTTCATTACGATATCTTTTATTTATGTTTTAACCCTGCTGTAGGTTTCTATTTAATAATGTTAATTATGGTTTCTGTGTTGACTCATTGTCATATGGTTGAGGGGGATTAGTCCCAATATCTGTTCCATACCAGCTGTGCGACATGTTAAAATCGCTCCAGTTATTCAAACGCATGCGGATCTCTGAATTGTTATCAAAGTTTTTTTCAAATAATTTATTACTAAATTTTTCATGGAATATAAAAGAGCATTACTCTGGGAAACACGTAGAAATAAATCAAAATTATGTATAATTATAAATTTCACGGGGTGAAGCTCGAGAGAGAAAGATAGAACGTGAGAACAGCTAATAATTTTAATTCATTCTGAAAGATCACGTTTTCTCGCTGAGCCGTTATGCTAAACCCGCATGATTGACATGTTATGCATAACTGAAGAACTGGGCTCCCGAAATAGGTAGAACCTTTCATACATATCCACTCTTTCACTTTCTTTTTTGACTTTTTTTACCATAATGATATTGAAAAATTTTATAGAGTATTTATTGGCTTGAAATAAATGGCTTTTTTATGTTTGAGTTTTATTTTTATCGCAAAGAAGGTTAACAATTATTTGTAAGGCCCTTTAACTAATTCGATTACACAAATATGGTAGAAAGATAGATAATAGAGAGATGGATAGTAATATATTGTTCTTGAAATCAATGTATATTATTAAATATTTCACATGATTCAATTTAAAGGCTACACAATAACTATAAACAAAATACATTAACTACATTTAAACAAAATATTTAAAATAATACATTGTTAAAATAAATAATTAATTTACGGCTTTTTTAAATTGGAGTACTTAACGATTGCGAATCACATAAAGATCCATTGTTAAAAGCAGGCGATAATTTTGTAAATTGGACAGAAGAAACAAATCGTCCCTTTTTAATATAATAAATATATGCCATACATACAAAGAAATAATGACCGCCTTTGTGATTGGAATCGATCAGGGGTATCACATAAAACGAAGTCAATTTGTCACTTTCCGGTTGAATTACTCTATCAATCTAAACGCTGAAAAATGGGGTGTAGGTATTGAATAAAAACCACCTCCCGCCTCTTCTCTTTTCGTGCCTCATTGAAAATTAAACCCATTTTAAGACGATTATTTAAAAGAAAAGTTATCATACTGTTTCTTTTTGTTGAGCCAATTAAAACAAAGAAATTAGGCTTTCTTTGCTTTCGAGAATGGCAGTGTTAATTTGTTAATTCCATAAAATTTATTATCAAGCACAATTATTATTTTTTTTTAAACTTGTCTTTTAAATTATCGCTTTTGAGGTTGTACATGTATGTAGTACTTTACCTGTAATACATGAATACAGACATCATGTGCCAGGTTATTTGTTATTTAGGAAAAGGTATATATGTTCATTGAAATAAATAAAAAAAAACATAAAAGTTATGATTCATATAAATTTTTAGCCAAATAGAACTATTATTGAAAAAATGATTTTTTATTTTTGCACACTCCTTCCTCCCTTTTCCTCCTTCCATACTGGCGTATTAACCACCCAGTCCCATTGAACATAGGAACGTAAGTTTTGGAGTGATTGTCTTTTCCCCTGGTAATACTTAATGTAACTTAGGGTTGGTGGAGCGCACGCTGAAAAGGTGAGCTTAAGCACTTAGTGGTAAGTGAATCAGTGTTTCTGCTCAAGCGTTCTCCCTTAGTGTGAGGTTGAGAGAAGGCCCCTCGTAGATCTAAAAAGCCTAAGGATTGTTACACCAAGTATTGAAAAATGTACCAGACAGCTTACTTCAATTGTTGATTGTTCAGGCTGGGCCATATCAACCGATGTTTAGCTTTTGACAGCGCATCCAATTAGTTTTGTGGGTATCGGGTTGTTGGGGGCTTAGTTCCCATGATGTACATGAGGCGAGACACTTACAGTGACTCTGTCTATACTGAAGTTTATTCAGGACGTTCAAATACTGAGGTAAAAGGTCGAAAAATCGTAACCACTTACGGAGGTTAACGTCTTTCATAATAAATTTCGATAGACCGACCTCGAGCTTGATGAGGTCCTTAAAGATCCCGCTTTTATGGGGCCGGTTCACAGTGTGATTTTAGTAAGGAATTTCAGCTGGAAAGAAACTTGACTTTACAAAACCTCGCAGACCCAGTATTGATGATAGAGGAGAACCTTAATTGATAGTTACCATTTTGGACAGCGTATACTCGTGTTGTTGGACTATCAGAACTTATGGCTTTTCGTCATCATCGCCATGTGTTACGGCATATGGCAACGATACATTATTTCTTGTATCTTTCCGAAATTTCTAAACCAACACGGTGAGACCAGAGAAAAATGATTGATAGTCCTTATAAACTATCTATTTATTTTTGTAGTGTTTGTAAAGTGATTAGTGAATCATTCATTTAAAGTGAAGTTAGATGGTGTCTAAGGTAAAGGGCTGGGATTATTGTTTGTATTGTGCATAATTGTTGGTTCGAAAGCTTCGATTTGTAAAGTTGTTGAGATAATAAAGTTGTGTATTTCAATTATGTTTTTCTTGACTACGAGGTTAATTATCTGTATGTATTTTATGTTTTAAGGTCTATTACGAACTATGCCTACGAATAAGGCCGATGTTGCCCCGAGGGGATCATCTCAACTTCTCGTTGTTGGCGGAAGTGGCTTGCTACCGGAGTTCGATCCACCTAAAGAAGACTAGAATATCTATGAAAATAGGGTGAAAATGTATTTTTTTGCAAACAATATTGAAACAAATAGACGTGTATTTTTGACTGTAGTTGAAAGTTAAGATTTCGATTTTTAAGTTAACGAGATTTTTGCGGAAAGATACGAGCGCAACGAATATACTGTTACAAGAGTTTCTAACATGTTCCTCCATTCTGTTATATTTATTTATTAGTTTAAAGTAGGGAGATTTCTGTGACAGACTCACTGAATACCAAAACAGTGGTCGTAATGACCAAATTTAATTTAAATTGATTACTGGATGAACAATTGATTTTATTCGTACAACACAGGTGTACATTGTTATTTGCAGAACAATTTACAGCATGCATTGTTTTGTCATTTGCATGCTATGAGCTAAGAAAAAGTTGTGCTAAAAAAAGCTAAGAATTTTGTGAATATCCTTTAGCATTAATATGCAATCGGTGACTGCTTTGGAAACTTTCACCTTATTTTGCTCTTCTGAAAATTCTACTATACCAAACCTAGTAACCTTTATGTAGTCTACCATTCATCTATCAATTTTTTCTCACATTAATGAATCACTTGATTATTGCAAGTAAGTATTTATTTGAATATTTTCTGTGCCGTAGTAATTTCTAAAAAAATATTTAGTGGGCATATTTTTTCATCCAATATGAGGCAAATTGATGGGGCTTGGCGTGATTTTTATCTGAACTTAATTGGCCGATTTTTTTTGTAACGTGTATAATGTTCCAAGTGGCTGTCGTTTATAAAACGGCAATTTGGATTAACATACATAATAGGAGTTTGAACTTAAGTTGGAGTAATGTACTTTTTTCATGCGATGTTAGCCAGCTTGTTGTCTTTTCCTAATAATGAATGGCCAGCACAAAGAGGAAGCTGAGGAGATTTTCAAAGTTCTCACTATATGTACTATCAAACATTAACATCTGGTTGAAATGGTTTAATGCCAGCGAACTAAAACTTAATAAAAGTAAAATTAGTTGATTAAAAAGTTAACAATTCTGCTTCAGTTGTAAGTTGTTATAATCTTACATCAATTTTCTTTAAAATATTACCTTAAAACAACTTCGAACTGGTTTTAAATGCACTTAACAATTTGCAGAACAATTTACAGCATGCATTGTTTTGTCATTTGCATGCTATGAGCTAAGAAAAAGTTGTGCTAAAAAAAGCTAAGAATTTTGTGAATATCCTTTAGCATTAATATGCAATCGGTGACTGCTTTGGAAACTTTCACCTTATTTTGCTCTTCTGAAAATTCTACTATACCAAACCTAGTAACCTTTATGTAGTCTACCATTCATCTATCAATTTTTTCTCAAGAAGTATTGTGGAACCACTCCTTTTTACCTTCTACACTTTGACTTTTCATTTGACTACGATATGATAACCTTTATTCTGGCCGACATATGGCCATCATTTCTCCTAACTCTGCTAGAGTTATAGTGTCCTCTCTCTTTCCAACTACTCCTCCAAAGACTGCAATCATTGATTTACTTTGGGAGAATCTAGCTTTAACAATATTAAGAAAGTTCTTTCTTCTAGTCTACCATAAAAGAATTTCTACTTTTACCAAAACCACTACTAAGGATTGAACCTAGGTAGACAATCGAACTTTAACTAGACAGCAGCCCTAAACTAACAATTCAGAATATAACAAATTGTACAACCCTATTGACCCTATGGACTTACTTATAGGCTTGATTCTTACAAGTAAGTAAAGAACTTCAACCTTTATCACATTCATCATTCCAATAAAGTTCTTAGTTCAAGTAAGTGTCTCTTTCTAACAAGAGGAGTCTATGTTTAAGTTTTTATGATACTATGTGATTTTTATTATTATTATTTATGACATTTTTTCTACGCTCTCCACATCCGCAGCCTCTTTGTTAGTAAGAAATCATACCCTTCATACCGACATGAGCTATGTTCTACACCTTGCCAAATCCCTTCACCCAAAATTTCATTCCAAATTATCTTCTCATCCTTATCCATTATTACATAGTCTATCTCAATACCCTTCCTTCAAACCTCCGGGCCATGATTTGCAAGGGTGATAATGAGGTTATAAACCGAAACTGTCCATGGCGTTCATCCGCCATGTTACTAACATTATATAACCTCCAATAACTTTGCTAATTATATACAGTTATTTTGTACATTTCTGACTCCGGGTAATTTTAATATATCGGGAGGTAGAAGATTTATGTAGGCTAAGCAGGAAAAAAGAAAAGATGCCCAGGGCGTATTATATGTCACTGTGAACTCCTAATAAAAACCGGCTTCTACTCATGGACAAAGAAAAGATAAATCCAGCTAGTACTATAACCCATACGAGAATGCAGGAAAAATGTAAGACAGATAAAAACAAAATCTATTCCATTTGTATACAATCACGAATAAAAATAAAATAAATTATTACATCCAACCTCAATTGTCACCACTAAATATAGTGAATTTATTTTTTACCTTGCCAAGTCCTCATACATTTCTTCTTTTTCTTTCCCATCTCAACCTTTTTACGTACTGAAGTGGATGTACCCACGAATAGCGAGTCGTGTACCGATGATGACTACAAGCTACTCACGTAACACAGTAACTATGCACGATGACCATGCACTATATACACTACATATGCTCTTCTAAAGATGATTACTACATTATCGTCAAGTTACTTTTCTTATGTATTAAAAGAAAGTGGCAGATTAGTCAAGAACAACCGTGGACATTTTTTAAAATTCAATTAACTTACAGACTTTTTATTTTTTTACATGACCAATGTCAGACGATATATTATGCGTATTCGTATTGGGGGGAAGGTTATCGTGACAAAAGGGCCAGAGGCGACGGCGGAAATCGAACCCACGACCGCGAGGTCTAAAAGCCGAGAGTCTCTCATGCTAAACACTCAGCTACCGCAGTCTCCAAATTTTATTTTTAGCTGGTTTAATTATCTGTCATATAATTTTCAGTTTTTCCGGCATTGATTGTAGTGCTCAGAGTTCGTCAAAGATGTTATTTTAACAAACCTCACCATACTACAATAACAGGCTGGAAAACTAAAAAAAATAGTATATTAAAGATTTTAAATATATATATAAAATGCAACCATTTCAAAATCTTTATCAGATATTACGCAATTTCATTTAATTAAAAGGTGAATTCAAAAGAAAAATGTATATATCTTACTTTTATCAATTTTATTAATATTTATCTATCTGAAAACATTTAGTTTAAAACACTCTATAAAAATCATAAAATTTTTCCATAAGGTCAGATCTACAAATGNATATATAAGTTAGAGAATTCGTGGGAATGCGTTCCCTATGAGCCGTTGTATATTCAGTGGTGAAAAAATTTTGCTTTTTTCTTTCTGCTAAGGGAAAAATGAATATTCTACTCCTCGAATAAATTGGATTACCATACGAGTTAAGGAATAATCAGCAGCTGTTTCGTCCAATGGTTGGTTGCAAATGGAGTCTGATCGCGGACCAATTTGTTCCTGTCAATCCGTTTTGTTAACGTCCGACCAGAAACGATCGATTCGATTACAATAATTCGCACGCGTTAAACCCACTGGCCCAGCGTTTATACGTAGTTGTATTATTTATAACATATTTCATGGATGGATGGATACGTGTTGTAATATATCGCTGCTTGTATGGACCATAAAACGCGGTGGCTTGTGCTCGATATTGAAACTAGCTGTGGGTATTTTATTAACGATATTGTACGCACGCTAGATAAAGTTGGACTTTGTAATTTGCTTAGCTTCTGCTAGAAGTCCGATTAATAGCCGAGATATAGTTTATAGTCCTATGTGCAGATATTGTCAATTATATTTGAAGGCGTGTGGCGATAAATTTTACGATCTTTATCAGTCCAGAAATCCATATTTTCCAACGTTCGGTGCCACATAAAAATAAAGCTGTTTCGTTAAATTATACAAATAAACTATCTAGTAAGGATTTTTACTAAAAATAAACATTTATTTGTATTTGTGTTTTTCATTTAATATTTTTTCTTCACATTACTAAATTGTTAAGGAGAGGAGCAACCCAAGAAAATCGTACATGTCATATTTTTAATAAAAACAGTTATTAGATAGTAACAAAAATCCCATCGATACGAGGGAACAGCTCATAGAAAAAATAGAAATTGCATGCAATGACGTGAGGAAAAAAGGGAAAAAGTCCTCCATGAAGTCACGACGATTGCTCTACATTCGAGCTTTCGTATTCAATACGAAGAAAAGCATTTCAATCAATAAATCAGTTAATTTGCAAAAAAGCACAAATTAAGGATGTTTATTTACATTAAATTTTTCATTAATTATGTACACTTTATGAGAGGACGATTATTTGGACATCGTGAGATGCGGTCTGGTATGACATAGGTTTAGAAAAGAGATTTTCTTTATCGTGCCAACGTTTCGATCTTTATTGAGATCATCTTCAGAGCCTGGGATCTATAACCGTTGTTTTCAACGGTCTATATATCTGTATAAAAAAATACATATAGAATGTGAAAAAATGAATATGTGATAAAAATGAATGCTAGAGATTTTACTCAATCAAAGTATTTGCGCTCACTCAAAGTGTGTTTTCTGTGTACATGTTTCATTATTGAGTGTCGGGTCGAGAGTGCCAGTGAGATATTGATGTTGGATTTTGAACGGGTGGGGAAGGAAGTCGGAATAGAAAGACATTTTTATATGAGGAGTCCGCTTTTTTGAGATGAAAAGAGCCGACTATCGGATAAACTTGGGTAATGCTTCGGCCTTATTATCCCTTCAGGATTATATAGACCGGGATAATTAGGGAAAGGAAAGCTAAATTGTTGAAAAATTAGACTATGTAGAAATGTTTGATGTGTGGAATGTGATGATTGTTTTATATGTTATATTATATGTTTTGTGTGATGTGATGATGATATATGTATGTAATCGATATTGAATTTGATTAATGATATTAGAGAACGGACACATGTAAACTTAGTCGCAGCTCGGTAATATCATTTCATCATTCATTTTTTCACATCTTACATATATTTGTATAATTTAAACAATGTTTATAAATCCCAGACCCTGAAGATGATCTCAATAAAGATTGAAACGTTAGCAGAAAATGTTTTTCTAAACCTACGGCACACCAGACTGCATCTCACGATCTCCAAATAATCATCAACTAACGGCCACTAACACCACACATTTATGAGAAGAATGCATCTGAATTTTGATACCAACTAATAAATGTTTTTATTAAAAATATGACATGTACGATGTTCTTGGGTTGTTGCTCTCCTTAGGTGTTTTTCGTACCTTCCAAAGGAGATCTCATTAAGAAAAATTCTAAAAATATAAAAGTCAGTGTCATTGGATTACTTATAAAATTAGGGAATTTTTTTGAAATGGTATGAGCCACAATTGAGTATTTAACAAATAAATAAATAAACAAACCCGTTTTACCAATTTGTTATTCTTCGAGAGGCTACTGTATATTCAGAAGGGCAAACTTTCCCAAGGAAATGTTGTTATTTCCTTGAAAATTTATTGTAGTTTGCGAAATAAAGGTCAGATTTGCTTTTAATCTCGGTCATATTGAGAAATTACGATTTTATGTAAAGAAAATCGGATTGTAGACTAAAATCCCAAAAATATTCTTGGGTTGCTACTCTCCGTGAATTTGATATCACGTTTTTCATACCTTCCAAAGGAGAATTCATTAAGAAAAGTTCTAAAAAATATAAAAGTGATTGTCCTTGGATTACTTATAAAATTAGGAAATGTTGGTAAAATCCCCGAAAATTTTGTTTAACAAACCATTGCACGAGCCATAATTGAGTATTTCCAAAACCAATAAATAAAATAAAAAATAAATTTAAAAACCGGGTTTTCCAATATGTTATTCTTCGAGAGGCTACTATATATTCGGTAGCGCGAATTTTTCACAGGAAATGTTATCTTCTGGAAAATTTATTATAGTTTGCGATATAAAGGTCAGATTTGATTTTAATCTCGGTCAAATTGAGAAATTACGATTTTATGTAAACAAAATCTGATTGTAGAGTAAAATCACAAAAATAATATCTCAAGAAAGAGTCAGGATAGAAAACTCGTTCTAATAGTACTGATCTACGTTTTATTTAGTCAATCCGCCATGACAGTTTTGACGTTTAACTCTGTCACCCCCCTGTACGGATCGCAATATTATTTATAGGGCAATTTCAAATTTATTGAAAAAATACTACAATGAATTCGTGAGCGAAGTTTCCAGAGAAAAATCAGAAGTGTGCTAATCATTACCTAGCTACAATTTCGTCCATATTAAGATGAACGTTTCTACTGTATTAATCAGACAATTTTTAACAAATTATCTACTTAGAAATTATTCTTCAACTTTACGCGTTGTTTACAATGAATTACCCAGAAAATATTTAACAAATTACCGAACAGCAATTCCAATACGAGCGCTGTTTCCATAGAATTCAAGGAAAGTGTTTGAATGAATTACCTACCAACAATTCCTGCAACTTAACCAATGACTTTTCCGCAGAATTAATCAGAAAATGTTTAAAAACTTACCTAGAGACTTTTTTTACCAGGTACTTTTCGGCATAATTATTGAACAGTAGGCTGTCTATATTTTTTTAAATACAGATTTCCAAGCGTTATCCTGCCGGTTTTAGGGACGTGCACAACAAGGAATTACGTGGTTCGGTCTTTGTAAATCACGAACGGCCAATTTTACCCCCGGGTCGAAATAACATGCATTGTGTTATAGGAAAGAATAATATCTCCTTGTTTCTATGCAAATTATCCACCTGTAAATCGCTAGACAGTGGTAGGGAAAAACACACACGTACACACGATATAGTGGCCGAGTTGATTCTGGTTCGTGCCGGCAATAATTCTGTTTCGTTGTGGTTTGCGTGGGGCCACGGATCTCTTATCTATCTCTGTAACCTTGTTAGAACCGTCCAGTTCTAATAACCGTAATGACGTTCTAATCGGTATATTATTCCGATAGCCAGCCCTCTTCGTCGGAAAGTAAGAATTCGGCTGTTTCAATTTTCCCTTTTTGTTTTCGCGTGTTTCTAGGCTGTAATTATACACTTATTTACGGCCGAGAGGGGTTCGGATCTGATCAAGTCTTTTCCCTCAAAGACTCCCCTCCATTAACCCACACTTGTAATTAACGCCCCTAGCACTACACAGAAGACTGATGACTGTCTGCGAACCATAGCTACACCCACGACAAAAACTTTTCCACCCGAGACATTTTAATACGTTTCAACAGATTTTCATGACAATTAATTTGATAAATGACTAACACTAATTATAAACCTCTCTACTTTTTAAAAAACTCACTCTAAATACTTTTAATGTGAATTGTTCTGTATTTTATATACTGTACAATTTTAATGAACTTGTCATAAAAACAAATATTAATGTTTATACGTATATTTTGCTTAGAAATTTGTTGAAAACGTTACAACAGCTGTACGTAAAATAAGTATATATTGAATAATATCGTACATGAAATACATAGGAAGGTAAGAAAAAGGTGGACGAAGCAGTCAAGACTGAGGGACGTTATTTTTTTTGCGGGGCAGAGTTATTTAGTTTTGCACGACACGTAAGTCATGATGGTTTAGCATAACAGCTTAGAAGTGAAAGAGAGTTAATTTAAATTCGCTGACATGCAGTTATGCATTTATTTGTCTCTCCCTTTCTCTCTCCACTTCACTTTCTTTTCATTGTATATGTGTAGTAGACAGAAATAGAGAAAGTGAAATTTAAGGTAATTTAAGGTAGGTATGGGAGATAGAGAGAAAGGGAGAGAGAGAGTGAGATAGATAGATAGAGAGAGAGAGAGGGAGAGGGAGAGGGAGAGAGCGAGAGAGAGCGAGAGAGATAGAGATAGAGTGAGAAAGAGTAAAAGAGGGAAAGTGAGAGAGAGAGGGGAGATAGAGAGAGAAAGAGAAAGAGAGAGAGAGAGAGAGAGAGAGAGAGAGACCGACAAAAGAGAGACTATTAGTAATAATGACATATTATATTCATTTTTATTTCTATTTTTAGCTAATGAGATGTTTGAATCTATAATTTTTCATGTGCTGGTAAGGCTCTTCTTATTTTTTTTTTAATTTAAGGTAAATAGGGTGCGTCAATATTCTTTTGATAATAGCACCAAGTAAATAAGAAAACAAAATTTTTTATTTTCCCCCCGATGGAGGGTGTAGTTTTTTTTATTAACCTCAAAATTGGTCTTTTACGTCGATAAAATCGTACTGTGTTTATTTTCCAACTAATGTGGGCTGATCCGGGGTCACGGAAAGGTTCGATGTCGCATGTCTGACTCGTGTAAAACCTTATCCTCTGTTGAGCAAACTAGTCTCTCTCCCCTCCGTCTTGGCCTTAATAACACACAAATGTCTACCTAGAAGTACATAATAAACAAATACTTATCTCGAGGGCCGCCATTAATGAAGGGGTCGGTAAGTACTCCCTTGGGACCCACAGCTAGATAAATGCACTCTCTGGAATTGTTAAGCATGTTTCGTTATTTAATTATACATTCGGCATACATTCTGGTGACACCGAACACCCATAAGAGACACAAGTTGAAAAATGATCAAAACCGGATTATTTAGTCTTTTTGAAGTTATCTGCTGTGCTCTATGCCACAGGAAAAATGACACACTTCTTAGCTGCTATGCTGCACTATGTGTCACATTTGAATTGGCGGGAACGTACTGTCACCATTCACGAAAAGTGGCATATCTTAGTTCTGTGTTGACCTTTAAAGCATCGGTGTGACTATTTATCAACAAAAGTAGCATATTTCGAATTACGTAAGTTTTCTCTTGTTCAATAAAGGAGTTTAAGCTGTACAGGAGTCACATTTTTACATTATGAGAAATAATTGTTAAATCAATTGTACTAATTTTTTTCGTCATTGAAATTAATATTATAATACAGAATATATAAATAGGATGATAGCTTGGCAGTAAAAACTAATTTTTTTATTTATTCAAGACCATACCTTTAACTAAAGGTTTCGTGAATTATTTTAGTTTCATTTCTTTTATTTTAATAATATTGTTTAGGAGGTGTCGGTGGCCGCAACGGTTTAGGTGTTGACTCAGCGCTTATCACTGTAAGGTAAAGGACTCGAAGGAGATATGTATTTGTATAATGAAAACAATGTTTATAAATCACAGGCCTTGAAGATGATCTTAATAAAAATCGAAACGTTGGAACGATAAAGAAAATGTTTTTCTAAAACCTACGTCACACTGGACCCCATCTCACGACCTCCAAATAATCAAAGGGGTATTTTTAGGGGCAGTACTTTTGGAATTTTAAAACTTTTCTACTTTCCCTTAAGTCTTTGTCAAATGAAAGACAATATAGAGGGATCAGTTTTTATAGCCAGCAACTGTAATGGCGAGTACTTAGTACACAAGCAAAAGTAAACTTCCAACTATCTCTCCTGTAAAATATTCTTTTTTTGAGTTGTGTCACCTTTGTTGTGGGTGTGCGATTTGTCTGATTTAATGGTATCTGAATTAATAATCTGACAATACGTATCGCACAAGAAGTAACTTCTCGACCAGCCTGACTTTGTATAGAGTTGCAGGGGATGATTTAACTTTAACTTTAAAATAAGGGTAGTGAAATATTCCTCACATCAATCAAAGAATGGCTCACAATAACCCACTGCGATCGGACTAAACGGTACTTGGTCTTCCCTTCTAACAATTTGTTATAAAAATTGTTATCTTGTTATCTTACAAGTTGTTATAAAAAGGTTGTTATTTTTAATGAAATGTTGAATACTTCTTACCTTTAGATGTAAATTTAAATTGTTTGTTCGTTTGCAATGTTAATTACAAAAGCCATCACAGTGCGATAGCAGGTACGGGTACAAGGCTCTCAACGATACCGCCCATCCGTTTAAAGGGGAACAATTTCCGCAAAGGCATAGTTGCTTTTAACCCCGGGACACGAGTTCAACGGATATTGGGTCGAGTCAGCTTCTACGGCTTGTGTTTCTGGCATTTATCGTACATTCCTCGGCCGGGCCCTGTTTTATATAACCTTAGCCAACATCAATCACCGAGGGCCACAACTGTCAAACTTCACCCTTCCGCTCCCGTATCCGTCACCCCCTTACCTGCCTCGTACGGACATTATGTTAACCGAATTTTCGAGGGCCGCCCACCAGGTAATAGAATATCGCTTCCCAGAGGAGTATCGTTCTCTAATCGAAATTGCGAGAGCTGGTTTTTTAAATTCGATAAAACTTACGGTGCTTTTACAATACGAGAAATTTATTGCCTAACCAAAAATACCATTAAAACTATTAATAATTAAGTGTAAGTAATATTTAGTGATAGTTAAGTAATATTATTCAGAGATCGTGAGATGCGATTGGTGTGACGTAGGTTAAGAAAAACAATTTCTTTATCGTGCCAATAATTCGACCTTTAATGAAATCATCTTCAGGGCCTGGGATAAACATGTTTAAATTATGGAAATATATATAAGATATGAACATGAATATGAATTTATACAATGATGTACTCAATAAAGAAATTTTATGTATAATCAAAGTATATTAGAGTTTACTGGTCTAATTGATCAATTACGTTTTTCAATTAATTATTCTTTTTATGTAAGGTGTTGGTTGAGATGAAAAAGCTAGTGTCATGAGCAGAATTCGAACCCACGACTTAGGCTCAATACGCCGCTCAATGTTCGACAAACCTACACTTTATATTTGTACATACATATATAAAATATATAATTAGACTGAAAAATAAATGACGTAGGGAAAATCATAATAAGAAGAATATTATATTCTCGGTCATAAATTTTTTTCACTTTTAAAAAAAGGTTTACTCGGTCAGAATTAAACATAATTTTTTCACTGACATGAGAACCAAAAACAGGCCAATAGCTGAATGTTTAAATATTAAAATCGGAAATTTTGCTTTAAGTCAGTATAGTAAAACATGCTGATAAGTTGCTTGTTGACCATGAGCAATAGAAAAGAAAATTTGAATTTTACAACTAATTTATAAGCATCATACGGCCAACAACAACGGAATTTGATGTCAACAATTTCTTTCTGAATTAATAAACTTCAATCAGTATCAGTAATTTCTGCCTTATTTGTGATGTATTTCAGAAAAGTTAAAAAAAATTATGATAATTTTTTTTCTTAATGTTTTTAATTTGGTTATGAAACAAATATTTTCATTAAGAAAAAAGACATTTAATACGTTTCTAAATGTCAAATGCCTCAAGTGCTCTTAAAGTTTAACTACCCTACTATAATTATTCTCCCGGAAAATCTCTCTTAGTGTAAACGGTTCAATGGTTCATCATGTTCGGAACAAAATCGAATCAATAAAATCTACAAATATTAGTCATTTAGTATTCATAATTGACTGTATTATTTATTTTAATTAATTATATTTTTCACCTAAGGAGTTGGTGGGGATGAAAAACTGTGTTACTTATTATTTAAAGTTTAATCATGTTTTAGATCATGAATTCTATCTCTTTTTTATATTAATTTTGAGAGCTTTATATTATGATAAAAGCAGCTAATGATTTTTTTAAGGTGCTTCCGACAGTTTGGTCATTTCAGCCCCGTGCGCATGCGAAATATTACAACACATTCGATACGCATTCACACAAATTCAAATCTAATATACATTGCATTCATTCTATTTGGTAGATGGATACTCAATATTCCTCCATCGACCTGCAAACAATAACAAATTAATCTAATTGGTCGGTAGGGTACTTTTATTCCGCCATTGGTCCGTCGCGTACACCGCTCGAGGCCAGCTCCTCCCCATTCACTTTAATAAATACACTCACTCATACAAAACACAGAAACATAAAATACTTATTTGGATGGCTATACAAAATAAAAAATTCCCAATTCCACTTAAAAAAATCAGAATAGGGGATCCTAAAACTTGCTACCGTGTTCGAGGACTATTCTTAGATCCGGCGGCATGCCTACATGCTCTCTGTTTGGAGCCGAGGCTTGACACGCCTCTATTATGTGGGACACGTCGAGCAACCTTTCTCTGCATATAGGGCACCTGCGCTGGTTTTGGCCCAAAAGCAAGTGCCCGTATGCCCAATCCTTATTCAGGTAAGGACGATCCTTTGTCTTCTGTTCAGGTTCTCAGAGGGCGATCTACTCGTATCCACGACCGGTAGTCTCGCAAGACCCTCTCCGACGACCCCGCCCACTGACGCTGCCATTTTTATTTTATTATGTTTTACATCATATCATCACATTTTATCACTGCATGCTTACCCTCAGAGGGCCTACGCGCGATAATCCGAATTGGAGGGTGTTAAATATGTTAGTTGTGTAAGTTGAATTCAAAATGCTCTTATTATATAGTTTCTTTTTTATCATTATTATATTAATTTTATTTATTTATTTTTGAAAACAGAAAAATGGATCTCACAATTTCAATGTGAAATTGTTAACATAAACATTTAAAATTTATCTATTTTTAACATCAAGTCGGTACACACTATATAATACACATTTTTCTATTGTAACCTTTGATTTATTACTTTGAGTAAAGATACAAGAAGATTTATATGCCATTTGATTTAAATTGCCCGTTCAAACGTATTGTCGTTTTTTACAAAAGGAGTCGTTAATCAAAAAACGAATATTTAATGAGGCTATCCACATTGGACATTAACAACCCTCATTGCAACAAGAATTACTTTGAATCGCAAATTAGGGGTCAGTTGTTTTAAATATTTATCTAGTCTTCGTGCTGGCAAGCGATTAAAGGTCATTACGTACTTACATCGTACATGAAAAGCCGTGGCCGGGTAATTACAATAGAGCAAGAAAGATGGAATTTTTATGCCACCGAATGTTATCTTTTAATGACAAATCGATGATTTAATTTAGATAATCGCTGGCCTTCAACAAGAATAACGTTCAGCCCACGATGGAAGAGTCGTACGGTCGAAAATTAATCTATCGTCAAATTACGTCCGGCTGGCCGGCCAGTTGATGGGTCGTTGTCATCAGTTGACGCCAAATGGCGAAGCAATTATTCACTCATCACGTTATGACACAAAAGTCTCATGCATCAGGTGTCTCGACGGTAAATATATAAAAATCGCCCATTGGTTTGACCCTCCGTTCTGGCATTTAGGCGACACGTTACCTCGCGGGCGACCATTAACAATTATTAGTCGCATGAACTGGCATGACCTTTTGTATTTTTCCACGGGCCAGGTGGAAAACGTAACTCTTATTATTTTAATGGCTACATGCAAATAATCCCAATAGAATTATGCGGTTGGGGAATTTTTAGTTGTCATTCATTACTAAAACAGCTATAATAAATTAAATATAAAATATTTATAAGCACATTGTAAAACGCTAATATTCATCCCGTCTAACCTATTATCACTGAACGTTTGTCAATTATGAATTACTTTTGGAGATTTGGAGGTGCAATTAAAAGTTTCCGGTTTCCTTTAAATAACTGATCTTACACGAGTTTCTATTGATGGGTAATGCCTGCACCAATCCGTATAAATCAAAACATCTCCCTTGCCTCGAAAATTACTAAAAATCCATGGGTGATGTGAGATTTACATAATAGAAGATAAAAATAATCCCGGGAGTGATAGAAAAAAAGTTAAACTATTTTTGGTAGTCATTGGAAAAGCGATAAAAATAGTTTTCACTTTTTATATTTTACCATAGTTCGTTAACTATCTAAAAAACGTTATAAGATAAGGGATAGTTAGGGATGGTTTTATTAACGTTATTCATTATTATTTAACAGTTTTCAGTCTTTTCGCCTTAATATGAATGTGATATCTCTGTATGTATATGTACGGGTATGTATATATGTATATATGTGTTGATGAGTACGTATGTATGTGTATGTATATGTATGTAGTATGTGTGTATATATGTAATGTATGTGTATGTAGTATGTGCGTGTATATATATGTATGTATATATATACATATATATACACATACATTTTATATTTATGGTTATTGTATTACATGTCATACTTTGTATGAAGCATCTATTATAAGATATTTAACCATAAAAAAGTGAGGGATAACATGGAAAAACAGTAAAGTAAAGTGAACTAACGGATATTATGAACTCCTGTATGACAGGCACTGCTTAAAAGTACTTCAAGCGAATCTATGTAAAACAATAAAAACAATTAAAATACATTGGAAATGGGAAGGTCACATGATCCGATGTAAAATTAAGATGGAGGACGAAAGCTATAGTTGGTCTCCAATAGAAGAAATAAGAAGACGTTTTCCAATCAGAAAACTACAAAAAGTCAACTATGCACCGTAAGGAATAAAAATTGGTAGAGAAGAATGGAAAAGGCCATCGCCATGAGCTGGTTTGTTTTTTTTGTCTATCTGTACGTGGATGAATAGAAGAAAGTCGTTATTTTTTTATAACAACCACAACAATTACAGAACAGACACGTGGAAACTCCATAGCTACGCTAATTTCCTAAATCAAATTCAATATCAATAACATACATATAACACACACTAAATCTACGACAACTTTTCTGTCCTTTCTGTAATAATCCCATCAATAATAACCCTGAAAGACTAACCAGGCCCAAACGACAAACAATTACCCCTTTTGTACATTGTCGGTCCCTTTCATCTCAAAGGAAACGAATCCTCATAGAAAAATGAATTTATGGTCCTACTTCCTTCCCCAGTCCTTCAAAATCAAACATGTATAAACAAAAAACATTAATATCACACTTACACTCTCAACATGACACGCAACACACATCTACACAGAAAACACACACTTTGAGTGGATACAAATTGATTGATTCAATATTTGATGTTTGATATTGATGGGTTTGATTAAATATTCTCTTTTTGTAAGGTCTTGGTTGATATGAAAAAGCTAGTGTAACGAGGAGGATTCGAACCCACGAACTTTCAGCTCAATACGGCTCTGCTCTAACGGTTCTATACTTTCAGTAACTCTTATAAGTAACAAGAACAGATTATTGGTATGTGCAATGCTTATATATTTTCAATGATTCGGTTAAAAGTCTCTAGAGCATTAAGAGAAGTTAAAGCGTATTTTGTTGAAACGTTGTTAGATAATTCGGTGGTATTAGTTAGTCGTAAAATAGATGGTAGGTCGTGTTTCTAGGTAAATAGTTAAAATTTGTTGACTAATTCTATTAAAAAAAAAAAACATTCATACCATCTTGGAATTGCTACTATATATGCAATTTCTTAAATATTTGCTGCTAATTTGTGTAGGTAACATGCAAAGTTGGTGAAATTATTATTAGGAATTTTTTTTGCTGAATAATTTGGTTAAAATACTGCCTGAAAAATAGCTTATTCTTCCATAAATTTGTATAAAGCTGGTAAATAATTAGGCGCTAGAAATAAGTCGATGGAATAGCTTGTACCTGATTTGTTTTAAGGGGGCTAGATAAATTGGTTGAAAAGAAATGTTGCTCTATTATTTCTAGTTAATAAGTCACAAAGTGAAAAATTTGTTCAATAATTTGATTTAAAAAAAAAATTCGATAGGAAAAACTCGTAAATTTATGAAATTTTTTAAAAGTAATTTGCTTAAGAATTGCTAAATTGCTCAAAACCTGCTGGAAAAATCTTTGAACTAGTTGCTGGTAATATTAATAGACTTGTTGGAAAGTAAGTTGTTAACCTTTAATTCGGTTATTTTGTGAAAACAACATTTGTAAAATTGGTTGAATTGTTGGTAGCTAATAAACCTTACTCTTGAAATCAACGAACTTGTTGCTAAATAGTTCACTAATCATTTCTTGATGTTTTTTGAAAAAACAACATTATTTTAGTGGAATTGTTGCTAGATTATTTTTTATAAACGTTGCTGGATCATTCTGAGAAAAAAGCATTTGTAAAGCCAGTGGATTAGTTTGTAGGTAAATTCCTTAATTCTCCTTGATAAATCTTTGAGTAACTATTGCAAATATTTATGGTGTTGAAATGGTAAAATTAATGGATTGTTGTTAAGTAGTTTGGTAAACATTTGTTTGGTTCTTTTCTGACAGCGACAGTTGTATAGTTGGTTAAATTGTTGCCAGCAAATTTTATAAACTTGTGTCAATAATTGAGACACAAAAATTATACTCAAAGTTTTTAGAATCATCGGAGTTAGGGTTGTTCCGAAGTAATTTTTGTAAACGTCGCTGGATAATTCGGGTAAAAAGTTACTCGTAAAAGCGGTGGGGTAATTTGTAGAAAGTACGTAAAATTGTATAATATGCAATATAATTCAGTTAATATAATTCGTAAATGATTATTTACAGATCGTGAGGTGCGGTCTGGTGTGATGTAGGTTTTAGAAAAACATTTTCTATATCGTGCCAACGTTTCGATCTATATTGAGATCATCTTCAGGGCTCAAAGTGCTTGTTTTCCGAGCAGATGTGTCATTCTTGTGTGTCGGGTTGAAAGTGCCCTCTCGTTGGCACGATAAAGAAAATATTTTTCTAAAACCTACGTCACACCAGACCGCACCTCACGATCTCCAAATAATCACTGGCTAACGATCACTAAACACCACACATTTATACACACGTTATTCGTAAAATTCACAGAATTTTTACTAGATAATTTATAAAATATTTGTTCGATAGTTTTGCAGAAAGGTAACTTATAAAATGGATGAAATTGTTGCTGAAATATTTGGAAACTTTTATGAATAACTATGTAAAAGTTTCGCATGAAGCTAGTGGAGCAATCTGTATGTAATTTGCTTAAAACGTGCAATATAATTCGATGTAATAGTTACTCTTAAAATTGACGAACTTGTTGCTAAGTCGTTTGTGAAACATTGTTTTAGGGTAATTTTGTAAGAAATTCATTATAAAGTTGGTGAAACTTTTGCTGGGATATCTTGTAAAACCTTCTGATTCATTATGTCAAGAAGTTACTCGTAAAGTCCGACTTTGTAGGAAATTTGCTGAACGGTTGCTAGAAAATTCGGTTTTAAGTTGCTCGTAAAGTCGGTTGAGTAGTTTGTAGGTAATTTGCTGAAACGTTGCTGAATAATTCGTTGAAAAAGACACTCGTAAAATCCGCATAATAATTTGAAGGGTGAAGATGATTCAGTTGAAATGGAACATGCCAAGTCGACGTAATTGCTAGGTGGTTTTTTTGTGGAAAAATCGCTTTTATTAGTTAGGGAAATCACTGGTAATGGCAGTGGATTGTTGCTAAGAAGCAATATTTTTGTGAAAACATCCAACGTCTTATATTCAATTTGCAGAAATGAGATTTCCTCATGTGAGTAGATATAGGATTCGTAAAGTTATTAGTTAAAGTTAAATAGGTACTTTTGGCGACATTTCCTTCACCACTTGACAATTAGTCAGGACAAAAAAGTCTCTCTTGTAAAGTCACTCAATAAATGGGTGGAAAGGCCCAAATTTGAGGCTGGAAATTTGTTCAGAATGTCTTGATATTTCTGTGAAAAGGTTTTGATCGCATGTAAAGTTGTTGGAATTATTGTTTTGTTTTAAGTTTGGTAATTTCGTGGATATATTATTTTCAACAGTAGGATTTTTCCTAATACCTCACAAAAATAAAACATACTAGCAATCAAATTTTATATTAATTTAAACTCGTATCACTGAACATGTTTTGTTCAAAAGAAATGTAAGATTTCTATTTTTAACCAAATGAAAAGCTTGTTTTCAACACAACTCATCAAGGACACACATCATACGTGTTTTGTTCATCGTGATTCATATTCAAATGTAATTGTAATGTTTTGAAAAACCTTTGTATAATTTAGAGTGCTTATAAAGAATACTGAATGAAAAACGTTTGCAGAAGTTTTTTTAACTTGGACCTTTATAAAGTCAGAATTAAAGGGTTTACGCCAAGGTTGCCACAGCAACAGAATAAAGGATAATTATGATTTAATTTTGTTTTCAATATTTGCCATTTCTCTTGCTCAAAATAGAACGGGATTCGGCAAATATTAATAACAACTTGAGAAAGTATTGCCTTTTTTGCCTCGTGGTGGGTTCCGTTCGTTCCATCTGTTTCATAATTTCTTTTCTATTTTTCTCTCTCGGAAAAAAGACTCTTTACGCCTTTAAGCCGATGATTCAAGAGCCAATGTTTCTTACACTTCCCGTCCATTGGGCTGAGTCAGCGCAAGGCCCTCTCGCTATGGCTGACTATTTTTCATTGAGATCCCCGCTGGACTTCCGCAACAGTTACTCCTCTCGTGCTACAATGATTAATTGTTCGGCACAAAGCCACTTGCAATATCTCAAGGGCATCATTCGTCTCAGGAATCTATTAATACTTTTATCAACAATATTATAAACATTTGACAAAACAAAAACTACTGTTTTTCCCATTTCCTTTGAGATTTTTAAAATTTTCGATCTATTAGATTAATAATAATTAACACATCAACATTACTTATTTGAATACCTTGAATCAAAACTGATTACTTCCAATCATCTGTTGAAGAACTGTACATATTGGTTCTCTAACCTAATCAAAATGCAAAAACTTTAATATTTACTTAACAGAAAAATAATTATACTCCTCAAAAACGTATGCTTGGTTTGCTTTCGTAACCCCTTTATGTGTTTGGTTTATATAACCGCTTCATAACATTCACAAATGAAGCAGTAAGATGGTGGTTGTCCTATTTACTCTTGTATTGATAGCCTCAGCCTAACAAGCAATTCCACTCCGTATCTACTTCAATACAACAAGAGCTGTTAATATTAGTTAACTGTTAATCACTGATCGCAGAGTTCAGTAAAAAATTGACTAGTTGAAATCGCTATTAGAAAATAAAGCGCAAATTGCTATACCTCTCTCTCAACAGAAAACATGAATATTTGGAACTCAGGAGTAGATGCTCACAAAACTTTAAAAATTACTACAGAAACAACGTAAAACTTAAACAACTTAACTTAGCAAATTGATATCAATATACATTTTTTTTCTCTAATTCGAACTGTTCTTAGCGGACTAATAGTAGTAAATATATTGATTTTAATGCTTTGTTTGCCCAAATACATTAGTAGGTAGATAACTGCGCTATAAGCTTTTTTGTAGACTTTTGAATTTTTGTAAGTGATGCAATTTTATCACCAATGTGTGGTGTTTAGTGACCGTAGCCAATGATTATTTGGAGATCGTGAGATGCGGTCTGGTTTGACGTAGGTTTCGAAAAACATTTTCTTTATCGTGCCAACGTTTCCATCTTTATTGAGACCATATTCAGGGCCTGTAAGATTTTGTTTGGGTTTTTTGCAATCACAGATATGTTGCTTTACTCTCTCATCCAAATATTGGGATGTAATATTGACGTAAGTTGCTGGACAATTTAATCAATTGATTTAATACATTACGTCAGATTTGTTTCTTAATGGTGTGGGATCTTTAAGTTTGGAAAAAAGTGAAGTTCATCATCAATGGTTAATCAAGGAAAAACGATGACCTGGTTTTATGTTGTATTTAAAATTTTCCCTCACTAAATGTCAGCATATTTGAAAAATAATAGACTATTTTTCCGTGGAATTGTTTGTAAGCAATTTGTTGGAAGGGTTTTGGATTTTGGGATAAAAAAATTAATCCGTACATCACATTCTTTGTTGCTAGACAGTTCTTTTAGAAAACGCATAATAAAATTAAGCTTGAAACGTTTGCTAGATAATTTGCAAAATGTTCCTGCCCTGATGCCTGTCGAATTGTTGCTAAAAGGTTTTGCTAAAAGTATCTTTATGCCTCTTTTTTATATCTTGTTAATCTTTAAAACAAATCGTTATCTAGGAAGTTTTGATAAAAAACCATTATCTGAAATTTTAAAACTGTCCCACCTGATTCTAGGGATGAGAAAGAACATTTTGCTTGTTTAGATAAAACACAACCGAAAATCCACTCGATTTTCATCTTTACCATCTATCTAAACTGTACATTCAGTAAAGTCCCGAAAACCTACATAACGGAGTAACTTGGGAGCAGGAAAGGCAAAATGGCACATCACGAGTGAACGAAAGCATTTTGTTTTACCGAAGATCGAATTTCGCTTAACCAACGACTCCTAGCAAATTTACAAAACGGCTCATGTTTCTGAGTGGATAAAATCCTATCTCCATGGATCACTGATTTATCAGCACGTACGTGAAATCAATTCTAGAAAACATAGCAAACTAAAATGGAAAGAATTTACGAAAAACCAATAACATAAATCGAAATTACTACTAATACTAATAAACTTGAATTGTCCTCAATATTTTGAGGACTCTCAAGTGGGAAAATACAGTAAACAAGGCATGTAGTAATTCTTTTCTAATAAAATATTAGAATATAAATAATATAGTTTGTAGTTTTATGGATTTTATCATATTTTTACTATATCTTGAGGGGAGTTAGCAACAATTGTAAGAAATGTATGTAGATTCACTTTTTGTTGTAAATATGGTTCTTACAGTATTTCGTTGGTTATAACGATCCCGTATGTACTCGTTTTTAACTTACGATCTGTAACGTCTGTACCCTAGCCTTTCGGCCCTACCGGACGTTTTGATTCTCAAGATGAGAGACGACGCACCTCTGCTCGCGAGTGGATGGGTGTTACAGCCTCAAGTTTTAGTGTAGAAGCCGCCCCGGCCCCGAGGGCTGAGATGGATCTCACTCTCCCCTTGCTCATTCCGAGTGGAAGGGTCTGCATTTAGGACGAGACCGTGTGCCGCTTGGAAACGGTAACCCCAAGTGGGTGAAATGCATCAGCCTGGGTCGTCCCGCCGAGCTCCCTAGATAGAGAAGGCGACTCTATTTCCCAGAGTATTGGGGCTCCTCCAGTGTAAGAACTACTGGATCCGCTCTGGCCGCGGTTTTGTTTAAAATGGAATGTCTAACCATCCCCTAGAGGAACACTGCCTTCGGAAGGAAACCGATAACAGCACCCCCGAGCAACAGGTTCACACTAAGTTCTCGCCAGAAGCCTCACCACTAAGCCACTACGAGTCCATTCCCATGTAGCAGGGTTTGAACATGGAATATTTTCTGCTACCCTGTAGTTCAGATGGTATCCATCCTCCCCGTCTATGCAGACAGGATCTGGTACCCTAACCCTCGTGTGCCTCTGATGCAGCACCCGCCGTCCGCTGCCGACCCGGAGGCCGACACGAATCCAGCTTGTGTTTTATAGAGGGTTCTATTCTCTCAAGGCTACACCATTGTGTTGCGCCTAGATATCTTCATTGTATCCAAGGATTTGGAGAGGTCTCAAGGAAGTATGCGGAAGGGCCTGGATTGAGAAAGGTAAGTGACCGAGAACACGAGGCTCACCTTTTCAGGTTGCACCCCTCGCCTCGGCCACACTGTACCACCTATTATCACCGTAGTCCAACATTTAATGGGTTATGGCCCCTCTGGGTGAATAAAAGAGATGAGATGGCCGTTCAGGCGTCGAACTAATCGATCGCCCATCACGACCAGTCATCTAGAGGGACGAATCCGAGGCTGTGTGACCGCCCGGCACACACCTCGGATTGAAGCAGTTCATTCCCAGATACCCTATCCATATGAGTAAATTCAGGGGGAGAGGTGGTTAGGCACTCCCCAATGGGTAACTGTCCCCGGGGATTTACAGGCCCACCCATACGGGTTGTGCCCGTTCCTCCCCGAAAGTCCGCCCACCCCAGATGGTTACTGTCTGGATTTGAAGCATTAATCGTTCTTCATCAGGTTGAAAGAGTTACATACAAACACATCACTTGACATAATTGCAAGAGTGAACCCGCCGATCCACTGCCAACGAGACGTTCCAATGAAAAGCTGGCTTTTACTGCCGCTCAATATTAAACGTGAGAACGTAAACGAATTTCAACACAACTAAATTTTATGCTGATAAATACTGAATTCTTTGTACAGACATAAAAAAATCCCACCACCAAAAACACGAAGATGCCCGGAGATTCTTTTCACTCATGAACCCAGAAAGCTGCTGAATTCATTCGGTTCGTGGAACGTAAGTTGAAACCAACTGATTGTAAAAAAGAATTACAAACAATTAAAATCTTAGCTAAAAAATGGATATCAAGAGATATTTATGGATATGTTGCTAGAAAAATAATAAAAAAATGTCATTAAAGAAGCAACAATCGGACTCAGTCACCCCACAAAAAATGAATCATTTGGTTTTCGTTGCTTACCATACGTTTATGAACTGTCTGAAAAAGTAAGTAAAATCCTTAAACGAAACAGTTTTAAAAGAGTTTTTAGAGGTGTTCACTTAGAAACATATCAAAACCGAAACACAAAGTTGACAACTTGTCAAAAAGCGAGGTTTACCAACATAATTGTCATGATTGCGATATTAAATATATAGGACTAAGCGGCATATAAATTAAAACCAAGATAAAGAACAATTGCGTAAAATCAGGCAAATTTTCTGAATTTAAGGACCATCTAATTGAAACAAAACACAATTTAAATTTAAATTTAAATACAACAGTGTACACAGTTTCAACAAAGATGGAACTAGATTGGTTTAAGAAATGTGAAACAAAAAATGTAAAATTAAACATAGAGATAAATGTGTAAATAATATAAGTGATTTTAATTTACCTCCTATTTTAAATATGTACTTACATAATATTAGTCGTACAAATTAATCAAATTAATTAATTTAATTATATCATTTATTTACTTATCTATTATTAATGTATCATTTTAATTATTTAAAATTAATTAATTAATAAAAACATACAAATTAATCACTAATTATAATAATTTTTTTACAGTATTTATTAATATAATATATAGCTGTGTTATAATTCCTGCTGTTCAAAATTGAGCAGCAGGTCGGGTTCACCCTTACAAGTCATGTTGAGAGACGTGTTTGTAACTTCTTCAAACGGATGATAAGAGTTTAATGATTGAAATCGGATTATTGTGAAAAACAAATCTGCAAGTAGAACCATCATTTACAGAAAAGAGCATCCATCGTTGTTCTCCCAACATTACACAAGAGCTTAGCTTTTGGCGAGAGGCTTCGGGGCCATCTCCGCTTTAGCCGCCTGATGGAATTGTAATGATGTATTTTGTAGCATATGGATTGGGACAGTGGGTTGGAGTGAATGGAGAGTTTATCTCGGCACTCAGAAAATTGTGGTTATTAATTTATTTACATGGTTATTTTGAGGTTGTTATATCAACCAACCTTTCGAATTTCCCATCCTTTTCGCCATTTTTCAAATATCGTGTAATCAGGATTCGACTCTCGGCGGCAAATGAAATGACCACAGATAGCTTTTTCGAAAGGTGGGGTTGAGATGGGAAGTTGGTGTCCGAGTGGATCGAAGCCATTGTAGCTCAAGTGGTAGAGAAGCGACGTATTTAGCAGAAGGTCGTGGGTTCGAATCCCGCTCATGACATTGACTTTTTTATTTCAATCTATACCTCACATAAGGATTAATCAATTCAAAGATTAATAATAAGCCGGTCGATTACATCACTAATTGACGTCTCAATCATTGGAGGCATACGCTGGAATCGCAAAATTAAAAAAAAATAAATAAAATGTATAATTTAATTGATATGGCTGGGATGGAACTCATCGAAAACCTTAAGAACGGTTGTTCCAAATTAAAAACCGTTTGCATTGTTAAATTCAGTGTCAAAAACCTTTTAAACAAAAGTACATTTATGAATACCTTGCCTTTTGAAATAGTTAAGCCCCTTTTCGTATCCCGTTTTGCTGGAGCTTTGAAACTTTTTGGGTGTTAAGAAACTAAATAAAGGCTTTTCTCAAAAACTCCCCAATAAAAAAATACATATGTAGAATGGGAACAAAAGTTAAATTCACTCCTTATATATCAGATTTGTGTGATTATAATGTAAATAACTCTTTGAAGTAAATTTTTAAAGCAAATTATTCGGAGATCGTGAGATGCGGTCTGGGGTGACGTAGGTTGTAGAAAAACATTTTCTTTATCGTGCCAACGTTTCGATCTTTATTGAGATCATCTTTAGCGCCTGGGATTTATAAACATTGTTTAAATTATACAAATACATGTAGGAAGCAAAAAAAAAAAAAGAATTTATACAATGCTAGAAAATTTTAGTCCAAAAATATGAATTTATACAATGCTAGAAAATTTTAGATTAAAAAAAGAAGAATTTATACAAAGCTAGAAAATTTTAGATAAAAAAATTAATTTATACAATGCTAGAAAATTTTAGATAAAAACAATTTTTTAATCTATACTTTTCTATCATTATATAAATTCATTTTTTTATCTAAAATTTTTTAGCTTTGTGAAAATTCTTATTTTTATTTAAAATTTTCTAGCATTGTATAAATCATATTTTTGAATAATCATATTTATTCATATTTTTGAATCTAAAATTTTCTTGCTTTGTGTAAATTTTTTTAATCTAAAATTTTCTATCATTGTATAAATTAATTTTTTTAATCTAAAATTTTTTAGCTTTGTGTAAATTCTTTTTTTTCTAAAATCTTGTAACATTGTATAAATTCTTATTTTTGAATCTAAAATTTTCTAGCATGTATAAATTCATTTTTTCACATCATACATATATTTGTAAAATTAAAACAATGTTTATAAATTCCAGTCCCTGAAGATGATCCCAATGAACATTGAAACGTTGGCCCGAAAATGTTTTTCTAAAACCTGCGTCACACCAGACCGCATCTCACGATTTCCGAATAATCATTAAATAACGGTCACTAAACACCATACATTTTTAAAATAAAATTTATTATTAGTTTAACCTCCTTTGAATATATTTTATGTGGTACCAACATCTGAGAAAATTGTATTACATATTTTATTGCGTGCATCTGAATAAAAATTCAACATTTTCGCTAAAAACGCCTCCCCTGAGAATAACGTAACGGGGTCTTTTCCCGTCTGAGGTCTCGGTGGGGGTAAATTGAAAAATTCTTGCAGTGCGGTGGGGTATGACAAAGCCTTGGATCGCAGGGAATGTTTGTGATTATGTAAGAGAAACTCCCTCGCCCCACCTTACATGCAAGCTGTATTAATATCGCCCTCGCCCCTCGACTTCCGATCCGAGTCAAGCGGAAAGGGGACGACGTTTAAGAAAGGTCAGGACCCGCGGGGGAAATTAAATAGGAAACTCAACTGCCAACGGTATGAAACAGTGAATTACAAATTGCCAATTTTAATACTTGCTCAGTCTCTCACTACACCATAATTTTTTTGCTCGGAGGATAACCATCCTGCCTATATTAAAAGTACGACCTCTCTTTGACTTGTATTTTTTAACATGTTTTTCGAACCACACAGATGTTCTAAATTAGGTTTTATTTTATTCCTCGTCTTCTCTGACCCCATGCCACAGAAGCCATCAGTCTCGTTCGTGAATAATTGAGAAAGGAGAGATTCTTGAACTGAAACGAGGTTCGGTGCGTCCATCAGCTTTAGACATTGATATAATATGTGTAAATCCTCAATCCTACTTTCTAGCGGTTTTATTTATAAAATTATGAAATGCCATTGATTGTCGATCCATGCCATTGTATAATTTGTTATTTCTTCTTTTTTTCTTGATTTACAAATTGCATTTCGCTAGTCTAATAGGAAAATTATCGCTGCTCTTTGATTTAAACTGTATTTTTGAATATGTCTTGACTAAAAAGATAAACTGTTCATGCCTATCCTGGTAAATATTTTGGAATAAACGACATGTTGGTTATCCATTAGAGCATTTCTGGTTGTCCGCTTTCTTAGAAAGAGGACAGGAGTAACAGGGCACACTTTTTCTACTTTATATGCAGTTCTAAAAATGTTTTCTCACCGTACTTATGATGAACGTTGGAATAACACTAAGTAACAAAAGAATAGAACAAAAGAAAATGTATTAACGGCTTAAATACATCTTTATATNATATAACATTTAATTAGGTCTATTCGTTGAAATTGTTATTTTCCAACATTAGTGACGTATTTTTTAAATTTAATTGCAATTGTTTCCAGCAAAAAAAACTATGATTCTCCAGCAAAATCAAGTTTTAGAGTAGAGGATATCGATACATTTTTCCCCTAACGTTATCAACCGATTTTGAATCATTCGGTAATCCTTTCAGAATATTTATGGCTGCGGAATCTTAAAAGAGCATATAATTAATGAATAAAAAATTATTTAAAATTGAAAAAATAGACAATTTTTTCCAAAATTTCACCGCAATTATTTAACTACTTACCATAAGGAAATTTGGTAACCTTCTAATTTAAAATTTCCGAAATATAATTTTTTCCAAAATTTCTATCCATTTAATTTATTTAACTATTGAACTTAAGGAAATTTGTTTCTCGCCATACATTCATAAAACTGTATTATATTATGAATGTAAATATTTAGTGAGAAGGGAATTTTTTTTATACCCACACTACATCTTCTCTTCATTTGGCTTTCTTTAAATTTTTTTAATCTCAAAAATGTTTCACACAAGTGCTAAAAATAACATAAATCGTTATTTATTTAAATAAGAATTAGGTGGTGATTCTTTAATAGCAAAATACCAAATATTTTTTTTAAATTTTGTTATCACAAACTAACTTATTACAACATAGTAAATATATTCAAAGCTTGCATTTTGCGAGTGAGTGAGTGAAAGATAAATAGGTAGATTGAGAGAGTGTGAGAGAAGGGGGAGAAAGGACTGAAAGACAGGCAGAACAAAATGTAACTATCAAGAAAATTAGCTAATCAAAATAGTTTGAGAATCAATAAAATTAAAATAAATAAGCAAAATATTCCGTATATTTGTGAATGTTCAAAAGGTAGTCAGATACACAGAAAAATTATAGGAGAGAACAAGTGAGAATGATAAAGAAAGAGAGAAAGGAAAGACAGAAAGAGATAGAGAAATTGAAATTGAGATGTATGTGTGTGTGTGTGTGTGTGTGTGTGTGTGTGTGTGTGTGTGTGTGTGTGTGTGTGTGTGTGTCTGTGTATCTATGAAGAGAAAGAAAGAGATTTCTATTGCCAATATACAAACTTCAGATTTTAGTATACATGATTCATACAAAAAATTTTGTGACTTAATTAATAATACTATATTTATTAGCATTATTATTTAAATTAATTATTATATTATAAATAAATATGATATAATAATTGCGATATCATAAATACCCTAATTAATTTTAATTAAGAATATTGATAAACATACAACAATATTTATTTTAGAACAATTGTATTATAAGTATTTTAATTTAATAAATCAATTAAATTTAATAAATTCAAAATTTCATAGTTTTTCACAAGATTTAACAAAGTTAAACTTAACTTAAATTGATCCACATTTTAAAAATAAATTAATAAATATAACAATTAAATAACATAATTTATGTATTCATTAACATTATTACTATTATTATTATATTATAAATAAATGAACACCACACGTTATAAATAAATATAACATTGTATTATACAATATTTTAATTTAAAATATTAATTAAATTTAATAAATTCAAAACTTGATATTTTTCACATAATTTAACAAAGTTAAACTTAAATGTATCTATGTTGTAAAAATAAATTAAAAATATAACAATTAAATAACATAATTTAAGCATTTGTCAACTTGTATGTATATATAACTAATTATTAGTTACACATCATTAGAATAGTTATGATTAACGTTCAGATATTATTCCAATCAAAAACCCATGATTTGTTAATAATTGATGTATTTTTTGTACCAGTAGTATTTAAAGAGACATTGAATTTGGATTTGGGTGATTTATATAAGGCTCAACTCCGCACATGTTTGTATATGTACGCACATGTCCAGATTTGAGCCTTTGTTTCTCGAAGTCCACCGGAAAGTCCAGCTTTTACAATTAAGAATAAATTGCCGGCAGGCCCCCAAAATCACCTACCCGAGTGCCGGGTGTGGACAGTCCGGTCGTAGACCCAGGTCTTATCCGTCCAGCCACCGGCATTGGACTCCAGATGCTGCCAATTCCGCTCCCAACGCAAGCTGTTCCAAATCCATTCTCTACTCACACTTAAACATCACTTCACATCTCTCTTTCCTATTTACATGCCATTCATTCAATTAGAGTGGTGTAGTACTTGATAATCTTCCATCACCCATTACATTTATTATACAATTAACCTAATTGAAGATCGATGGGGCACTAAGTATTCTGCCATTAACTTCTACACACTAACGCTAATAATTGCGCCAATTAATTATTCTTTTTATTCAAGATTTTTAGCTGAGATGAAAAATTTAAAAAAAATTAAAAATCATAGATAAAACGAATAATTAATTGGAATAATTGATATGGTCAATTATGACCACTAAGCAAATATGGATTAAGCTAATAATACATTCAATCTCAAAATACACAAAGAATCTGTACAAAATTGGATACCTATAAAGTATTAGGTACAATAAAACAGTCCTTTTTCGATTAAAAATCAGAACAGGGGATCCAGATACTAGCTGCCATGATCAAGCACAATTCTCATATTGGGTGACATTCTTATAAGTTCTCTACATTGAGCCAAGGATTGGCATCCTCTGTTTGAGTGGAAGACATCGAGCAACTTCTATACATGCCGCACAAACTCGAAGGTTTTGGTCTAAAAGTGTCTGTCCGTCAACCTCGCATGATTTTAATCGGGTGATTATGAAACCTCTTCAAAGAACCAGACCCTCCGAGGGCCACAGTGCTCTTGATACTTGAGAGCTTTTCTGCCGATCCGGCCCACCAACGCTTAACTTTGAAGTGTTTGTTACGACAGATATACACTGATTTACAAGTTTAACGCACCACTCAATTAATTTAGTTTAAATTTAAATCCATTATCTTTCTACGTTGGTTAGAGGTAATTAAGGGCTATCCTAGTCAAACTGTAAATACGTTGTCTACTTACTTTGTTTACTTTTGTACTGATTAATCCCATTTTTACAAAAAATATTATTATGCCCTTCCATTCTGTTATGCCTAATGAACGCTTTTAATTAACCTATTTCCTTCGTTGATTTCATTTGATATTATTCCTATTCTTAAACCTTGTTCTGTGCCTCGAGGCAGGCATTTAGATGAGTATGGCAGTGTCAGGGTCATAACATTTTAGAGGAAGGATACTGCCAACGCGAAGTGACCAGGGATTGAGTGAAAATCACTCTACAATCAGAAAGGTTCTTTGGCGCTAAAGAAAACAGGGCTTCGAACTAGAAGACTAGGGCAGGTTCGACCTAACACTACAGACGAAAGAGACGATAGATTTATCCGTCATCAAGCTCTACGAAACCGCAGAATTACGTAAAAAGAGATAAATGTCTGATAAGACAAGTCCGAAATGTTACAATTTCCTCCAGGACAAAGAGAAGGCTCAATGAAATAGCCTCAGGACCTGGCACCCGGCTCGTGGACTTCTTACCGCAGCTAAGTAAACGGCCAGGCATCAGTTCGCACGGAAAGATGTGAATTGGAAATTGGAAGATTGGGGACGAGTTCTTTTTACAGATGAAATTAGAGTTGGCCTCAAATATTCAGATGGGCGTAATTTCGTATGGAGACGCTCAGAAGAAAAACAAGTCACTTGCTCTATGGCTCCTCAGGTGTCATTCCACGGTGGGGTCTTTGATTTCTTGGGTGGTATTTCATTGGACGACTTCACCGAATTTGTTGAGCGAGGAAGATCTCTAACTTCACAGAGGTACTTAAAAGACATAACCTAAAACATTTAGTGCCATTTGCCCCCAAATCGGTGAGAGATTCTCGCTAATGCAGGATAATGGCCCATAGAGCACATATCGGGGATGACTAACTGAGGTTGGAATTGGGTGTTTGGTGTGGCCAGCACGAAGTCCAAGATTGAACCCAATCATACATGGAACCAGGTTAAGCGACGAGTACGTCCGTGAAACCTCTGCTAACACCCTCGAAAAATTGAAAACGGCTGGTCTTGATGAATAGGAAAAAATTCATCCCAATTTGACCAGAAATCTTTTCTAAGGGATGCAAAGGCGTTTAAAGGACGTGATTGGTACGAGAGGTGTACATTACTCGGTATTAAAGGGAACATTTGTTTCATTTTTCTTTGTGTTTTACATTTTCTTAAAAGTGACTTATTTTTACAACCAAACCAATTTTTGGTTTGCAAAATATGAGGAAACCTAAAGACATTAAAATTTTAAGGTGAGGCTTTCATTTTGTCCATCAGTACAAATAAAGGAAAAATTGCAGATGAAAAATCACTAGAAATATCTGTTTAAGCTTGAGTTGCTAAAAAATATGAGAAATTATTCAAACAAACTCAAACATTGATCATTGAAAGATAGATATATTAGCATATTGTTGGCATAGAAGTGTTAGCAACCAGTATTAGAATATTGCTGCGAAACTAGGAATTTAAGAAAGAAAGATATTTATCTACACAATATTTAGTGGTCGTGAGGTTTTAGAAAAACATTTTCTTTATCGTGCCAACGTACATCATCTTCAGGGCTCAAAGTGTTTGTTTTCCGTGTAGATGTATCATTCTTGTGTGTCGTATTGAGAGTGTTCCAAACAATCATCAAATAACTGTCACTAAACACCACACAATATTTAGTTTTAAAAGACTTTAAGCCGGAAATGCAGGTTAATAAAGTACTAGTTTTTCGTGTTCATAACCTACCTTTTTTAATATTTTGAAAGTATTATCTTATATTAAAAAGTTACAAACGATACGTATTTGAACTAGGAGTTTAAGGAAAAAGACGAATTTTACAGAAGATAACTTCAGTAAGCGGCTTGTGTTGAGGGCTAAATCATACTTAAGTCTATCGAGAGAATCCTTTGAAGAACAAAAAACAGCTTTTGAGGAAAACAACTAGGAAAGTCTGTCTGAAAAACGGGCAGTATACTGCTGTAACATCTTTAAATTTACAATACGAACAATCGCTAAATAATGAAGGGAAACCATTACCGTGGGCTAAAAAAACAAGAGGGAGTGGGTGATCATCCTCTTTTGAATCCTCTTAGAAGGATCTTACTAGAAGGAGATAAAGTCACGATAATTGGGCGTATCAGCCCGCATTGTTCGCTTAGATACATTTCAACAAATCCTTGAACAACAAATCACTTGGTCCAAGGGGGAAACAATTAATCAACCAGTCCTTTTTTTATAATACGCCGGCTCCGCCGTATTTCATTCATTCCGCGACATTCAATTACGTCAGAGAAGAAAACGCCGTTTTCATTGGGCTGATTCATATCATCGGACCTTATTGGATTATCATAAGGTCTGGAGAACATCCCCATTTATATTTCCGGGCCGGCACTCGTTCTCTTTGGATTATCCTCTCCCTCATCCTCAGATTTGTTTGACTTAGAAATACCTCGAAATCCCTGTGCACATCTGAGCTCCCATCCCTTTGTTACCACTGTTAATGCACCATACTTAGCCGGTGTAATTTTATTTTCTTCTGAAAACTATTTTTTTAAATGAGAATTATTTCCGAGTAAGAAGGAATTGTTAAAACTCTTGATCTTAAATACTTGTACGAACATATTTCATCTAAATCTTTTTACTTACTGTTATTTATGATGCATAGAGCTTATTCTAACTACCGTGTTGGGATTTATTCAACATTATGCTTTAATTTTTTTTTAACAATGGATATCAGGAACTGGAGGAGATACCACAAGCACTCCAACTTTATACGACAGTTTATTGTACTATATTCCTGATTCCATTTTTGGGGGGCTCGCAACACGGGTGTAATTTGGGTCTCCGGTGTGCGGTGTTTTTGCATCGAAGAAACTCGTTTTTGAAGGGAGTTGGGACCAAATTCACGGTCGGTGAGATCCGATCCCGCCCTAGACCGTCCATTGATGAGTCCCGAGTCAATTTCTTTCAATTGCGGCCACCGGTCCTCTTAGGTGCCAGGAAAAAAGTCCAGAGGCGACGGTGGGAATTGAACCCACGACTGTGGGATCTACTAGCCGAGAATCTGACGCTTTAACCATTCGGCTACTCATTAATAGTAAAATACCTAATAATTTCAAAAATTTTATTATCCAAAGTTGCGCGTTCTTAGACGTAGCATTGGCTTTCGACAGGGTCTGGTATCGAGGCATACTTTTTAAACTTAAGCGCTTCCTACCCTCTCATTATTACCTTTTATTGAAATTCGACCTAACTGATCGCAGTTTCAGAGTGAGGTGCGGCAATGAATTCTCGGAAGTCAGACACAGGCCAGTGTACCGCAAGGTAGTATCCTTGGTCCTGTCCTATATATCATTTATACTGCTGACCTACCAATACATCCTGACACTATTATCACCACCTACGCGGATGAACTGCAATCCTATCCTCTAACTCGAATCCTGTCCAAGCTATCTCCAACATCCAGGAACATTTTGAGTTTATCGAAGACTGGTGTAAAAAATGGAGGACAAGACAGAACGAAGAAAAATGCACTCAGTGTACTTTTACGCTGAAAAAGCAGTCTTGCCCTCCATTGTACATCAACAACAAAGAAATACCGGTTTCCACTCCAGTCAAATACCTTGGGCTATATCTCGACAGCAAACTGACATGGAATCCTTAAAAAGACTTAAAAAACAGCAACTTAATACAAGACTACTACGAAGACTTCTAAGTCCGAAATCGACTTTGACAATTAAGACAAAGCTAACCCTGTACAAGACTTTACTAAGACCAATATGGACATACGGAGTGGAACTGTGGGGCACTGCCAAACCTTCCAATATCCAGCGCATCTAGTCCTTCCAATTGAAAGTCCTTAGATAAATTGTCAAAGCATCTTATTATTCCACTAACCTCCTATCTACAAAGACCTCAACATTCCTTTTGTCAACGAACTAATCCGGTCCAGATTCCAAACCTTCCGAACCAACCTATCCATTCTGCTCCAGCCCTCTCCACTCATTCCCATCCTGACAACCCACGACGACGCCTCAACCGACGATGGTCTCAGGACCTCCTTAACCCCTAATCATACACATTGAGGGCCAGCGATGGCTGGCTCCTCAAAGCATGTGTTCTTCCGGTGCAGTGCTGGCAATAGTGCTAGTGTTGTGCTGTTTGATCTATTAATCATGTGTACATATTTGTTTAGTATACTATCATGTACAGGTAACAAATAAATTTAAAAAAATACCCATATTTATAATGCATATCTCAATTTACCTATCTGAATTATTTTTAAATTTCAAATAATTGTTTATGATACTGTGTTAAACCTAGGAAAAGGTTAATTTTTGACTGAAACAACAATGTTTAACTTTTTTAAATATATGATTATTTATGAATTGAATAAATCAAGCGTTTTTCTAATGGATTTTCAATGGTTTTCGCTATGTTTCAAACAATGGAGTAGACTATGGAACCTCTAAAAATGAAAATGTTTTCATTGAGTTTTTCTTAAATTCAGTAGATCTTGACGAATACAGAACTGATTCTAGTAAGTTGAGGTTTAAGAAAAATTTAATGTTAAGAGGTATGCATCCTTCTTCCAGCAGGATTTATAAAATAATGACGGGACGCCAAGTTCTTATTTCAATGGATATTCGAAATGAGGGCTGGGCTGCTAATAGATTAGTAACTTCAAATGACTTCCTCTTAAAACCTAAAGATAAGCAATTAATTAAGGTTTTTAGTTGAGATAAAAAAGTCAATGGCAAGAGTGGGATTCGAACCCACGATCTTCGGCTAGATACGCCGCTGCTCTACCACTTGAGCTATCATGACCTCGATTCACTCGGACACCAAATTCCTATCTCAACCCCACCTTTTGAGTTTTTCCTCCTTTTTCCCATTTTTCAAATGTCGTGGATTGGATTCTCGGCGACAAATGAAATGGCCACGGAGAGCTTTAGTGAAGTATACTTCATATTAATTCATTAAATTCACTAATTTCGTGGTCCGCTTGACCAATTAATTTATTACAATTAGTTATGGTTTTTAGTTGGGATAAAAATCTCTAAAAATAAAAAAATAAAAGAATCCCGCTCGTGCCATTGACTTTTTTATCTCAACTAAAAATCTTAATTAATTGTAATATATTAATCGGTCAAGCGGACCACGAAATTAGTGAACCTAATGATAAGGTTGACAACTTGACAAAACGGGGGGGGTATCAATTTAATTGCAATGATTGCGATTTCATATACATATATAGGGCAAAAGTTTCAAAAAACAGCGTCCCTATCTATTAAAGTGTTAACAAAAAACTATTGGATCAAGAAAAAGAATCGACCTCTTATTGACGGATATCTGCAAGTAGTCAAGTTTCTTAAAAACATCCACAAATAAAGCTTACATCATAAATACTCTATTGATTATAAAATTTACAGTGGACCAAAAGATGTTAGCTACTTAAAGGAATGTAGTGACATTCCTTCCTAAGCATTAAATGGAATATTTTGTAACGATATCAAATCCTTATGCTCTTATCCTTAAATAATATGTATTTACAAATGGATCAAAGTGTGCTTAAGGTGTAGGGTGTGCATGATATGATATAGAAACAATAAATGAGAAATATAAGTTAAATAACGATGTATCGATTTACACGGCAGAACTGATCGGGATAAATATGAAAATGGAAACCATTTTATAAAGAAGATAGTAGGGAAAAGGTATTTATTCTGACAGACTCCAAAAGCTCAATAGATAGTATCCAAAACTTTTCCATGAAATCCAGTAGTACATATCAAGTGAGTAAGATTATGGAAATTGCTTAAAAATTATTAAAACAAAAGGTAGAATGTAATTTCTGTTGGGTACGTGGTCACCGGGTTATTCAAGGAAGTGAGGTTGTTGATAAAAGGGCAAAAAAGCTGTAAGAAAAGGTGAAATATTGAACATTCTACTTCTAGTCGAAGAACCAAAAACAATGACCAAAAAAGAAAAATGGAACCAAAAGTACGTATTCGTCTGGAGCCTTTTACTTAGATATCAACCCAACTGTCCGCAAAAGACCGTAATTCGATCAGTACCGGCTTACCAAGAGTGATTGTACCACTATGATTAAACTCAGATCGAATCATGGTATATGTGACGCATATTTAAAAAAGATCGGAGAAGCATCAAGCGACACGTGTTCTGTATGCAAGGAAAAAGGATAGGTTGGAACACATAGCGTTGTCTTGTATAAAACATTGTCTAAGATAACTGACGAATAGTATAAGATAACACTGCTCGAGAAACCTTTCAATTATAAGCTATTCTAAGTCTTAGCATCCAAAACGTGTACGATGAGATAATAAAGTTTATACGTTCGGCAGGAGTAAAAATGTAAATAAAAATTATAAATTATTATAAAGTATTTATTATTATTTATTTATTTGATCTATTCACTCAATTATATACATTTTGTTATTTTATGAACAAAAATTTACCCATATTTAGATTAATTTCACTATTTTCGTGGTCCGCTTGACCAATTAATACTTTACAATTAATTAAGGTTTTTAGTTGGGATGAAAAAAGTTAATGGCACGAGAGGGATTCGAACCCACGACCTTCGGCTAGATACGCCGCTGCTCTACCACCTGAGCTATCGTGACCTCGATCCACTCGGACATCAACTCCCCATCTCAACCCCACCTTATGAGTTTTCCCTCCTTTTGCCATTTTCCAAATTTGGAGGGAAAACTCATAAGGTGGGGTTGAGATAGGGAGTTGATGTCCGAGTGGATCGAGGTCACGATAGCTCAGGTGTAGAGCAGCGGCGTATCTAGCCGAAGGTCGTGGGTTCGAATCCCTCTCGTGCCATTAACTTTTTTTCATCTCAACTAAAAACCTTAATTTAGATTAATGCTGATAATGTGATACACATCTTTATTTTCTGTGCCAATTGTCTTCAAGGAAAGGCAAAAAAAAAAAAAAATACATAGGAAAAAACGGCCGGGAAATTGAAACGAGTTAAAAAATACTTGCCTAAATCGAAAAAAATAAATTGAAATTCAACAGGTTACACAGTTTCAACAGAGGGACATAACTAGTTTGGCTTGAAAAATTAGAAATAAAAAATCGAAAATTAAACATGGAGATAAATGCATGAATAGTACAGTAGGTTTTGATTTACCTCCATATTAAACACGCACTTAAGTAATATTCGACTTAAATTTACTTTTCTTATAGTATATAATGTAAACAACAAGTCTGTAGAACCAGCCTTTACAAAAAGTAACAAATACACGTGTCGAATTTTGACTTTAAGTGTAATTGTTAATTAATTTTGTTTACAACTGTTTGTAATTTCAATTGAATTTACTATCAAAACCGCTATAAACTTAAGAATTAACCAATTTTTTAAAATTTTGTATTAATATTTTTTGTTTTAACAACGTGTTTAGTATGACTTAATTTCTGTAGACGAGTTGATACTTTTTGTTTTCCATTTTAATGGTGAAAATGCATTATTGAATGAATCCCTTCTACAACAGTAGGTAGAACAGATGAAATACTGTTTCTCCAGTATTATTCCTTCACATACCGGAGTATAAACATCACTTTTCCAGACATTTTTAAAGCTATCGTAAATAACCGTAAACGGAAAATACATTAGCGTTATGAAGAAATGTCTCCTAGATATCTAGGATGAAACTTGATTATTTTCTGATGATGATTTAACCTGAGGGGACCTATCCTTTTTCATAATACATATAATCGATGACGACATAATAAAAGACAACAAATTTTTCTTTGTTTCATGGTATTAATATTATAAAAGTAAGTTATAAATTTAATAAAAATTACATTTATTGTTTTTGACAAAGAATTAAAGTAAAGTCGGGTTTATTTTATATTGCTATACTGTCTACTTTGCCATCTTATTACCGTTTTGCTCTATTATCATTTTATTCTTTCTTTTGTCATGTCGTACTTTTATTCTGTATTGATCGAGTGTTTTTGTAGCTTCATTTTCCTGTTCTTTCATTTTCTTGTTCTCTTGTGAAATTTTTTTTTATAATATATTAATAGTGCATAAATTATTAGAGATAAGACCAATTAGAAAACTCTGTCGTACATTCGAATAATTTCCATTCGTCAGATCTTCTAAAATATGTCTAATGATTTAACTTGGGTGAAAATTATAAACACCTCAATCAGTCGAAATATCTTCACTCAGGAACAATCAATATATATTCAAATTGTATTAACATACTCAAAATTAATTACGGATAGATATAAAATAAATAAATTTCATTCCTGATATGTTGGACAGAATAAGCTAAATAATTAGTGGCGGTATTGAAAGGAAAACGATCACACTCTCAATACGGATAAATTCATAAGGGTAGACAACGGAGGATTAAAACCCGTCATTTGAACAATTCTATAGAATATGTAAAATCTTATATATCTGGGTCTCTTTTGCCGCTCGAAGTTTCCGTCTTGCTTGTGACTAGTCAATATAAGAAGAATCCTAATTACTTTTAAGTTTTATTTTTTGGCCACTAAATTAAGTTTTTGGATTCATTCATAAATTCAATCCTAAACTACATGGCTGAAATTGGGCATTGTCCTATTTCGATCATTTGGAAGTAATCCTCACTAGGTTTGTGTAACATCTATTGTTTACGGACAAGCATTGATAATTTTATTTTTTAAAATAGTTTTTACTTAATTTGGTGGTAAAAATATTTTTAATATAGAAAATTTTTTTAAACTATACATGCCATTAATTTTTTCTATAATTTTTTAACTTGCTAATGCATTTTGTACCACATCCTCCTCAGGGCTCGCAATTTACTTAAATGGAATACCAAGACGTTTTTTACAATTCGTTAAAATGTGTAGTAAAAATGTTAATGTTTTCCTTCCTGCCATGTCAATAACGTTTAATAGATTTGTGTGGTGTTTAGTGATCGTTAGTCAATGATTATTCGGAGATCGTGAGATGCGGTCTGGTGTGACGTAGGTTTTAGAAAAACATTTTCTTTATCGTGCCAACGTTTCGATCTTTATTGACATCATCTTCAGGGCCTGGGATTTATAAACATTGTTTAAATTATACTAATATATAGATATATACTAATAGATAGATATAAAAATGTGAAAGTCAAAGAAAAAACTCCTCGAACTTCTGCTTCTTACTTATTTATATGTGGAATGCCGTTACGTGAAGGATATAAAGATCGAAATGCATGTAAAGTGGTATCTGGTGGATCGTTCGAACCATTTCGAAGTTATCGCTATATTAAAAAAATTCCAGAAAGGTAAAAGTTGGGAAATCTTTTTTTGTGTGGATTTTTCTCAAAAATTTGTTTTGGGGGGGTTTCGGACATGGAAAACTAACATTTATTTTAGTTTTTTACTAAAATGTTTTAATCTATTTTGTTGTTTGATCGTTTTGTCAAAATCATATTTGACACCTAGCCAGAAGGGCATGGATATCCTAAATATAAATATACAAAATCTATGCCCGTGCGACTTATCAAAGCAGGCTAAAATATGTTGTAACTAAAAAGTAAGTTGATATTCGCTTTTTGAATACTCATTAATAAAAAAACTTTGCCTGAAGAAATGCGGGCTTTCTTTCAAATTTTTCGTTATCCATGCATCAGAACAAAACTGACTGACTGAGAAACTTTTATCCAAAGTTTCGTTTTTCAACGGTCTTCCCGAAAAATACTGGCTATCATAAATGTACGTAAGAACTTATTGTTCCATTTTAAACAAAATTGTATGGTTTTTAATTTTAATATTTTTTATAAAGCATTTTCGTAAGTTTTTATATTAACTCTGTTATTTTATACTTTATTGTTTTTTATTATAATATTTCTTTAACATTTATCCCATTATTATTTTTTAGATGAATTTGTAAATTTATTTGTTATTTTAAATACCCAATTGTGTTGTATAAGTAATTTTATTGTCAGAAGTTGTATTGGTTGTATAAGTACTGTGTTTGTGTTAATTAATAAGTATTAAATATTATTAAATAAAAACAAACGCTACTAATTTTTTTGAAATATTTTTTAATACCCTTTCCTTATTTACTCATAAAAAAATCAACATTTTAAAGAAATCGTGAGGTGCGGTCTGGTGACGTAGGTTTTAGAAAAACATTTTCTTTATCATGCCAACGTTTCGATCTTTATTGAGATCATCTTCAGGGCTCAAAATGTTTGTTTTCCGTGTAGATGTGTCATTCTTGTATGTTGTGGTGAGAGTGCAAATAATCATTGGCTAACGGTCACTAAACACCACACATTTTAAACAACAAATATATAATAATAAACCATCGATGAAACGAACAAATAATTGTTTTAAAACATCGATACATCGATGCTTTTAATTTTTTGCCATCCCTAAGCATGAGTATTACTCAAATTGTACAACTGCTGACATTTGAACATTTTTTGTAGAAAAAAACTCGTAATTTTTTCTTTAGTTCAAACACCCTACACACGTTTTCTTTTACGTGTTTCCGAAGATGTTCGCCGTTCATGGAAAAGTTATATTACAACCTATATAAGATTTACAGCGTTTTTCGCAGGTAAAGTTTTGATTGCCGTCAAAGTTCACGGCCTGTTCCGATTACATTAAACCTTAACCTGGCGCTGGGCTCTCGAACGGTAAAAAAGTTTCGAAATCCCTTCGCACTCCGCTATATATGCCATCAGATTTCCCCCCATCTCGTACGATGTGAATAATATATGAAGTTGAGAACGTTCCGGCCGGCATAATACGGTGATTATCGTACCCTTAACTTTTTTCGCAGCCCTTCCAAAACCCGACTGCCGAGAAGAAAAGACATGGTAAATAACGCAAAAAGTTAATAATTACCTTTTATTTTTTGGCTCTAAAAATGGGGTGTAACGTTAGTATGAGCTTTATGAAAACTGTGTAATTTTTTTTTCAATGGAAATTTTAAAAGTTACACCATTTAACCACAAAACAAGGAGCGTAAAACCTTTAAAAAAGTATAAATATAAATATTAAAAATGTGGCTTGCAACGACAATAAAAATATTGCGGGCAACGAAATGAAACTTTTTAAAAAAACGCCAGCCTTCTTACATCCATTCCGACAAATATATGAAATCAAAATGAAATTTCAAATTAGCATAATGATTTTCTTCATTAGTTCTGTGGAGGATTATATAGTAGCAAGACAGGCGATAGATCTCAACCACTCTAATAGTAAGTTGGGACGGGTTGAGAAATTTTAATAAAACTTGAGGAAATGCGAACGTATCAATTCTTTAACGAAGGACGTGTTAAGGCATTCTGGATATTGATGACGTGGTAAGGAGCTTGGATTATTTTTCTGAGGATTTTGATTGGAATGGATTCGTTCAATGTTACATGGGTTGGTAGTACCTCGTAGATTCGTTCCGTATTTGGTCTGTCTTAGAAGTCTTCGTAGTTGTCCAAATCGTATTTTAGTTCTTGTCATTTGAGTCTTGTGTGAGTATTCGATTCCTGTCTACTATCGATATATCCCCTGAGAATTTTACTTTAGATGTCCCGTAGTTTCTTACTGTTAACTTATAGATGTGGGCAAGGCTGTTTGTTTACGTGATTTGGTTGCATTTGTCATCGTTCAGTTTCATCTTCCACGTTTTGAACTATTCTTCAAAGAGTACAAGATGATCCTGGATATTAGAGCTGGTTTGGTTAGGATTGGAGCTGAGAAGATAAAATTGCACGTAAGTTGTACGGACGGTGTGGGGATGTATCGGCAAGGCCGCGATATAAATTGTATATCGGATGGGACCCAGAATTCTCCCTTGTAGGAAACCGTTTCAGGCCGGCATAAAAGAATTAAGATAATTCATTCACGTTTTGTTTTTTCTAGTTTAAGCAAAAGTACAGTAATTTGGAAAATAATACCATTTACTGGGTGTAAGGATGGGAGAACCATGAAAAAGTCTATTCTTCTAACTATTGCAATAAAATATATAAAAACACAACCTTCTTTTAAAAGGAGTAAATCATTTCCGTATTCATTTTTAATTTGTAAATAGTTAATTATAAGCAAACAACATATTTTCGATTTTTTAAGTTAAAATGGTACAAGTTTTTGTAGTCTTAAACAAACCTTTTCCAATGCCACTCTGATATTTCTACATGAACACGCCAGTTAATTTCCTTTCTACGTGCCTTCTTCTGAATCTGGAAAAATAAAATTCACTAATAAAAATTAAACACATAAGTTTAAATTTGGGGGCCGGTATGTTTAAGTTAACATTTTTGTATTATTTGTAAATGAAAAGATTCTTTCGGGTTCGAGAATTAGATTACTTCAAATACTGCCCTCTGGTCGCGGAGTATCGCAGGCCAGTGTGCTCGGACTTTATAGTGCAGATTTTGCCACCACACCTAAAATCGTCCTTACATCTTTTGTCATTAACACACCTGTATTATCCTCTGACCCCGATTCTGCAGTGCAAACTTAAGAAATAGAACTGTGGGGGACCGACCACTTGGCATCTGAAATATGGCAAAAGGAGGGAAAACTCATAAGGTGGGGTTGAGATGGGAAGTTGGTGTCCGAGTGGATCGAGGTCACGATAGCTCAAGTGGTAGAGCAGCGGCGTATCAAGCAGAAGATCGTGGGTTCGAATCCCGCTCGTGCCATTGACTTTTTTATTTCAACTAAAAAAACCTTAATTAATTATAATATATTAATTGGTCAAGCGGACCACGAAATTAGTGAATTTAGTAATTACTGTTATTCTGTTGCAAAGAAGAATATTACTTTTTTCAGAATGTGTGACCAGTAATTAAATTTTCTCCTATCAAAAGGTAAAAATATTGAAATGAAATCAACAAAAAATTTATTTTTAATTTCACCTTCTAATTTTTTGCAGACACGATGTTTCTAAACGACGTTTATAATTTTGGAAACACTTGTAAAGGTCCATATGGATCGATGAGGTCGTTTTAAAATTATCACCATTTTTGTGATTTAAAAAATCGAGAGTAATTGGAAAACGAATAATTTGAATTTTCATTATTCCTGAGTCAAAAACTGCATGCAAACTTTCCTGGTTGGTAATGGAAATTTTGCTTCTCATATTGCACATTAAACTGTGTCTAATGAAATAATTTGCCATGTTATGACAGTTAGTCAGTAACAATAAAATCGTGTGGTGAGTAGTGACCGTTAGTTAATGATTATTTGAAGATCGTGAGATGCGATCTGGTGTGACGTAGGTATTAGAAAACATTTTCTTTATCGACACGTTTCGAGCTTTATTAAGATCATCTTCAGGTATCAAAGTGTTTGCTTTCTGCGTAATTGTGACTTTTTGTGTATCGTCGACACTCAACACGACCCACAAGAATGGCACAATTACGCAGAAAACAAACACTTTGAGGCCGGAAGATTATGTTTAATAAAGTTCGAAACGTTGGCACGAAAAAGAAAATGTTTTTCTAAAACCTACGTCACACAAGACCGCGTCTCCCAATCTTCAAATGAACAATAAAAACGTCAATTACAAACAAATTGTGAAAAAATATTAAATTAAATGCTTTGGATGCTACACGAGTGTAAAAGACTTACAGTTGCAGTATTTTTTTAAACAAAAAGAAAAAAGTCGAATACAGTAAAGAACATAGGTTGGACTTGACTTGCTGGAATCTCAAGACTGCATGGAAATTAATGGCTTTGAAATAATCAATAAAAAGTAATGATCGCGTTTAATAAATTTTTCTTAATAGTTAAATTTTGCTATAGTTTCGTTTGTGTGCTCCATTTAATAAATATCTGTATTTTTGTTTTTATTGTTTGAGATAACAAATGTATGCAAACAAATTTTTGTATTAATATTTTTATTATATTTATTATTAATTATTATAACTAATATTTTTCATGCAATCAGCGCTTTGCATTTTAAATATAGTTTTCCGTCTTGCTCTCAGTTTTGTAGGTATCAAATATTAAATGTGAGTTATTGTTTGATTAAACATTTATAAGATGGTTTGAATGTTTGAATTTGAGTCAATTCAATTGTTAATAATTCAGACTGTTTGTTCTCTTCTGAAGCTCGCCTTGACAATTATCCAACGCATGAACAAAACCGACTCTTTGTTTTTGAATTTTTCCCCCATGAAATAGGATGGGAGCATACGAAAAACGTAATTCCGCTTTTTTTTCGCGGTTACACGCAAAAAATGTCAATACCAGTCCCTTTCTGGGAGCTGCCGGCATTATGAATCGTTTTTGCGCTTGTGTACTCTTTGTTGTAACGAAATAATTATTGGAGTATACGTCCAGCTTGACATTATCTGACAATAATTTTCAAAATACGAAGAGAAAACATATATATAATCCGTACAATGACGAAAGCCTTTCACAAAAAGCTTACCAGGCGGAATGCGATCGGAAAGGCGGGTTTTATTTTCGCCAAAGTTTTTCTTGTTTGCATATCTGTGTTTAATGATGTTGAATAACAACAGTTGGAACGTTCACATACGTAGCGTAAAACGCAGGCTTAGGGTCGGCCCTCATAATCTAACGTATCCAAGAAAAGAGGCGTATTGGAAGAACATCACCAACACCTGCCTGCTTCACGAAAAAAAGAAAAATATTGCTCGAGATGAATCTTACAATAATATTTTAACAATAATATATGATATATAAAAACAAGGGAACCGCAGTGGCTGTGCAGTTAGGGTGTCTGATTTGTATTTGCCACGCTAGCCGTTCTGGGTCCGAATCCCAGCACAGCTCATGGATTTTTAATTGATAATATCAAAAATATTTCGTAAAGAGGTTGACCTCTTGTACACGACCCCCAACGGGTGGGTAGTTGGACGTTAAACCTTAGCAATAGAAAAATATTTAGCCTCGCACAATATAATATATATNATATATATGTATAAATCTCAAATTTATATCACTTTTGATTTTTTGATTTGCTTCATAATCAATAAACAAGATCCTAATATATTTTTCGCTGGTGATCATGAGATTTAACAATATTTTAGTCTATCTGATTTGTTCAATAATTTATTTTAGCTTAGGCTTGTTTCGGAGGTAGTTAAAAGAAATTTTCAAATGTATGACTTTTCGGCAACCTATGCATTTTCAAGCACAGAAATAAATGAAACATTTAAACAGTCTGATATTTGAAAATTTCTTTATACCAACTTCAAAATAGGTCTACAAATAAGAAAAACAAGCCACTAATAAAAAAAAAAAAAAAAAGGAACGGCGATAAAAACGAAGAAGAGAAGGTATCAATGAAAATAAAAACGAAATGGCTTGTTTATGTTTTATTTTGTGTTGCTTTTGCTTTATGAATTGTATTTGTACTAATTGTGTTTCCCCATTTTATGTTTTTTTGCCTTGCCCATTTACGAAAGGGGCAAAGCTGAACATTGACCGCATCCCAAGAACGTTTCATGTTAAAATATATAATTTATTTCGCTTCGCCTATGTATTCTGCAGCAAAACATATAGAAACAATTAATTTCGTAGGTAAAAATGTAAATAAATATAGAGTGAAATGAAAGTATGTATCCGTGTACTGATACCTGACATATTTCAGAGAGAGAGAGAGAGAGAGAGAGAGAGAGAGAGAGAGAGAGAGGAGAGAGAGTGAGTGAGTGAGTGAGAGAGAGAAAAGGAGTGGGTGTACTTTACATTTCCGGGCTATACTTACCTTTTTAACTTAGTAAGAAATGTATGTTTTAATGATAAGTGATTTTTTCGATGTGCCTTCGGTAATAAGGTGAATTTTTATATATGTTAATTAAATCAGGCAAAATACATTTAGTGTTATATATTAAATTACTTTTACTCACTCGCATATTAACGTTTTTGCAATGACACATTTTAAGGAAGGGATATTTCATATTCATGTTCATATTCAATTTGAAGATGACAGTTAAATCTTTAGTACACATTTTTAACTTATACTCTACTTGCCTTTTTTGCGTTATTTTATATCAGGCGGTAAGGACAATAAACAATTATTTCCAAAAGGTCGGAATTATTAAAATTAAGGGAACGATAATTATGTTGATTTATTTAGTATCTTACGAAATATATATAATAAATTTTTTATTTAAGTTATGGACTACTTGGTCATTGCTAACTGGAAGGAACTACAGTAATGACCCAGGGGTTGTGTTCCTCTGCCCGGGTTCAACTACCAGTACCTAGTGGGAAGGAGTGTTCGCTTGGTGTTACAGTTGTTTTAAAATTGTAACATTTTGTGGCATTATTAAGAGTTTTTTGCAATATTTATACCTCTACCTGGGTACTTTTCGTCCTTTTGGGTCGGACTCACACATCAACCCACAGTCGAATTACCGGGTGATAGAACATTCGTGTTTCCGAACCTTCTTCAAAGTCGGAAATGGTCTTTACAAAGTCCATGTTTTATGCTGAAAGATAGAATTGGTGTCAATCCTATAACTTAAAACAATAAGTTAATTTTATTACAACGCACGGACCACAAAAAGTGAAGCATTCGGAATGAAATATGTACAAATAAAATAAAGTAAACAAAAGATTATTAACAGATTATACAAATTACAAAGTTACATTGAGTAGTAAAATTAAACATAGCTTATCAAGTTATTGTGATTTCCTTCTAATTGGATGTCATTGGAGGTCATTATATTTCATATTACGGTTGGAAACTGGTTCTCCCCCTCACGCGTGATTAGAGGGGACTTATGCGGGGTGGAATTATCTGCCGAGGGGGCGAGATAGTTGTTGATTAATAGGTCGAGAATTGGGGGATGGGGTTCACGGCATGCCTGAATAAACATAGATAAAGATGCTCAGGGCCCGGTTTCACACCGACTTATCTTTGGTTTATGCTGAAGCATACCGGCCCTCATCCTGGCTTTTCTAAACACACCATGAGTGGTCCAAAGAAGTCCGGTATCCAAGACAACCGTTATGGATTAGATTTTCTTATTATGTAAAAAAGGTTATTGTTCGACTTTAGCTTTAAAACCTGTTATTTTATTTACTCAAAACGTTGTTTGGTTATGATTAATACAATTACAACACTAGATACTTTTTCGGATTAAAATTAAAATTGTACATTTAAAAAAAATCAAGGACAAAGCGAATTAAAAAACAAAGTAAAATACTCAGTTCTTTCATCAAGCTTTCCAGGAATTTATCCCTTGCGTAAGGACCTTGACATTATTTCTAATGATACGGATAACAGAAAACTTTACAATATTCGTGAAGATGCCTTCAACCATAATGAATTTATGAACTTTGCTTTGAAAAGTGGACGAGATCTTTCATCCGTCCATTCTACATTAGAACTGTGATAGCTAATATTTTAGTCTTAACTAATATTTAAACTTAGTTTTGCTAACTTAGTTTTCTCAAATGGCTTGAAATTAGCAAATCCCATTATGACCTTAGTGCATTTCTGTGTTAGAGGTGTCGTAACACGGGGAGTTCACTCCATCAATTAACGCGACAAATCAATATACAACATTGTATTAATTGAATCGCCATTTAAAACTTTCTTGCCTTCCATGGACAATCAAGAGCTGGTTGTTTTACATGTTAAGAAAATACACTGAGAGGCAAAAAGTGACCACCCTTAATATTTTTACTTACCTCTTAGACAATCTTCCATTCATTTTCTTTAAAACAATATTTGGTCCGTTTTAAAGGATTAAACGTAACTAAAACACGATTAAAATCTTTCACTTGTGTTTATAATTGGATTTTGAAAATAAATTTTTGAATAGTCAATCTCTTATTTGTTGATTTTTCTGGAAAGATTTTTTCCATCTACAGGCATATATGGAGTTTAGTTTTACAAAGGCCGCACCTTCTTTAATTTTGTAAGGCTGAATTGAATTTTTATGAGTGATGTGTGTTGAGTGGTTATTTTTCTTCTCGATTACTGTTTTATGTCTGTATATTTCTCGGTATTTTAGTACGTTCCTTTTTTTGGACAATCATTCATTTTTGTCGTTTTCTTTGGATTTTCGCGCCTTTGCTTCTAAATAATTTAATAAGATTTCTTTATTTGAGTCAAAAACACGGAGGAATATCTCAGTACCATTTCACAAATGAGAAATAAAACACCAAACTAAGGAAATAATAACAAACACGCAACGAATTAAATTAAAGAAAAAACCCCTCCCGAAACCAACTATAGAAGAGAAAAGCGAAAGCGTCTCACAGTCCAAAATACCAATGACAGATGAAATTATGAAAAAAAAACCGAATTTATGAATTTATAGATCTCAAGATCTTTCACTAAAAAGTGGTTTGAAATAATGTTTTTTATTTATTTTTTCTTCTATATCTGTCTGTTTCTTTCTCCCCCTCCCCATCACTCACTCATTCTCTTTCTCTCTTCCTTTTTCTTTGTCTCTCTCTCTCTCTCTCTCCTTTCTTTCTCCTTCTCTCTCTGCACACNCACACACACACACACACACACACACACACACACACACACACACACACACACACACACACACATTCACTTTCGCTATGCCTTGCTAACAATTGAACCATCTTCTATTTTCCTATTTAAGTATCTCTATTTCAGCATGCTTTTATAATTATTCTGTATTATTATTACCTTTCAAGATAATAAGAACTACTCGTTAACTCAATACTCGTTAACTATTTAAACATCTTCCAGTTTATTTATGAATCTGTCTATGTTGAGGAGTGTTTATCTTTCAATCAAATCACCTCTCTCTTTCTCTCTCTCTCTCTCTCTCTCTCTCTCTCTCTCTCTTTCTCCCTTCCTCTCTCTTTTTTTCTGTCCGTCTTACTATCCTTCTTTTTCTTAATTACTGACTACTGAAAGAAGAAGAAATATTTAATTACTTAATAAACACTTTAAAAAACATAAAATTAAAACAATATAATTCTAATCTTTTTCGTGTTTTATTTGTTTGGTAGTAAAATTTGTTAAATTTAGGTGGTTAGTTTTGTTGAACTAAATAAAATCACCAATAAAACACCATTTTTTTATATGCCAATCAGTTTATTGGCTTATGCACTTCGGCCCAATTCCTATTCCTACTTCAAAGCTACAATCTTTTTAAAATCTTAATCAATGTCGAAATGCATAAGCAAATAAAATAGATGGCATATGAACATCGATGTTTTAGTTCAACAAAATCAACAACCTAGATTAAAACAGTATAATTCAGTTCGTTTGTTTATTTAACATCTTTCTAGATTTTTAAAAAGTAAGGGTTTCGACTTCATGTTTTCTTCATCTGATGCATGAAAAATAGCGGAAATGCTTCTGTCAGAGAAAACACCGACAAGAATCAAATCAGCTGAGTTGGGGTCGATCATGCAACAGGTTTTTCACCTGAAGTCCTGACAGCGATATTTCACAATAAAACGTTTCCAATTTGTATTGCAGTGAAACAATAAGTAATTAGACCCATGAAAATAAAATTATAATACTGACTTTTTTTGTAATAAGTGTTTACATTTTAAAACAAAAGAAAAACTCAGAGAGAGTGGAGTGAAAGGGGTGATGTTTTCGACTCATGCGTTAGAACAATGTTGGAATATTTAAACTTTTAAGTTAACGGCTTTAATTTATCCTAATCATTCATGCATAATTGATTTAAAAGATGAATCTGTTGTTTTAGGGAAATCTATCTTATTAGGAAAATTATTAGCAGTTTATAGTGCCTGAAGATAATAATTATAACCGACGATTCAAGAAATGGTACAACGCAAGCTAGCTAATATTGTCAAAGGATGAAGAGATAGGTTAACCCGTTAAGTGAGAAAATTAGAAATATATCTCAGCAAGAATAGAATGTAAGTTGAGATAGATGCATTGGCTGAGGCAAATAGGCAAAAAATAACCGGGGTCAGGGAAAACCGTTTGTCTTCGGCTAGGAGCGGAAGGATTCCGGCGAAACTGAACTCATTCGTTTTCATTACAACCTCTTGAAGTTTCCATTAGAAGTTGTCTTCTTGTTTGAGAAATAGATTTAGTCGTCTTATTAGATTTACATTTTAACAAGCCAAAGTTATACGTGGAATCGCCAACTCAAGAGTTGGATAAACAGACGGGGTAAATAATGTTTTTCCTAACTTTTACGATTTCTGAACATTTACGAACAAAACGATTATGCCAGTTTGGGTAATTTTTTATAAGACGGCCCTCACCCAAAAGCGAGCGTCTCAATTAACAATTTACAAACGTCTTCTTACTCCGATTGATTCATTGAATAATTATGTATATTAGTTAAATAATAATTATGTAATTAAATTTTTTTTTAAACAAATACGTTTCTTAAATTTTAAAAATTGAATAAATCATTTATTCTTTAATAAAATTGGCATAGATTTCTCTGTAGTCTTGTAGTTACACTATGAAAGTAACTTGCCGCGGGTGTTTCACGAGGGTCTATCCGGCGTCGTTTAAATAATTTTCCTGCGTGAACGGCAAATAACAGATAATTTTATATTATATAAAATATATTATATAAAATTATCGTCGATATCCTATTTTTTTGCAACAGCAGAGGTCATATTAGCCCTCAGGGTGTTTTTGAAAAAAAGCCCATTTGTAAGTATGTCGGGTTCGAATACAGGGCCGCTGGATTCGAACCCGGGACCTTTACCTTACAGGGATGAGCGCCGTGTCAACGCCTAAACCGTTGCGGGCACCGACGCCCCTAGATACCTATTATTAGATACTCATATACACGCTATTAGAGGCAAAGGGTGTTCCCAAACCCTGGTCCGCCGAAGGGGGTCCGTGGCGAACTTTGAGAAAAAATAATATTGACAAAAATTATTTATTAAAACTTAGAATGTATGAATAAAATTAAAAACCAATAACAATGAATACTGAAAACGAAAGTTTTTTATTTTGATGCAGCATTATTTTCCACAGACGTGCTTTAGTTATTAAACAAATTTTAAGAAAGTTTTGGACGAGTCTGTTCAAATTATTAATTCCATCAAGTTGCGGCCACTGAAGTCAAAGCGATATGGGAAGTGTTGATGTCTTATCTTGTTGATGGACCACAATGTCAAATTGGCCATCGTTTTCAATGATAAAAAAGGCAATGAAAACTGTCGTATTTATCAGATAAGGGAAGGGCATCACAACTTTCGATGCTAATGACAAAGAACAATATAGTTTTGGGTTTAATCTGTTGAGAAGAAAGAGGTGGAATGTTTTCCAGTGTTTTGTTATCATTATTATTTCTTTAGCACTGATGATGGTGGGGGGCCGAAACCCTTTTTACAGACAAAACTTCGAGGATAGACAGGCAAAAATGATCGGAAACGATCACACTCCAATTACTCTCCGCAAGTCTAGAAATGGTTAGGGCTCAGGTATGGTTGCTTCTTGGAGGATCTCGCCTGAATATGCCGCAGAAGAGTGGTATAGCATTTTCTCGGCGTTAGCTCGGAATACGCGATAGGGACAGTTGGCTTCTTGGGTGGAGCAAGTGTGACCCGAAAGGGTGAGCTCGTGAACCCCTGGGAACAGCCGGGCAACGAGGCGGCACAATGTGGGCACCTCTTGGAGGACTGTGTTACTGCAGGCGGCCGTAGAAGGGGGTTTGCCTAGACTCGTTCTTAGCAACTACGAGGTGCCCTTAGTAGATTCTTGTTTGAAGAAACGGCAAGAGGCTTAGAGGGCGGAGATAGAACCGAGTTTGTGTTGTTGGTCTCTGGAGCGGAGCGGGCGTATCCTGAAAAGGTGAGCTTGTGAGGCTTCGGGGACTGACGTGCCCTTATGTTGACGAGGGGGTTACCTTTCGGAGGATCTCAATGAGATGCCTCAGAAGAAGGGTAGATTATCCCCGGCGAATGTAATAACATCGAACGAGCAGGTGGGATGCGCGTGAGGGCAAGCGCATCTCGAAAAATTGTATACCTTTTTCTCAATCCAAATCTTGGGACTATACAGCGGGTGCTCCTAGGAGAATCCAGCAGACCCTTGCCAACTCTTTGTTGCAAGGGGGATTTCCAGGCACAACATAATGGTGAAGCCTTGAGAATGTGACGAACTCTCTAAAGCACAAGAGGGCCCGTGTTATGCGCATGATCGCCTTAAGCAGCCTCTGCATGCATTTGGAAGACAGGACCAAGAAAGCGTATAGCGTGCGAGGATGCTGAGACTACGCCTACCTAGTTCCTCGAGATGCGTTACGGGAGTTGCTGGCTTGAGAGCTGGCCTCAAACAGCGAGTGCTGTACCAGAGGCACACGCGGATTAGGCTACCAGTTCCTGTCAAAATATATATTTTATATATTTACGGGGGACGGTGTGAATTACCTCTCGACCATCTGTACCGTGGGCAGAGTATTTTCGTTCCAAGTTCAAGCCCAGCTGCATGGGTAAGGGAAGGCAGTGGCTGAGCGGTGGGACCCCTGGCGGGTACCTACAGAAGAGGCTATGTTTCATTCGTGGCCATGGACGGTAGTACTTGCGCATGACCTCCGAATTACCTCCCGACCTCGTGGGAATTGGATGGATCGGATTGCCGGGAGCGTATAGCCAGCGAGGAGTTATGACTACCCTGCTGGCATCCCTCGAATGCGTGAAGAACTAAAAAAATCCACTAAAATCGAAACCGCGGCCGGAGCGTATACGGAGGTTTCGACACTAGCGGAACCCCTACAGCCAGGGTGATAGAGTTGTCGTCTCCATGTAGGGAGTGCTTGGGAGACTTGGCCGATGCATTTCGATCACTTTTTGGGTATCCCTTTACGCGCCTCAATGGTTCAGTGCACAACGTTAACCCACCCCTTCTGAAGAGGCAAGCGGGAGAAGTCGACATGTCGGTAGCATGCTTCTACACCGAACCTCACGGAAGCAGCAGATTTTCCGTGCGCGGAGGTGAGTCGCTCCTAACTTGAGAATCTAAAACGTTATCTAAACGTGATAAGGCCTAATCGGCCAGGTGCGCACGCTAAAGAATCTCAATATTAAATGACATTGCGACCCCAGTGGGAACGCAAGTTTACATTTTTGATCTTACAACGGTAGTTTTTCAAAATATTTGCCATATTTTCTGTACAGTACAATAATGTTAAAATGTCCTACTTATTTGACAATAAGTTACAATGAGATGTTTTTTTATACTTGTTTTAAGCGGTATTGAATGCAAACAATTATAGTGTAAATCGATAGAACTGTGGGTATGCAATTAGGGTCGAAATGTGCTTGACAATCGGGAAAATATTTTTATAGATCTCTTTTGGTCGTATTTACCACACAGTTTCAACCCTAATAATAATATTAATAATTATTATTATTAATTTTTAAGGGCGTTTTAACGGCTAAGGTCATTTCACGCCCTAACATCTTATTATTATTATTATTATTATTATTATTATTATTAATTTTTAAGGGCGTTTTAACGGCTAAGGTCATTTCACGCCCTAACATCCAAACCTTCTATCTTAGGTTAGCTATATCTCTTCTGAGTGCTATAAAGCTCTGACTCCAAACATTCACTCGTAAACTAATTTATCCTATTGCCATCCAAGCTTTAATTTTTCTTTTTTTTTCTTTTTAAAATTCTTAATTTGGAAGGCCAAATGTATGCAAAAATCCCATTTTAAATTACATATAAAATTTATTTCTGTTTCTTTTTTTATTAGAATTTTGAATTTTTGTTCCATAATTTAAACATTTCCCAGAGGCTTGTATGGCTAATAATAATAATAATGGAGTCAGACTAGCAACAGTCTCAGCATGAGTATAGGCTCATCCTTATCTTTTTATTCTTCCATTCAAATATGATACATAAACTAATTCTACATAACAATAATAAGAAACAAAACACAATAACACTTCTTTTTCTTTATCTTTTTTTTTTTGTTGAGGGAGCTATTTTTCTTATTTAAATTGCGATTTTAGGCATTGCAGTTCATTACCCCGCAATTTGTATTTTCTTCCATTTCATTTTTCCGCTCCGGCAGCTTCAAAAACTTCTGAAAAAAGAAATCTTGCAACTCTCCCCAATAATAATAATTATTATTATAATTATATGTAATAATTAATAATATAATAATAAATAAAAGTAATTAGTACGAGCTAAAAAGGTAAAAATTGTTGTGCACACCAATAAAACATAATTTTATATGCAATAAACTAGTTTACGACATAAAATTGAGATAAAAATTTCATCATGTTCTTTGAGACGTATAACCGAAATTAAATTCCTTGTTAAGTACATAACATAAACGTTAAGATATATTATTCCAATAAAATATTTTACGAAACTTCCCTAGAAGTAACTTGGCGGCCGTGCACCTGGCATATACAGACTAAATCCTATCCCGTGGGATAAAAGCCGCGGTTTATTTTCAAAATTACAGCCGTTCCCTTTTGCTAACATATTGCATAAATTTAGCTCGGGGGCCGAGTCGGTGGTCTCTATTCAGAGAAGCTCAGGTGGAAGCGGCAATGGAATCCCTGTTTATATAAACACCTCCAGGCGACCGTATCTTCTATTTTCATAACGGTAGATATAAGGGAAGAGGGAATCTTGGAAAATTCTCTACGAACCTTTTTACCCATCTACTTCTACGGGTACAAAATCAAAATTTGCTGCAGCAAAATTAAACTGCTCCGCTGACTTATTTCTTTATGTTTTATTCATTGAGTGCGAAACCTTTTCGACTATTCTAAAACAACCTATTTTGGTCAGAATAATATAAGGTGATAATACAAAAGGGAAAAACAAATTTTTTCTATAATTTTATCTTTATTAATGATCCAGACCCAACACTGAAGATGTCAAAGTGCTGCCACGCGTCTGACGGACCAAACCACACTGGATAAATAAGACAAGACGATAACTCTCGTTATGGATTATTGGGTATGTGACCCTTCAAACACTATATGATACAGTTACCACCTGATTTTGCCGTCCTCAGGTTACAACGTCTAGCGCTAGTAGTAGTAGAAAGGCATGTCAGGTTCTGACGCAATTCACGAGGTTATTCTGTTATCGACAAACTTCGATTATACTCTGTACGAAATTATTGGGAATATGCTCCTTCAATTAATCCAATACTCTATTATACAGTTGTCAAGTTTTCGGGTGCATATTTTGCCTTCCTCGTAAAACCCTGGGTCAGCACTGTACATGTCATTCTATAACGACATAGGACAATATACAGGGTGAATTGCTACTCGTGCTACAAACTTCTCCAGTAGATTCTTCACCCTAAAATGAACAAAAAAGTTCATATTGACCATGGTCCGATTCTCAACCATTTCAGAGTAATTTCGCTTTTTATCGATTTTGAAAGATATCACGTCCTGGCGTCGGAAAATCGTGATATCTTTTAATCTAAACATTTCTCTTAAAATCTATAAGCACCGTTGAAATCCCCGTTAATTTTTAGAGAGAATCAAAATCATAATTCCATTGAAATTTTTTAATTTAATTTAATGCCCATTTAGTATGTAATGCTTAAGAAGTTTACAAACAGCTAGAAGGTCAAGGAAGAAAGACCCAAACGTTTTGCCACCTTCATCTTCTTATTGAAAAATTAACGGGGATTTCAACGGTGCTTATAGATTTTAAGAGAAATGTTTAGATTAAAAGATATCACGATTTTCCGACGCCAGGACGTGATATCTTTCAAAATCGATAAAAAGCGAAATTACTCTGAAATGGTTGAGAATCGGACCATGGTCAATATGAACTTTTTTGTTCATTTTAGGGTCAAGAATCTACTGGTGAAGTTTGTAGCACGAGTAGCAAGTCACTCTCAAACATTAGCAATCCTTGAACCACCATTTTTTCTCTTTTTGTCATCAACATCTTGGTCTCACAACCACTAAATAAGAAAATGACGAGTGCGTTGGAAGCGTTATTAAATCAGGTAGTTTTCCTCAAATTTGCTGCCTTCTGAGACTAAAATTAGAAACTCTGGATTACTTTATACACTTTCCGATTTACACAATTTTCCACTCTTTTTGTAGTTCTGGCTGAAATAAAACACAAAAAATTAGCCCAAACATTTTGCCACCGTCATCTTCTTATTGAAAAATTAACGGGAATTTCAACGGTGCTATTAGATTTTCAGAGAAATGTTTAGATTAAAAGATATCACGATTTTCCGACGCCAGGACGTGATATCTTTCAAAATCGATAAAAAGCGAAATTACTCTGAAATGGTTGAGAATCGGACCATGGACAATATGAACTTTTTTGTTCATTTTAGGGTGAAGAATCTACTGGAGAAGTTTGTAGCACGAGTAGCAATTCACCCTGTATATATATAACCGAACTGTTCGCAACTAATAACAATAAAATGGTTGAAGCATCACATACTCAATAATGCCAAACCAGAATTTGACCGAAGTTGGTTGATAACAAAATAACCTCGTCCAGTAGATAACAGAAATGAATCGGAGCCAAAAAATTGAAAGAGCGCTAAAACTCTACCTGAAGACTCGATCAGGAATTACCTAGAAGATCCAATTCCTGGCGAAGCTACTGTCTTCTCCGTATGGAAGGATAAAAAAACAATTGCCAAAATTCTACCCTTAAAAAAGAATACACAATATGCCGAATTTTTCGCCAGACATTTGCTGAAATTTTCAAATCATATTTAGCTAGGATCCTGCACCTAAAGGAATAACGCAAAACATTAAAAACGTCCTGCTAAAAAAAGACTGCAGGATATGTCTTTTCCAGTAGAGAAATATATACAAATTAACGAAAAAGAGGCTAGTCAAATTAGCAGTACAGCAAACAGGCTTAAATAGTATGCTTCCAGTATCTGGAAATACGTAGAAGTCATCATGATACAAAAACTGAGAAAATCGCCAAACGAGTTAAAATAATTTAGACCCGTATCGCTACTAATTATAGTCTCTAAGCTTTTCGACAAGTTATTACCAGAACTGTTACCGTTACAGTCCTTGGAAATGTTAGCACTGAGTCGGTCTTCAAGGTATTTTGAGATCGCCTGTAACAAACTTAAATATGTCAATCTGTAGATGTATTTAAGATTGTTTTGCCGTGATGATTAAAATATGTCGAAAGCTTGCCAGTTAAAAATAAATTTGCTTTTTTATTCAAGACCATACCTTGATCCAGATTGTTCGTGAGTGAAAAAGTGGTCAATACTTCTAACATTGAAAATAATATTAATGCCCACTCAGTTTCCACTCAGCGGATCAAAGCGAGTCGTCGAAATTAGGATCTTCCCAGGGCCGACAGTCGAATCGAAACCTGGTTGATGTGTTTTGACCATCGGTAACACAACATTTCTTGATCATAGTGATACATGTTGTCAAACAGATAAATCAACTGATATAAACTGTAGATCGGTCCAGATAGTGGAGTCGAACGATTTACCCCATAGCCATACTGCCCAGGATAGTCCCAATAAAAGCAATGGTCATCCATCGAGCAATCAAGAAAGAATGCCATCTAAGAATTCGTGCGACAATAAGAAAGTGACAAAAACCCGTCGACCGAATGTCAGCGGAGGTAAATCGATCGATAAACGTCGAACGAGCGCAAATGTTCGCCCTGAAAATTGTACAGATAAAAACGATAAGACCCAAGAGGCTAACAATACGAAAAAACCGGATGACGAGAAAGAGCAACCGCCTAAAAACGTGGAAACACCAACAAAGGATACGTTGTCAAGAATAGGCAAAATCGCACCGATTTAAAGAAAAAAATAGCCAGTCTACAAGAGCCATTAGCGACGAAAAAATTGGAGCAAAAGCCGAGAATACAGAACGATATGGTCGTAATGGCAAGCACGTGGATCAAGCTTCAGACAAATTGGTAGAACCATCGAAGAGGAAGTCGAACGAAAACATAAGTTAATAAAAATTACGAAGAGTGTCCTTACATTGACGACTCAGTTGCAATAAACGCCGATTCCCTTCACGATATCGGCCGCACTTCTGAAGAAAAACTTCACGTCAAAGATCTCTTCACGGAAGCGTTACAGCAGGGGGCGACGGGCATCGTCATTCAACACGCCGTCTCTCAAAACACCGCGAATAGTCAACCGGAACCGACACAACATAAACCACATTACGTGAAACCCCAAGGGGCGGATGTTCCACAAAAGAAGAGTTACACGGAGAAAAACCAAAGAACCCTTAAGTCCAACTTCCTCGTATGACAAATGTGTAAAAAATCTAATCGACGTACAAATAAGCTTGATACCCCTCGTCAAGAATTCAACTTGATAGAAGAAATGAAACGAATTCTTTCGATGATGTGGGCGATGTTGTATTATTTCTGGACTTCATACGTTTAGCTCGGCCCATTTTCTGATACAGGATACATACATATCAGGTATCGGAAAATATGACAGCAAATTCTTCCATCTTATAAATTCCACACTTCAAAAATTGGCAGAAAATCTTGTTTTTAAAATTCAGTGTCCTAATCGACTCAATACACAGATTCGTACCATATTTCTTCTTGGTTTGACTTGAATTTCTTTAATTCCACAACGTGATCTCTATAATTACTTTTCTGCAAGGAATTATAACGATATTAATTTCCGTTTACGGAAATAATCATCGATGGAGGTAATCGTTATCGATGAAAATGTGCACAGCGAGAGAGCCGGATGGGAATTGCCCGAGCGAAGAACTCCTTCTGATCTCTTGAATTTAATTACATAGTGAGTACCTTTTGTTCTTTCGTTTTTGCGTCTGTCTATTAAGATATTTTATTCCATATCAAATCAGAGGTCCATTAATATACATTTATATTTTAATTATTTTAAACGTACAATAAATTTATTTTTGGTCAAGGAAGTAACCTTTCATTCTTTTTCACGTTTCATCTTTCGTTTCATTTCCACCGTTTCCATTTTATTACTCCTTTCAGGAATGATAAAGACTGCGCAACTCTGCTAATTTGTCGCATTGCAAGATATTTTGGTTGAGCTTCCCAAAAGTCGCCAGAAGGTAAGTTCAATTTATATAGGAACTCCAGGGGATAGGAAAAGCTGACAGCATCTAGATTCACTTAGTACTATTCACGATAATTAACTATAAGTGTTGTCGAACAATATTTTAATAAGTTTCACTTCAAGTTTCAAGTTTCACCTTCTTTTCCTATTATAAACACCAAGTTTTTCAGTTTTCGTGTAAAGAATGAGATCATGTGGATAGGTTGAGAGAAGCGATACATGTAACGTGGTGCTCATTTTTCCCCCAAATCGATGAATTATTTTCTTTGTGAGAACAATGCGCTTGTAGCATTTTTTCCCCCAACAATAGTACATACACCCTACCCTGCTCCAGTATTGATTGCAGATATTGCACATTTCTAACTGAGGTGAGGTTTGCAAGCAAATGCCCCTTTAGATTTTTTTTGTCTCCAACCATAGCACAAACAGCCTACCCTGCCCCAGTATTGATTACAGGTATTGCAAATTTTTATCTATTATACAACTGTTGTAAGGTCTGCAAGAAAATGCACTGGTAGTATTTTTTTTTCTAACCATATGTCCTACTCTGCCCAGGTATTGATTGCAGGTATTACACATAATCGTTTTTGACATTTATGTATATGAAAATATGGACTCGAACTACGGTTTTTTTTCAAAAAATCCATTGCCACTAAGTCCAAAAATTATTCGGTGAAGTCCGACACAAAGTCACAAAACAGCAACTGCCAATTTCTTAAGATGTTGAAACACATTTTATCAAATATTTTTCTAACTTGTAGTTTTGGCAATATGTTCATTTATGTGTTCTTACTGACTTTGACTAAGAAGCAAAACATTTAGTCATCCTCAGTCGATGGTATGTGTACTATTTTTTTGACCTTGTCTTTTACAAATTAGTGCTATATCGTTAATGTTTTTGCTCTGTCAGCTTCTTTGAATTAATTAACAGCTTATTAAATTCATTGAGATAAAAAAGTCAGTGCCACGAGCGGGATTCGGACCCACGGTCTTCGGCTAGATACGCCGCTGCTCTACCACTTGAGCTATCGGGACTTTTATCATTTATCTCGACTAAAAACCTTAATTAACTGAAAGATGTTAATTGGTCAAGCGGACCACAAATCTAGTGAATTTAATAAGTTTAAGTGAAGTATACCTTCACTAAAGCTCTCCGTGGCCATTTCATTTGTCGCCGAGAATCAAATTGATTACACGACATTTGAAAAATGGCAAAAAGGAGGGAAAATTCAAAAGGTAGGGTTGAGATGGGAAGTTAGTGTCCGAGTGGATCGAGGTCACGATACTCAAGTGGTAGAGCAGCGGCGTATCAAGCCGAAGATCGTGGGTCCGAATCCCGCTCGTGTCACTGAATTTTTTATCTCAACTAAAAACCTTAATTAATTGAAAATTAATTAACAGCTTTAAATACATCAGTTAATTTTCATTTATAGTAATGCAGTGTTTTATAGATGTGTTGTCGTGGTTTGTGATCATATGTTTTCTCTTTCTAATATGCTGTGCCAGTAAATATTTAGGTTGATGATGAGTATAGTGTTACAGCTTCCTTACTGCGGCTGCACGTACGTTGGCGGTAGCTCAGTGGTGAAGGGGGGGAACGTGTTGAAGGGAGAGACAAGTGATGGTAGGTGAGGAGGTGAAAGTTTATTTATAGGTGTTACGTTGAGCGCCACGGTATTTCTCGGGAAGGATAAATACCGAAACCAGGGGATAAAAAGGAAAAGAAGTGTAGAACAATAGGAAGAAATGGAAAAGGAAGGGTAGCGATGTAGCGCTTCTGGCTCTCTTCTTTCTGATGGCGCTTCCAACCAGGTTTATGATGGGAGCTAAATGATGAAGTTCTTCCTGCTTCTATCCGAGTTAATTCGTTAACACAAGCAAGATATCTTAAGGTATTATCTTACTTAAAAATGCCGCCAGATGTATGAAAATATCAATTGGAGAAGAATCTGCCAAAATGAAAGGTCTTCTCCTTGTTTTCGCTGTCCTAGTAACTTGTTTGTATGCTGCTCAGGTGAGAAATATGTTTTTGTATTTAAAGATATGTAATTAGACACTCAGAGGATTAAATATTTACAGTATATATATAACTATTTTATTATATGTTCATTGTTGTAAAAAAAATTAAGCCATACATTATTGACATGCCGTTGCATTTAATTAATGGAGAAAATGTACGGATGTGCTAAGGCGAATATTGTAACATTGCAGACTCTATTAACATAGATATTTTCAAGAAGAAGGTGATTTTATCATTAGTAAGACCATTTTTATTACCAATTAGAGGGGCCGCGGTAGCCGAGTGGTTAAGGCGTCAGACTCTCGGCTATTAGATCCCGCGGTCGTNAAAAAAAAAAAAAAAAAGACCATTTTTCATATACACTTCTATTAAAGACCCCTCGATAAAAATAGTTTATGTTGAATGTTCAAACATTTTACTTAAAATTTACTGTATTTTAAATCACATATTTTGTTTTAGATTAGTAAGCAGTTTTCCGATAAAACGAGAGCTGCATGGGAGGAGTGTAAAGATAAATTCGATGAAGGTAAGGCAGTGAGGTAAAAATGATTATTTAAAAAAATTATTTAAAAAAATCTTTCTAGAAACGTACAAGAGGTTAACTGAAAGAATGGAACGTGCCCAAACACATCAGGAAAAAGTAAATTATCTTTTTTCACTTAATGTACCTACGAACGTTAATTAATACTCTGAATTGATTTGCTTTTGTGTCCAGTGTTTTAAATATTGCTTTGCAGAAAAGATGGGACATGCAAGAAATATATTTATTTAAAGAATTGAAGATAGCAACATTAACGGATTTTTTTAATACTTAGATGATTGGGAATACAGTGAATAAGACAAACTTACTGGAGGCTAACAAAGAACGGTGTCCCGAAGAGAAGGAGTGCGTACTGGCCGATGAAATGATAGAAGAATGTTACACACAAAGTACGTCAATGTAACAATTATTTAATATCTTGATTATTGCTAACCGCCCTTTGTCAACGTAATTCCACAGTTAATCCAAAACAAACTGATAAGTGTACGACGGCAGGTGATTTTTGCGATTGTATGAGAGAAAAAATCGTAGCCGTAAGTTAATCATTTTAAATAACTGAAATTCTAAAATTTGTTGAAAATTAATAATGAGCTAAAACTACATTTATTATTACAGAAAAATATTTCGTTCCCAACGCTGCACCCTGTCTAATCTGTGTTTATAACTGTTTTCGCAGATCTTTTGAGATTTAATAAAGTTTTTTGTGTTTCATTGTAAACGATTGAATTTTATTCTATCCTCTTTCTTTCTTTTTTGCGAAAGGAGTAAAATCTGCTATGTCTCACCGATTGTTAAGAGGAGTGACGGGACATAAATAAAAAACAATAGGCTAATGTGCATGCATAGCAATTCCTGAGATTTTGCATGCCATTGTCTCTGATCATTTGTCTTTTGCATTGAAGAATGTAATTACTGAAGATGAGCAGCAATGTTTCGTTAAAAGTCCATCAACAATAAATAATCCAGTGATTTATGCAGATTTTATTGTTAAGCCATTGGAATCTCTGCATCGAGTCGATAGTATTTACACGGACATGTCCAAAGCTTTTGACCGGATTTTCCATTGCTACTCATTATGAAGCTAAAAGGTAGTTGATAGAGTTGATCGGCAACTTCTTTCTTGGATTGAATCCTTCCTGTTCCAAAGGACCTTAATAGTTAAATATCGATGTGCATACTCAGAAGCCTTTGTAATTGGTTCGAGGGTTCCACACAACCGTATGTATTTTTATTTTTATCGGCCATCGATATCTGCTGATCTTTAAAGATCATTTTTCTAGATACGACGAAGCGATCCTATTGAGTGGCCAAACGGCAGAGGAGGTGACAGGGGCCTTTGTAAAAGAAATCGTGACCAGCTATGGTGCCCCCCGACGGCTGCCCAGGGCCGGAATTTCGTGTCCCAACTTTTTAAGGAGAAGTGTCGGCTACTGAGAATACGGAAGCTACAAACAACGCCTTACCACCCGGAGTCCAATGGAGTAATCGAACGCCTACATCGAACGTTGACCGCCTCTATCTCCCATTTCGTGGCTCGCAATAACGTCATGATAATAAGACAAATCTTCCTGACGCCTATAATAAAAGAACCATGAAACCTAATACATTTAGAAAAAAAGGTTTGTAATAAAAAACAATACAAAAACTTACTGAAGATGGCAAAATATCGAAACACGTCTGACAGACCAACCCACCAAGGATAGGCAGATCAATTTTGTCGGCAATAATTAATTTATTTTTAGATTTTTCACCTCGCAGATAACAGGAAGACATATCAAAATTTATACTAGTTGGGCTACTATTATTTTATGTACGATGATAATTGGTCATACTAAAAAGACGAAATACACAAGAATAACAGACTAACCACCTTACTGTTAAAGGCAAAGCAATGTAGTCTCACCCCTTGTTCTTTTTCCCATTTTTCACAGTCTGTCTGGCTCTCCTTTTTTCCAATTATTTTATTACGAATGCTTTCTTCTCATACTTGCAAGCTCCAAGAAAAAATCTCACAATTTAACTCTATTTTTTCAAGTGGTTTTATATAATGCTTTTTTCTGTAGCAAACTCTTTTTTGGTGGTCTGCCTATAATTGCTGTGTATCAGATCTTTTTATCTTCTTACTGTCTCTAGGATTAGAAGAATATTAACCTTTTTTAAATGTCGGATAATTTTGCAGTACTGCAATTATTCAGGGTTTGGTTCAGCCTTGATGCAACAGGCGTCATAAATTTACATGGGACCTTCCTAACGAAGTCATTTGCCTGTCTCTCATTTAGGATCTTGCTCTATCAGTTATGAGTTTTTAACATGACCTTGATTCAATAATTTCTCATTTTTTATTACAGTATGGAATTATACAGACGTTTACTGGTCGTACTGATGTAGCTGAAGACCCCTCCCTTTAGTCCATCGGGTTCCTTGTTACAGAGATTCAAAAATTCCTGATTAAATTTAAAAAAATGTTATACAAGTAATATATTATATTGCAATATTGAACCTATTGAACTGTGTTAATAAGGAAACGGCTGAGGTAATAATGAATGGCTATGAGTGTATACCGCGTTTTTGTAGGCTTAAGGGGTGTTGGTTATTATTTATGTTTTTTGCACGGACATCCATTTTTCTCACTACTAAGTGAGCTGCAATGATGATTGTGTAGCCATTGCGTGAGGGTGTCTGACCAATGCGGTACACTAACGATTCGGAGAAAAAATTCTTAAATCAATATAAGAAAGTTTTTCTTTAATGCCCACTTAAAAAAAGTAAAACTCTTCATATCTTTCAAAATAGATGAACGTCTCAACAATACAATTACATTTACTGCGCGATTGTTGAGAGTAAATTTGTGGGAAAGATCTTCATCTAGATTCTGTAGTGGTAAATTAAAATTCTTCGTCGGATTTTGAGGCGTTCATTATGAGAAATGAAGTATTCGAAATATTTCAATAAAAAGAAACTCGATTCTCAAATAGCCGATTCCGCCTTCTGGGGACAGTGCAAATGAAGTAAGAAATACCACCGGGGTGCAAATAACCCTTCACACCGGGAAAATATCACCGGGACTAGCACGGTCTTCCTTTAATCAAGGAGGACAGTGTTTTCTCGTTATGAGATAACATAATTTCCTTTGGTGGAGACTTGTTCTAATTTCGGTCGACCCTTACCCTCAAACCTTAGTGCCATTCTCTCGGATTTATTACAAACGCTTTCATTCCGTCGTTCCCACGTCGGTGTAATCAACTCCATTACCGACCTCTTGCAGTTTCTCCGCGCGTAATACATCGTATGACCGTGCTTGCTGATAATAATTTATGCCGACGGCGGACATATTATTTACATCATGTCTCTAATTATAATTAACGCGGCCGACTCGCCAAACGAGATTATTATATAACCTCGAGCTTTACGAGTCGGCCTTATGGGATTAATTACATTTACTTAAATTCTAAGCTTCAAAACAACCACGACCACACCTGTTATTTAATTCACCAACTACTTTCAAGAATTACTTCAGTATGCAACTGTGTAATGATAAGGTTCCGCAAAAATTATTTAAAACCATTGGAATAACGAGGTATAAATTAACAGATAATATCAATAAATTTAAATTTGATAAACTAAATTAAAACAATAGCTTATTCGTCATTTATGCTTTACAAATACTTACTCAGGCAAACAACCTAATTACTCGGGTTAATTTGTTGAACAGAGAGTTTTTACATATATTTCGCAGTAGGTAGAGATATGGAAATATAAATAAATGAACAGAGAGTGAGAGAAAGAGTGTAAGTAAGAGATAAGATAGACAATCAGATAGATAGATTGACAGTTAGAGAAGAGATGAGAGATGTGAAAAGTAGAGAGATACATAGAGAGAAAGAAATAGTTCTAAACAGATAAATAGATTCTCCATATTACACAGCGCATATCATGTAGAACGTGATAATTTAGCATAATTTCTCAGCTTGAAAGTGCGTGACTTTTGTCTCTTTTCCCTTTTCACTCATTCCCTCTCCCTGTTTACTGGATGTGAGTATGTATGNAGCAAATTAAACAAAATTTTTTTATTTATATATTTTTAGATTTTTTATTTACTTATTTTTAATTTAACTTATTTCCTTTTTTAATTAATTAAAAAAAATTTAATTTGTGTTTCTTAGTGATCTGTTGTTTCATATTTTGTTGAAGTCAATCATGAGGAGCGTTCAGGAATGAGGTAGTTTAGAAAAACGCCTTTTTCATTTTTTTACCGACGATTTATTCAACCTTTATTCATAACACTTTAACACAAAACCAATTTGACACCACTAGAAAAGCGCCATACTTTACGCCCTGAAGATGACCCGAATAAAGGTCGAAACGCGGCTAAAAAATTTTTTTTTTTTTAAATACAAATGTTGATGTTTTTCTCAACAGATAATTTTGTCACAGGTAACTGTTCAGTGGGTCATGTTTGTGTTTTTAATATCCGTGGGGTGAGAGTTCGATAATTTGCAGGAATGCAGTAGATTAAAATTGATTTTTGGTAATTGGTAGTCCTATTTGGAGGCATATATAAATCTGCATCCAAACCCCCGGTTGATCTTAATTCAAGCTGAAATCTACTCATAAATTGATTATATAAACATTGGATCTGGCTTGGAAAAAACCATAGAGAAACGAACTCAGAATATTAAATCTTCTATATTTAACGGTGATTGTATGGTCACGTCTCTGACCAAAAATGAATCTAATTGAAAATTTCATAGTTCTCTGTAGTTAGGTGCCCTGCTTTGCAGCATTAGTAGATACAGCGCATGATGCATTTTCATTGCAGTGTTACTCATTTGCAAGTTATGATAGAGTTTTGTATAATTATAATTGTAACACCCAAGAACTTCACAGAAATGCTTTATAATTTAAGATGTTAACACATAGGGAATTACCAATGAATATCACCTTCATTTTCTGCGCGTTGAACGACAATTTCTTCTTTTCAACCATTTACAAATACTTTAAAAAACCAAGTTCACCTTCCTAATACCATCTTCTAATTCAGACGAAGGTTTATAGATGTAAACCTGGAGGTTATCTGTGTACATCAAATAAATATTTATAATATGTAATAGAAGCAGTCTTTGACATAGGAATAAAATTAATGTTGACCTAAAGCAGAACCCTGTGGAACTCATGACTTGGCAGCAGACGGTTTGCAGAAAGTCTTGGAGTTCGGTGTCCGGTTGCAGGGTGGTTGAAGAATAGGTTTCTCCGTGGTGGGGGACGAGCGATGTTATGCGATCGCATCCGAACAGCGTTGTTGGTGATATTCTTCAGCTTGTCTGCTCCACTAGCGTCACCGAAAAGAAATCCATTTTCAGTGCATCAGTTAAATTTGATGTCAACAAACATGAAGTTCGTCCGAACCTTTACTTTGAGGGACTTGCTGTGAAGCAATAAGAGACGACGAATCCCTGAAAGTTCGATCTTTGTCGTCTCAATTTTTTTGATAACTCATCTTGAATAGAATACCCTATATTTTAAAGTTTCTTTGCGTTTTTAAAAATTTGATTTCTCACAGAAATAGTCAAAGACGTTTAAAACAGGGGTGTTCTTGGACTGACCATGCTTAACAAGAGCGTGCACATGCAGAGATTTTGCTTCCATTTCCAATCCTAGGACTTATAGAAGAAACTCACAAACTTATTTACCCGTATCCGTATCTTTTGGGAGGCCTTCAATTACAAGATTATTGCAATGAGACTTTAAATCTAGCTGGTACAGATAACGGTCACGACGATGTGCAGCTTTTGTAAGTCCGATGATTTCTTTTTTGTTGGGAATTAATATTAATCAACTACTAATCTATAAAACTGAAAAGATAACTTTTGAATCTTTTATTGAGAGCACCTTGCTAGCCAATTGTTTAGAGTATCCGTCTTTTTTTGCAACGCTAACGGTAGGAAGTTCAAGCCCCGAGAAACGAAACCTGAAGAATTTTGTAATTGAGAACAGTATAGAAAAAGTATTGTAAAACTGTTCTGACTCTAACTTCTAACTTCTAAAACTTCAAGAATTTTAGACGTTCAGTCCTTTTTTACTTTTCTTTAAATTTCTTTACTATCCTTGTTTTAAATCATACATTGGTAACCCGTTATTCGCTTTAAAAATATCCTTGTCTAAAACAAGAGAATTTATGTAAATTATGTCTTTATAAGTCACTTAGAATGTTAATTAATTTTGTCTAATGCAATAAATACATGATCATGTACTTTATATACCGCAAAATATCTATTTAAAATTGAGGATTTTAACAATTTACATATTGAGTAGATAATAAAGTACGAATTTCATAATAGATATTTTTCATATATTTCCATTAAAACGTTTTTTTTTTTGTTGAATTCAAAGAAACATTTTCAACGTCTTTCTAATTCTTAATTTGTATTTAAATTACTGTAGATAGCGGTTTTAATTCATTGTAGAAAATAGAACTACTTCTTGCAAATTAAGAGTTCATGGTTGCGATAACATCTCGACAGGTAATTAAAGTCAAAAGAAGGAGCAGAAACAAAATTAAAAAAAATAATAATTAGTATTACATCACGAGGTAAAGTTTATAAAAGAAATTGGTCGGTGGAGTCGTCTTTTAATTTTCAGAGATGGTAAATTAGAATATCCCCAGATATCTCGAGGGAGAAAGCATTTTACATTAAGGGAGAGGATTCTAAAATATTTCAATAAAGGGCCGACTTCGACAATGGTCCAAATTAACGAGAGGGGCCAGTACAAACGAAATGGGATTTCCAGATTAGTAATCGTTCCATTCATGATCTTTTGACGCGGATAGAGGGGTTTTGAAATAGAGAAATAACAGTTTGATTGTTTGACAATCGTATCGCTACTAATATACCTAAATATCTTTAAAGATACTTTTATAACCCGAAATAAAAAAAAAATTGTTAAAATAAAAAAAATAAACAAGAATATGTCACATCCATTTCTAGAATATAACAATCGGTGCTAGGGGCGTCGGTGGCCGCAACGGTTTAGGCGGCATCACTGTAAGGTAAAGGTCCCGGGTTCGAATCCAGCGGCCCAGTATTCAAAACCGACATACTTACAAATGGTTTTTTTTCAAAAACACCGGCACCCTGAGAGATTATATGACCTCTGCTGTTGCTAACCCGAGGGTTAACATGGGGCGGCGGGTGCCTTATCAGAGGCACACGAGGGTTAGAGTACCAGATCCTGTCTGCATAGATAGAGTGTGAATCAGCCCCTGCTACATTGGGAATGGACTCGTACTCGTTCTTGGTGACGCCCCTGGCGGGAACTTAGAGAAGAGGCTGTCTTCTATCTGTGACCTTCGCACGAAACTTGCGTATAACCACCGTTATTCACCTGGCCTCACGGGATACGGCGGATCGGACGGCAGCGTATAATCGTTGAGGACGCTATGATTATGATGAAAAGTCCCTGGAGTGCGTGAGTGGTGGCGGATGGGAACGGGTAGTGAATCGGTTGCTCCTTTTCGAGTATGCGTTGCACTTTCAGGTGTAGGCTAAGCTCGACTGGAGGGGTTTACCGTAGGCAGTCTCCTCTAGGGGGCGGTTAGAAATTCCACTATAAACAAAACCGCGGCCGGAGCGGATCCGGTAGTTCCTACGCGCGGGAAACCAGGCTGATGTTTTTCGGTGTAGGTAGCCCTTTGTGCGCGGCATACCAGGGCGTGGGCAAGAGGGGAGCGAGGTCTGTCTTTGCCCTTCGGGCCGGGACATCCTCTACACCAATGCTGCGGCAGAAACACCATTCTGTCGTATGCGGAGGAGCGTCATCTCTCATCTTGAGAATCAAAATGTCCCATAAGGCCGAATAGGCTGCTCATTGTCTTTTTAAGGATGATCGAGTAGCATGCGGGAATCTAATGTTGCGAACTCTAGTTTAAAAAAAAAAAAAGGTACTACAAAAATAAGCAAAAGTACGAAAAATTATTTTAAGCAACAATGTTTTGATGTATTATGTTATATATATATATATATATGTATATATACAAGATTGTTTTTGTTTATCAAATTTGTAATACATTTTTCTCACATGGGCTTTATAACACCATCCGTGCTGATGAAATATTCATAGAGAGCATATACATACAAATAAAAATTAGATAAATTAATAGGAAATTTTCAATTACACATATAAATGTATTTTCTTTCTCTCAATTTCAATTGCAATATATTTTGGAATAACAACAGTTGCGATGATGTTCCAAACTGTGTGTTACGTGGGTAAGAAGCAGGGAGCACTCTATAAACCTTGATCTATAAATCTTGCCGCTAACATCGCACTTTAAACATTTTTATCTTACATCTTTTTAAACTACATAAATCTCTCGAAATATATCATTTTTTACGTGCTTCTCATCTTTTGAGAGTTTCTGTATGAAGTGATAAGCGTATACGTTGAAACAGTTGTTAAATTGGTACTAGATTTTTTATTGCGTTGTAATATTTTATTAATTTTCGGTTGTTTTACGTGAAATAAATGATAAAAGTTGTCTTTGAACCAAAAAACCACTCTATTTTCAATCTTAATGTCTAACATTTTATAGCAAATAGAAAATTGGATGCATATCGACTCAGAGGCAATTCCTTTTTATACTTCCACAAACATTGAACGTCAAGACAATTCGTGTCTAATAAAACAATTTTCTTTCTCTACGTCTCCCACTCGCACTGAGTCCCAATTTCCGTAATATCTCATAGGATTTTCTTTATCATTAACTTTCCAATTTTCTTCGTCTTCGTTGTCCATTGTAGTTTTTCTTTCTTTTATAACCAAGCCGGAGAGAATTAGTATGATAAATTAGAAACAATTGAAATGTTTTTGTTTCATCCATCTTGATAGAATGTTTGCAAAAACATTTTCTGTATCGTGTCAACGTTTCGATCTTTATTGAGATCATCTTCAGGGCCTGAGATTTATAAACATTGTTTAAATTTTACAAATACATGTAGATGTGAAAAAATGAATGTATAGAATGCTAGAAATTTTAGATTCAATCAAAGTATTGGAACTCACTCAAAGTGTTTGTCTTCTGTGTAATTGTGCCATTCTTGCGTGTCGTGTTGAGAGTGCCAGTGAGATATTGCAGTTTTATGTTTATATCCGTTGGATTTTGAAGGGGTGGGGAAGGAAGTCGGGATAGAAAAACATTTTTATATGAGGAGGACAATGGAAAAAATGGGTAATGGTTCGGCCTGATTATCCTTTCAGGACTATATAGACGGGGATAATTAGAGAAAGGAAAGCCAAATTGTTGAAGAATTAGACTATGTAGAAAAGTTTGATGTGTGGAATGTTATGATTGTTTTATATGTAATATTATATGTTTTGTGTGATGTGATGATGTTATATATATGTTATCGATATTGAATTTGATTTATGATATTAGCGTGCGGTTGAGTTACATGTATGTAGGATGTTCACCGCCACTACGTCAACGGAGGCCCTACATGGCGGGAACCCTGTCTCTCCCCTCTATCTGGACCCCAGCTGACAGTTTTAGTTGTTACCACCACGCGGTCCTACGAACACGTTTCTTTTTACGCTAATGTATTTTAATGTTAACTAGTTATCCTTTTACTTTTGTTTATGTGTTCTTTACCAATAAACTTTAAATCTTTATCTTTTTATTTGTGGGAGACCTTTAATTCCCTACATGTATTTGTAAAATGTAAATAATGTTTATAAGTCCTAGACCCTGAAGATGATCTCAATAAAGATCGAAACGTTGGCACGATAAAGAAAATGTTTTTCTAAAACCTACGTCACACCAGACCGCATCTTACGATCTCCCGAATAATGCATAACTAACGGTCACTAAACACCACACAAGTCAGTAAAATATTTTACTAGACAAAACAGCAGATTTTTAACGTTCCAACAGTACTCCGGTCGTAGGTGTTTCGTAGCTGCGACGTTTTCATTGACAAAGGTTTCACTGAGGTTCGCAGCAGTTTTTCGATTTACTCCTTAGCCTTGAGGATCCTAAGATCTATGTTAAACCATAGTACCAGCGTTCGTTGTGTCCTGAAAAGCTTTATTTTGGACAAATTGTATTATTTTAGTATTTGTAAAATCTTATCTATTTCTATTATCGATTTTTTTCTTTCATTCATTTATCTGGTTACAAATCTTTCGAAGATTTGGACAAATAATTGACGTCCTATTTATGTCACCCCTTTACCATCTGGAAACATTGCTACATTTCTGCCAATTATTTTCCAAAAATCACTAATATAAATAAAGTAAAATATTGGCCATAGTTTGTTCCCTTATAGCCTCCTGTTTTTTAAAGAGAGATAGTATTTTACCTAAAAGTGCCAAACTCAATTTCGGTCACTAAACATCACACAAAAAATTGTAAAAATTGCTGAGACTGTTATGTAAAAATGAAAATGTAAGTCTTTATTTAAAAATATTCACTTATTTATTTAATTCGCTAGATGTCTGCATTCAGCCACGTTTCTCTTTTCAATGCTTTATAAAATATACATTTTTAATGCATTAAAAATATGTTTTTAATATTGTTTCATCTTCTTGTGCAATAATTATTTACGAAATATTTATTTATTTAATAGTATTTATATATTTTTAAACAATAAATTTAATTTAAATTAGATTTTCAAACGTGACTCATATAATTTTTATATTTTACTTTTATTGAATTTTAATATTAATGTCTCTTTTTTACAGTTATGGCTATTTTGGATATGTACAGTTTTGCCTAATAAATAATGTATCGATGCCTCGATTTACGTATTTTGGATATCATCGTCAGAAAATGTTCGACAGTTCGCTGGTAATCAAATACCTTCCGACAGAAGTTAACAGTGTACGTTAATTGTGCAGTAGGATTTTAAGTGCCAAAATGTGTTCTTTAACATATATCAAACCACTTTAAAACAATGCACATAAACAGAAATGTTTGACAGTTCTATTTATAGAAGTTGACTGCCGTCTGGCGAAGTTTCCAGCGTCACAAAACGGCATATAAACTAATTTTAAAACATTATTTCCTGATGAATATTTTGCATTAATGAATAAGGGAGTATTAAATTAACTTATTTTTTGATTATAGATGATGTAGATTTTTTTATATAGATACGTCGTTAATTTACACTCTGTGTAATTCTTCAGAACTTGTAGTTTCAATTTTTCGTATAACTAGTGAAACAACATTTAGCCAATTAAGTTTTAATTTATTCTTTTGTTTAATTAGTTACAAGATAAATTCTGCTCTGTGATCTAATTCTGAAGGAAAACTTTAATAACTCAAGACAAAATCTATGATTTTTTGATTGTAGTGTAATTTTTTTTAGACTGGAATAAACTTGGAAAAGCGATAAAATAGCATTAAATTGAAAAAGAGTTGATCACGTAAGTCGGCATAACGCGTCCTTATTAAAAATTTTATAGTACGAGCATATCCTACGGTATAATTTACTTTTGAAACTATAGATGTTTGTTCAATAAAAATAAAAGGTCATGTCTTTTATAAAAACTCACACCGTGTATTTTTGAAAAAGCCAGGCACTTTCTTCCCTCATTTAACACTTCTAGACTTCAGTATTTTAGTTTTGGTCCAATTTCGATCCAAAACTAATAACGTACATATGTATTTACATAAAAAATGTAAATATTAATTAAAAAAATCAATGTTTACACATTCCATTTGTAAATTGGTTTATATAACACAGTGTTTGAAAGAAAAAAAAATCAAAGTGAGTTACTAAATTAAGTCGTTGAAAGGAGCAATCCAACCTAAATTGAAGAGGGAAAATAAAATAAAACGATACTACCTGGTTTGCGTGATAGGGACTCGAACACGTTTTGGCTTCACGCCATCATTGTTGGGCCTTTACCAGTTGGGGCCATCCATCCGAAATTACTATGGGCCAGATCAAACAACAAGAAAGATATTTATGCTTTTACATAAAACCTACACAAATGAGGTATTTCTTGTGGCATTTATATTTTATCTTACAGAAGGTATGAAAAAATGTTTACAATAAAAATTTGTATTATATGCTGTAATTTAAGTTTTAGTTGTTAGATAGAAAATGAAATGTAAAACCAAGTTTGAGTAGATATATAATCAGTGGGAGCAGAATTCGCTGTCTCACTGACCACAGGGTTAATATCACACGATGTCTGACCCTCTTCAACCCTTTAAAAGCGGCGGTAATATTAAACATCGTACAACGTCAAATTGTGCATTCTGAACAGCAGCTTGGGCAAAGACCTGGAAATCGAACCTGTGCTTTATTAATTAATTCACTCAGATTGTTTTGTTCGGTTTAATGAACCATAAATTCACATCTGCCGTTCTGCAATTTAAAAAAAAATTAACATTCCCAACCGACGCACATTCAGTTCCGTTTGAGTTAGTATAACAATGAAATTTTATGTTCAACTCGATTAGTTCATAATTTGTCGAACGCTAACGAATGCGGAATGCCTGGCAACATTTTGTTTCTAACACATTTTTAAAATTAAAAGCTTCACTATCATGGGCTTGTTAATTACATTTCTAAACTGTAATTTTCAAAGTCAAAATAAAAATATCCGGAGCACATAATAGCAAATCCTTGTAAAATCAACACACAACCGAACCACAATAAGTTAATTGAATCATAAATATCTTGGTTAATTAATTCTCTGTTGTTCAGTAAATTTAAATATATTTGTAACGCAATAATGTATTTTTATACACTGACAGGTAAAAAATTCCACCCAATTGATTTTTTTAAATTTTCTCGATAAAAGAAAATTCTGCTCTTTATATGTCTCATTGTTTTTACCAATAAATATTTGTTTATGTTGTTTTAAATTGGGAATATCAATTAGAGCTAACACACTTAATCTTTAATCTAAAACAAGGATAAAGGATGTTTTTAGGAATGTTTACTTTTTACGGAATTTAAAATGTTTGTTCATCTTCATTAGAACCCGGAAGCAATAAATTCTTTAGTTTTCATCTTTGTTTTCTTAATTTTAATTTTTAATTATAAAAATGCCATTTAGTGCTGATGATGTGGTGCGTGGCGTGGCACTATTGATGATAGAAATTCCATCCATGTTGCTATTGCCATCGGAGTTCCCTAGGAAACTCTACGAGACGCCGTTAGAGGTTTTGGCGAAACTGGGTCCACCATAGCAGGCCCGGTTCTGGAAGCCCTGCGTACCAGAACCACAGAATGACCGCTTTTTGACTTTGAGAATTTTTCGAAACCGGTATCTTATCTTCCAGACTTGAACCCTCTCGAACATTTATGGGAGAGCCTCAAAAGACGAATAAGAGCACTTTCATCACTTCCTGTTACATCCCACGATCTTAAAAGGACTCTTCGTGAAGGTTGGGCTAACCTTTAGCAAAGAGACATTTCCAGACTGGTAGAAAGTATGCCGATGCGTGTTGGAGATGTAATTAAGGCAAGAGGAAGAAATACGCGATATTGAAAAATTTATTAGAAATCTAATTAAAACAAATTTTATATGTCCATCTTTTTTATTTTATTTTGCATTTTCCTTGGCAATTTACATTGTTTTAATTTTATTTTATTCTTTTGGATAAAGACTCAATTATTAAACGTTAAAAACGTGAAACTTTGATTAATGTATAAAATATGTACGATTCAAGTTATTTTACAAGTGGGTGTAATTGTTTGCGTCAGTGAATTTGAGGTAAAATCCATACCATTTAAATGATTAAGGTTGTTAAATATTGTTCTACTAACGCCCTTCGTTTTAGATAAAATTAGATAAGGTTATGTCCTTGATATATTCTAAATAAAGCAAATTATCCAACGAATCATTCGAATTGAGCATTCGTACAATGAGCAATTTCTAATTTAAAAAAATTGAACGGTGGAAACATTAAGTATTGTATTGTTGCAAAATTAATGCAGATTTTGAAAATTTGTTTTATTTTCGCAGATGCTTGTCGTGTTCAAAGCAAAATACTCAACTTATTTATGGATTGTAATAAATAATTTTAAATTTTATCTTTTGTTCAGAACATTTTAGTTTATATTAAATTTTGCAAGGTGAGGATTTGCGAAAGTGATTATATTCTAACTACATTTTTGTCAAATTTATTTGTACGAATTCAAACTTGGGAGAAGTGCCGCCCAAATCGCGCATAACATCCCTACAGTTTGGTTGGAGGGAAGCATATGCTAATGCACGGTGCAGCGATGGTTTCAGAGATTTCGTTTTGGAGATTTTGATTTCGAAGGCAGGGGTTGGCGCGATGGCCGTCCGTTGTGGACGACGAACAACTCAATACGTTGATTGAAGAAAATTCACATAAGACAACACGTGAAATTGCAGAAGTGCTTACTGATGACCACTCAACCGTTGTTCACCATTTGGAGTAAATTGGTAAAGTATAGAATCTTGACAAGTGGGTACCGCACGTTCTAACCGAAGCCCATGAAAATCGACGCTTTGAAATTTGCCACCAAAATGATCCATTTCTCGATTGTATCATCACGTGCGATAAGAAATTCATTCTGTAGGATAATAGTACAGGTCAGTGGTTTGACATGAAGCACCAAAACACTTCCCGAAACCAAATATGTACCCAAAAAGTTTATGTTGATTGTTTCATGGATACTGCTGCTGTTGTTCAATGATATGTAAGTTGTGATAGAAAATATTTCGACTAAATTTTCTTTATTTTATCAAAATTAAAATAGTTTTGACAGCCTTTTCAAAACCTGCATTTTTTGCAAGTCTAAGATGACTGATGGGCCCCCCCCCCCCAAGGCGAGAATTACCATTATAATATTGCAAATATTGAAGAACAAAGAGGGCAGGGAAGGGTAGGGAACTCTGTGAGCATTGTGATATGGCATTATGCAGCAAACATTCACCCATTGTTGGAGACATCTGAATATTCTCGGAACAAAAGCGCAGGCCGAAGGAAGTCCCCCGCCTGGGAAGTGAATAATTGAACTTGAGCGACGACGGTAAAGGGGCTTCGCTTATCCTTGCACTCCCATTAAACAGAAATGAATCGGAATTCATGATCAAAGTGAGTTCGACTCTAGTTCATGACGATACATCAGGTGTGACCCCGTCTTAAATGATCGGTGAACAGTTTCAAACAGAATAAAGATTCTGCTTCAATACGTTGTCGTGCTACTATTCGAATACCTCAAAAATAGATTATAAAGCTTCTAAAATATTGTTGCGAGTAATCGTGTTTCATACAACTTTCCTGTCTAATAAAAAGACAAAACTTTACCAAGCCGTCACATATTCATCATCTCGTTAGAAAAAGAGAAAATGTAAACACAGGACAGCACAACAAGTAATTTATTTACAAGCCATTCCAATAGAAAATTCTTCGTGCAATATTATATGTCCACTACTTTGTGAGGGAGTAAACTATTAAACCGATCTGGACATTCCATAAGCCTAGTTTTGGCCAAATCTCGATGTTTTAAATTCACTTGCAAATAATCTCTTCACCCTAATTCATTAATACATAATCTTATTAATCTCCCAACCCTCCAGACGACTGAAACGACGGTGGTCCAACTTTCAGTTTGCTGGAAAATAATGGACGTCCCAGGTATAAGCGACAAAAATATTAACCAGATGTAGTAACGAGTAGCACTGCTGACACTACAATGAAACCTCATTCAGCATTTTTCCTTATTATATACACTGTCTACAATTGCAAATAAGTATGTAAAATCTAAAAATCTAAATAATCTCAACAAAATCAAAAAAGCTTCAACTGATTGTTCTCTATATTGGAGATGTCGAGAAGATAGATTATAATTTGAATATTCTCAAGCCGAAGAAATATAAAAAGGAAGAATTAAATTATGATAATATAATTTAAAGTAAAATTAAGGCAATTAAGAAATAGACAGATGGCCTGATTAAATATATGCTTTGTCGTTCAATATGGGGTATACTTATGAACCGTGTACAAAATACAAAAAAATGTATCTAATAAAACAGGAGATTTTTCTCTTTTTATTGAGTTGGCGTTTTATGCACAAAAGGTTTATATTTTTTAAACGAGTGTGTAATTTCAAATAGTCTAATCTATTAGAATTCCAAAGTTTAACTCGAAGTTTCGAGAGCTCAAAGCCGTATTTTATGCTATTTTTTTTAAACAGAAACCTTCTCACTAATATGTATTATTCATGCTAATACATATTCCCTCTTCATGAAACTACCATCGGAAATTTCCTGGAATATTCTGTATAACCTTAACCTTTGCTAAAGTCGAGTTCCTGTTACTACAGATAAATTTTCTGAACGACTTCAATTGATCAAGGGGAAATTATTCAACGAGATTAAGATCAAAGGTGGAACCGAGCCGAGTTTCCGGCCGTCCACGTTATTGTAAAACTTAATTAATTCTGCAACATTATCTTGCTAAATGCGTTTCAGTTACAATTTATTAGCGACCTTCTTCCTTTATTTAATTCACCACGCGCCTTCCAGGCCTTTATTCATTTTGATGCAGATTAACATGTCCATTGTCTTCTAAGAAAATGCGCCCCAGCAGAAACGAGGAATTAAGAGCACAATAAGCTTTTCGTTTATGTTTATGCTAAGTAGAAAATTATTTCGTCTTTAATTAATTGAAAATAAGGTTAAATCGAGCTTTGTTTAATCGTCGCACATGTGACTACACGACCTATATATATATATATATATTATTTGCCTGTTGGGGTGAGAGGTTCTTTTCGACTGCATCTAGCACTTGCCCTTATCGAACGATTATTTATAACAAGGTGGGAGGCGACGTAATTCTTCTTACAATATAATCATCTCGTATGTTCACAAGTAGAAAACGTCTTATTCCCTAAGAATGAAAACCGAGTTTTTTTCCCACGTCCCCCTTTTGACGAGTAGATCAGCTTCCACACACCCAACAAGGGCATCACGGTGAGAAGTATAAAGAACTGAAATGATTACCTAATGATCCATTCCACATACTCCCGACGAGAGAATTAGCTTTTAGTGACTGGGAGTTTTTGTTGGCCCTGACAAGGACCGGTATTGTTTGGAAGTGTAGAGTTGAGACGATGAATGCGGCCTACGGGCTCGGTACGCTGAGTGTGCCGTTCGTAGAGAGAGCCTGAGATGAATTGCCTCAGGTCGTGAGTCAGTTAATTGTTGAGCGTTGAAGGGACCCTGGTGCAGCGGTTTAGAAGCCAAGTCGGCTGTGTTGAGAAGGCGAGTTCGGGGCTAATGCTGAGAGCACCCTTGCCATCGTCGTAGGTGCTTCATTAGTGAAACGGGAGAACTCGTCGGGGAGACGAGTCTCGAGGTGTGATGTGAGATCTCGTCAGAGGGACGAGTCTGTTGTCGTTGTCGGTGTTCGACTAGTGATTAGTGAGACCTCGTCGAGAATACGAGCCTGAGGCCAGTGGGGCATTGCCCCTGCTTATATGCACCGGCTCTGCTCTGATTTCCTGCAGAATGGAAAGCGAGACTTCCAGAACCGGTGGTGACACCTAGTAGGTACCGTGGTAAATATACTTTCCTAAAGGTAGATTGGGGATGAGGCCAGGAATAAATAGCCAATAGTTTCATTTTTGAGGCAATCGTTTCTCCAAACTCTACACAAATATTATTGTAAAAATTCATAATTTCCTTAACATTAAACGAATTAAAACTAAAAATATTGGTAACTAAACATTCAAATATTGAGGTCGACTAGAATAAAAACCATGTGACTAGGATAAAACTAAAGTAAAATTTGTAGTTTTTAAAAATGACAATATCTACATATAACATCGATGAAGCACCCCGCTGTTGATTAATATTTTCTTTGGTGTTTGGTGTTGTTATTTCTGTATACTTTCCTAAAGGTAGATTGGCCTCATCCCCAATCTACCTTTAGGAAAGTATAGTTAAACTGAGAAGGCTGATCAAACACCAAAGAAAGTACCGTGGTAACTGTAGGTGGCCACCACAAGCTGTTCCATCACCCTTGAGTGGAGAAGAACTTCCAACTAAGAACCTCCCAACAACAGGCCATGCCTGGTTTTCGTTTTAAGTGGAATCACCACCCCCAGCTGAGCGTAGTCGTTTGATAAACGTTTCTGGTAAACGGCTCTACCTGACCGATAGCATCAAACCCTATGCATCTAGGTGTCTCACTATCAAGCCACGACGAATCCTACCAAATAACAGCCATAGCCTTGGACTGCCTTGCTTGTCCTCGTACTTCAGTAGGTCATGCCACCTTCCCAATCTTTGCAGACAGTATCTGGTTCACTGACCCATCTGTGAAACTAATCGCGAACCCGACGTCGCCCACTGTTGATTTCCTTTATCAATTCACGAATACAGCTTGTGCTTTAGGCAGTTTGCCACGTTATCTAGGCTATCATTGTTTTGCTCCAGGAAACCCCCTTGATACCAAGAAATGGGAAGGGTATTCAAGAGCAATCATAGGATGTAAACGATTGAGAAAGAATTACCAGTGAATATGAAACTCAACTTTTCAGGTTGTGCCCAATACCACGGGTTATTTCTGTTTAATCTCGATGTTTTGGTTTATATTATTGCTTTGAGAAGAGGCTATCGACAATGAACGGTTTCAAGCGACCCCTACTTTTCGTGAAGAGGGGTCCCGACGGTGCATAAGCTCAACCTTTCGGGTTGAGCCCAATCACCAGTCAAAGATCCGCTAGTCTTCATTGGATAAACAGCGTCCTCCTTTAGTTCAGAAGAAAACATCAACAGTGACTGACACGGGAAGACACGAGGTCGCATACACATCGGAGAGGTTATGGAAGTGTTGATCTAATTTAGTCCGTGACAGTGTGGTTGAGCCACGTACACATACCTACACTTGCTTTATATAGTCACTATGAAAGATTATACGCTATCGTGCATTATTGAAGTTTTATTTAGTAGTTCATACAACTATTAATTAATGTTATGAACAATAATTCAATTGCACGACAAGTTACACAATAAATTATTACTCTCGTGAGAGACAAATAGAATTTGTAATGTGACAGTTCTTTTGTCAGTTCTTTTTAAGATGAATGTAGTTTTCTGAATGTTTCTTCCGTACACAATATCGTTCGGACAGGCATTTAAATTTAAAATTAATTTCATAGATAAGTTCGTTGATTTTATCTTTTGAATTTTAATAATTGATTGTAATAAATTAGTAACTTTTAAACATTTACGAAGTTTTTCTTCAAAGAAGGGTAGAATAAATAAATGAGGGGACGGGAAAGAATGATGTTCCTAATGCAAGTTATAGCCGAGTAACCACGGTAATGCTTCCTTTACCATCGAACTAGTTTAACTGGTACTTACTCCGCCTGAATTAGCGTGGGAATTAGACGACTAAACTTTCTCTTTTGGAAACTTAACAAATCACTTGAAATCAGATCTCTTCTTTCTCTATTTTCTTTTCTTAAGACCATTTGAAAATTCGCCAAAACAACGTTCTTTTACACAAATCAAAAGCCGGATAAATCACACTGGGAAAAAATCTTGGCGAAGTCAAAATGCATAAAAATGCCAGAGAGTTCCAAGTAACGGATTGACAGGTCTTGATTCAGGATGGGATATTTACACAGAAGGCGGTGCAGTTGGTACCCTTGAGTGTGCAAGGTCTTCGTTGTGTAAACATTAACACGTCTAAATTACAAATGGCCCCTTTACAACAAGCCAACCTTGATTACATTCCCTTTCGCTTCAAACACTAACTCTATGCATGGCAAGTAGCCCTTTCTCGCATGGAGGAGGGTCGGAAATGTGACAGTGACCTCCTGATTATTTAAATCCACTTATTTACCTCTTGACCAGGGAAATGTCCATTACAACATAAAATAGACCCAATTAAAAATTCGTTGATATTTTTTGTGTAAATAAAACAAAAACAAATGTTGATGGTCGTAGATTAATTCAACAAAAAAAAGAAGAAAAATTCTATGGTCATTTTTTTGTATTAAAATGTATTTTTGATACTTCACTTTTATAATTATTAATTTACTTGAGGTTGTTGATTTTAAAAAACTTATATAAGAGGGGGGAAAGTTCAAACAGCATTTAAAGAAATTGAGTTTGGCACTTTTAGGTAAAATACTATCTCTCTTTAAAAAACAGGAGGCTATAAGGGAACAAACTATGCCCAATATTTTACTTTATTTATATTAGTGATTTTTGGAAAATAATTGGCAGAAATGTAGCAATGTTTCCAGATGGTAAAGGGGTGACATAAACAGGACGTCAATTATTTGTCCAAATCTTCGAAAGATTTGTAACCAGATAAATGAATGAAAGAAAAAATCGATAATAGAAATAGATAAGATTTTACAAATACTAAAATAATACAATTTGTCCAAAANTATGCCCAATATTTTACTTTATTTATATTAGTGATTTTTGGAAAATAATTGGCAGAAATGTAGCAATGTTTCCAGATGGTAAAGGGGTGACATAAATAGGACGTCAATTATTTGTCCAAATCTTCGAAAGATTTGTAACCAGATAAATGAATGAAAGAAAAAATCGATAATAGAAATAGATAAGATTTTACAAATACTAAAATAATACAATTTGTCCAAAATAAAGCTTTTCAGGACACTACGTACGCTGGTACTATGGTTTAACATAGATCTTAGGATCCTCAAGGCTAAGGAGTAAATCAAAAAACTGCTGCGAACCTCAGTGAAACCTTTGTCAATGAAAACGTCGCAGCTACGAAACACCTACGACCGGAGTACTGTTGGAACGTTAAAAATCTGCTGTTTTGTCTAGTAAAATATTTTACTGACTTGTGTGGTGTTTAGTGACCGTTAGTTAAGCATTATTCGGGAGATCATGAGATGCGGTCTGGTGTGAAGTAGGTTTTAGAAAAACATTTTTTTTATCGTGCCAACCTTTCGATCTTTATTGAGATCATCGTCAGGGCGTAGGATTTATAAAATTTATTTATATTTTACAAATACGTGTAGAATGTGAAAAAGAGATCGTATATAAACAATGCTAAAATTTTTAGATTCAATCAATGTATTTGTACTTACTCAAAGTGTTTGTTTTCTGTGTAGATATTTCAGTGTTGTGTGTCGTGTTGAGAGTGCCAGTGGGATATTGCTGTTTTTTGTTTACATATGATGGATTTTGAAGGGGTGGGGAAGGAATAGAAAGACATTTTTATACGAGGAGTCGGCTTCTTTGAGGTGAAAGGAGCCGACAATGGTAAAAAGTGGGTAATGTTTGGCCTGATTATCTTTCAGGACTATATAGACGGGGATAATTAGGGAAAGGAAAGCCCAATTGTTGAAGAATTAGACTATGTAGAAATGTTTTATGTTTGGAATGTGATGATTGTTTTATATGTTATATTATATGTTTTGTCTGATATGATTATGATATATGTATGTTATTGATGGCATACACTGGCACTCTCAACTTGACACTCAGCAATGACACATTTACATAGAAAACAAACCCTTTGAGTGAGTACAAATACTTTGATTTAATGTAAAATTTCTAGCATTGTATAAATTCATTTTTTCCACATCCTACTTGTATTGGTAAAATTTAAACAATGTTTATAAATCCCAAACTCTGAAGATAATATTAATAAAGATTTAAACGTCTGCACGATAAAGAAATTGTTTTTCTGAAACCTACGTCACACCAGACCGCATCTCACGATCCCCAAATAATCATTTTACTGATTTTACTTTTTAATCATTTTACTAATGTGTAACTCTTACTGAATCAATGGGGTTATACGAATTTGATTGTTTTTATTTAAGATATACATCACTCTACAATTCATGGTTAATCTAAGGGCCCATTCGAAAAAAAAAAAATAAGGAGTTGTCCATGAGTGTAATAAAATATGAATATATTTTTTTCACTTTTTTTTGTTTATTTGTTATTGTGAGTGGCATATTTCTAATTATTTTACACTGACAAATAAATATTCTTTGATTCAGTCTTCTCCTCTAACCTTAGAATCAAGTTTAATTTTCTAGTCACTATTTCACAAAATAATAATAATTGTACACACACACNTATATATGTAACAGATATGTAATTTAATCGAAATATATATTATTAGCAGTAGTAAAAAAATATTGTTTTTGTTTGTAACAATTATTGATATTACTATTACCTGCTTTTACAGCGATTATTGATGATATCTGAAGTTAGACCACTTTCCTTGTTTTCCTAAAGACTTGTCTTAAATTTCACCTTTTATGTTTATTAATCATCGGTGTAAACAAATATATGAAAAAGGAATGTCAGGTTTAATAAAAAATATATTTTTACTTAACTAATATTTATATTATCATTTAAAAATAATTTATTTACATTTCTCATAATTTTTTTCTTCAATTATAATACAAGTTAATATAAAATATTTAACAGTATCCTCCCTATATTGTGTGAATAATTGTTTTGATGTAAACAAATAATCTTTATACACTTTTTTCCTCTGATACATGTAAAATTCAAAGAGTTTAAAATCCCTATTACCGACAGTAAATTCAAGTAAGGTTCAAAATCAAATATATTACAATTGTTATCTTCTTATTTATTAATATACAATTTAAAGAATATTTCCCCAATAAATTAAATTAAAATATTATATAAATGTATAGGCCAATATCGTTACAGAAGAGAGTCTGCGAAGAAGCCCTATAGCTGATTAATTAAGCCGCTTGAAGCTCCCAGAGAAACACATGAATGCGAAAGAAAATAGTTTTTAGACTATTCTATAAAAAGGATAAACATACATGTACAACTTTTACAAATATATTAAAAAAAATTCTGTTTGATTGATTCTGCCACATAAACGATTTACACTAATGACCAGGCTTCTAGAAAAGCTCAATATAAACTTTGATCCCAATTAAATACATACATGTACGTATATATGTTTATTTATTTATATATATCGTCTTGCTTCTTGGTATAGTCGTACAGAAACTGGAAAACTTTACAGAATGAAATGTGAGCTAGAAAGGACTGGAATTTGATGGAGAGAAATGAATAAAGGGTTAAATAATAAATGATGGCTGTTTGTTTGTATTTGTAGGGAAAAGGGCGCGCCTGGGCCAACCGGTATCTGTCAAAGTTGATTGCCCGAGATTGAGAGAGTCACTCGCAACCATTTTGTTTCCAATCTTCTCCCCCGCAGCTCTTCCACATCAACCAAATACAAACGACTTGAACTGGAAACCCGGCCGAAAATCCCACGAGCCGTTTTATATACAATGTCATGTATCCGAATGTTTAAATTATCCTGTGGGTCGGTTTAAATGAAAAATGACACCGGGGTAAGTCGAAGAAAATTAAAAGAAATATGGTTAATAAAACGGATAGGAAAATACAGTTAATGTGCACTAGGGAAAGTAAGAAATGCCTTAAGGATATTTTGTTTGAATTACGAAAAGCTAATTGCTCTCTTGATATTTCTTTCTTTATTATTTTTCCTTATAAACGTTTTCATTCTTGAAGGACGTATATTTTGATTTATTCTCTTCATGTCAGGCAAAAGCAACCAACGTCTAAATTTATAAATATTAATTAAATTTTTTTAATATGGCATGGTGATTCGTTATGCATTATAAAAGTCACTGGCCATAAAACCAAAACATGTGTAGAGCGATCTACAGTGAAGAAATACCTTAATTAAAACTATCTTACTAAGACTTGGACTTTTCTCGTTTGCGGAATTTGATATACCACACGACCAACAATCAATATTGGTTATTTTGTAATATTATTTTTAGATATTTTTTGAAGGTGTTAGTGAAATTTGTAAATGTACAAAATTCAAAAGAAAAAGAAAAAAAAAGGATAACTTTAACAAAGAAAATAGTAATATCCCATATTTTTTCTTTGATTATTTATAAAACATAAAAGTTGCTGGTATTAGTATGTAAACCAACTCTGCAGACACTCAATCTGCCAGCAAATTTGGAAAACGCAACAGTGGCCACAGGATTGGAAAAGGTTCCAATCCCAAAGACGGACAATGCCAAGGAATGTTCAAACTATCGCACAATTGCACTCATATCATACGCTAATAAGGCCATGCTCAAGATCCTACGAGCTAGGGTTCAACACTACGTGGATAGAGAACTGCCAGAAGTACAAACTGGGTTTCAAGGGCGTAGAGAAACGAGAGATCAAATTGCCAAATTTTCCTGGATTATGGAGAAAGCAAGAGAGTACCAGAAAAACATCTACTTCTGTTTCATTGACTATGCTAAAGCCTTTGACTGTGTGGATCACAACAAACTATGGCAGGTCCTTAAAGAGATATGAGTACCAGACCCCCTTACATGTCTGTTGAGAAAACTGTTTAATAGTCAAGACGCGACAGTTAGAATCGGATATGGAACAACTGATTGGTTCAGCATAGGGAAAGTAGTACGACAAGGATGTATTTTGTCACCTTGCTTATATAATATATATATAGAGTACATCATGCTAAATGCTGGCCTGGATGAATCACAAGCGGGAATTAAGATTTTTGGAGAAAAGATCAACAACCTCAGATACGCAGACGATGCCACTCTAATGGTAGAAAGTGAAGAGGACCTAAAGAGCCTCTTGCTCGGGAAAAAAAGGAGAGGACGTCATAAAACCTATCACTCCTTCGCAAATAAAATGGGAAGTCGTGGAAGTAGTGACACAATTCACGTTCCTGGGATCCCAGGTTTCTACAGCTGCCATGAAATTAAAAGATGCCTGCTCCTTGGGAGGAAAGCGATGGCGAACCTAAACAGCATGATAACAATAGAGACATCTCCCTGCTAACAAAAGTCCGCATGGTCAAAGCAATGGTATTCCCAATAATCATGTATGGCTGCGAGAGTTGGACTATAAGGAAGGCCGAGCGCCGAAGATTAGATTCATTGAACTATGGTGCTGGCGAAGACTCTTGAGACTGCAAGAAGATCAAACCAGTCAATCCTAAAAGATATCTACCCTGACTGTTCTCTGGAAGGCCAAATAATGAAACTGAAGCTCAAATACTTTGGCCACCAAATGAGAAGGGAGCACTAGAGAAAACCCTGATGCTGGGAAAGATTGAAGGTCAAAGAAGACGGGGATGGCAAAGGATGAGATGGTTAGACAACGTCATAGATGCAACGAACATGAAATTGAGTCAACTGCAGGGGACAGCAGAAGACAGGAGGGCATGACGGGACTTGGTCCATGGAGTCACAAAGAGTCGGACTCGACTGTGCGACCGAACAACAACATCTCTGCAGATAGCAGATTATAGCAAGACTAGATTTGTAAGCCTTTTCTTGACTGCACAATCGGGTATAATTCCTCAATTAAAATACTCGATATTCATTATTAGTAATTCGTTATTAAAGATAAAAATTACTCGTCATGAAACCAAAACAAAACTTTCAAATTAGTGATTTACATTGTATTAGTTTTAGTTGAGATCTTTTCTCAAGTGAACACTTGGATATTACTTTCTGACGACGAATATGCATGACGCTGTCCAAAACTCGACCTTTGTCCAGAGAAATGATAACGAAACCAATGAACTAATTAAGCTATTAGTTGATGAGTAAAATCATTAAGTCCATTCTAAAAATGAGAGCAAACAAGAGTATTTGACAATTTTCACAAAAAACGTTCCCGTTAAACCCGTGGAAAAATCAAAGTTTAACGTAACGAAAAGCGGCGTGTGTGTACACCTTCACTCGATCAGCTCAACCACAAAATTTAGATATATCTTCCTCACGAAGAAAAATCGATTTTCGTTATTAATAATTCGCTAATTAACATAAAAATTACTGTCATATAACCTAAACAAAACCTATAGAATGGAAATCAACAGAGCAGGATTACCGGAGTTATTTTAGTTGGAAATCTTTCCTCAGCTGCAGATTCATACCTTCCTCAAGTTAAATAATAATTTAAATTAATTATTCTCTTTATCTAAAGTCTTGATTGAGGTGAAAAGAATTACTAATTGAAATAATTAATAAGGTCTGTTTTACCGCCAAACATGTATGGATTAATAATAATGATATTCTTTATTAGTAATTTGTTATTTATTTGTTATACAGGGCAGGAAAATTGTTGTCGTAAAATTAGTTTGAGTTGGAAATCCTTTTTCGACTGCCTCTATTACGATCAATAATATTTGCACTTATTGTTTTGCGTTTTGTTGTTCTTAGTTATTATTTTTATTTTTATAGTTAACACTGTTTTGAACCGTAACGCTTCGATCCAGGTAGTAAGAGAATCCTTTTTTTTTTATTGCTGTTTTCATTCCATCTTGGGGGCATTATTCGAACTTAATCATTTCAATTCTTTAATTTTTACCTAATTACATCCTACGATTTGGCGGTAATATTTTATAAATGTTTGTAGAGTAATTAAGCGGTGGCATAGTTAAAAAAAGGGTAGGTAAATCAAAAAACAGTTTTATAATGCAAAAATAAAATAACACTTACATTATTACTAATATTCATTTTATTCATCATTGCTTTTATTGTAATATATGTCGTAATATATCGTCCGCGATTAGACCCCATCTCACGATCCTTAAATAATTCGTACATATTGTTTGTGTAAAATAAAAGTTCATTAAAAAAATTGAATTGATATGTATGCTAAACTTGTAATAGTTAACGTATTTTATTGTAGACATTTAAAAAATAATATAAGCACGCAATGCCACACGATAATATAAAAAAATGTGTGTGTGGGCTTGTGTGAAAATTTAAACGTGTAATTGTACATAAAGCGTTGTTAAATAAACATATTAAAAAGTATAATAAAATAAATATAAAATTATCCTTATTATTCTTACTTTCCCAATGATTTATAACCGTTTTTGTATGATATTTATCTAAAAGTTATAACATTTTTTGCAAATTTTACCGCAAAATCTGCCTACACGTTTGCTCCCGAAAACGAAATTCCAGAAAACCTGTTCATGTCCATATAAAGCAAATAAATAAGGGGAATACACGTCGTATCTTATGTATTGTCTTTCTTTTTAAATCCATTTTTTTCACACTTAATATACGATCAAAAAATAGTTTTTTTCCCAATATAATTTTTTAATACTGTGATTCTATGTACAAGAGAATGAGAGGGGTCAGAGGCGGGTCCCGTGAAGGGCTTGGAGCTTTCTCAAGTTTGCGATGGTCGTCCTGTCACCTGGGTCGAGCCGGAGGGCTTCCCTGTACGCTCGGGCTGCTTCGCTCGCTTTTCCGTTGAGATGAAGCATTGCGCCCAGGTTGCTGTGGCTGCTTCCTTCCTGCAAGAGAAAAAAACATTTCTTGAGCGGATGTAAACATCGATAAGTTTGCGTTTGTGTAATGCTATGCAAAAATGTTTTCTACTTGGAAAGTTGTAGGATTTAATATTCTCCGTGTTTGAAACGGCCGTTAAACGTGCATTAGCCTAGTTATTACAGGTAAGCAAGCTGGTCGTAAATTACCAACTATTCCCTTGATTTATATGATTTCTTTAAATAAAACCTACCTGATTTGAAACACTTGGACATTAAACTCTGTTTATTTCCCTATAAATAATTATTGTTTAAACAAACCTGATTAAAAAATTCAAATGGCGGAGAAACGTCTCCGGTGAAATATTAGCGCAATGGTTTTAGTTACAGCTTTGTCGAGATTGTAATTAGCAGATTAAATTTATGGTTGTCCGCTTTCGGGAAAGCTCACAGTTACGCGTCAATTTACTTTAGATTATTAATTTGAAGGTATAACTTTTTCAATTAAAAAAAGGAAAAATAATTTTACAAACTTTTGATCTTTCTGACTGCAGGGGCCATCCTTATCGATGGCAGTTATATTAAACCAATAGAAGGATAATTAATTAATATTCTCCTGTTTTATGCCAGCTGACTAAATAGAAAAGAATAATGAATGGAGAGAGCGTTTAATGTATGGTCGGAATACTCCCTTGTGCTATTAATTTCTGAACCTTGGTATTTCTTCCATATATTGTTATCCCTAATTATTATTAAGTTTTACATGCTTTAGTGAATTATAGTTTGAGATCAGAGAGAAGTAAGCTCAGGTATAAGATCAACTCGAAAGACAACAATAGTTCCTTCGTCGAATTTTTGAATTTAGTTCATAATCACGCATACAGTTCTCTCCCTCTCTCTCTCTCTCTCACTCACTCACTCTCTCTCTCTCTCTCTCTCTCTCTCTCTCTCACTCACTCTGTCTCTCTCTATCCATCCACCTATCTATCTCTATCTCGAGCACTATTGCATATTCTCACACACCCTATCTCACTGCCTCTACGTCTATTATTCCTTTCTCGTATTCGCGCATACGCACGCGCGCGCACACACAAATACTCACACACATACAGAAACACCACAAACACATACACAAAAACACCACAAACACCACAACACCACACACCCACACAAACACATCTTAATCTCTCTTTCTCTGTCTCCCTCTATCTTTCCTCTCTCACTCTCTCTCTCTCTCTCTCTCTCTCTCTCTCTCTCTCTCTCTCTCTCTCTCTTTATAATTCTCACTTTTTCTGTCCTATTATTTTTCTGTATATCTAAGTACCTTTTGAACATTCACAATATTATGCTTTTTTATTTTAATTATATTGATTCTCAAACTATTTTGATTAGTTTATTTTCGCGATAATTATATTTTGTTCTGCTCTTTCAGTCCTTTCTCCCCTTTCCCCTTCTTTCACCGTCTTTCACTTTATCTACCTATCTATTTTTCACTCACTTTTGAAATGCAAGCCTTGAATGAGCGTCGCAAACTGGATTGTATTTCTATATTCTCTATGTTGTAATAACAAAATAATAAGTTTGTGATAACAAAATTTCAAACAATTATTTTGCATTTTGCTATTAAATAACCATCACCTCATTCTTAGCTAATTAAATAACGATTTATGTTATTTTTAGCATTTGTGTGAAACATTTACGACATTAAAAATATTTTAAAGAAAATCAAATGGAGAGAAGATGTCTTGTTGGTATGGAAAAATTCCCTTCTTACTAAATTTTTACATTCAGGGTTATGAATGTATGGCGAATAACAAATTTCCTTAAAGTAAGTAGTTAAATAAATTAAATGGATAGAAATTTTGGAAAAAATTCTGTTTTGTAAATTTTCAATTAGACGGTTAACAAATTTCCTTATTGTATGTCGCATTGTACGTATTTTTGGCTAGAATTAAGACTTTTTCGGCAAAAACTTTTCTTCCCAGAATAATAACATTTTTAGGGATAAAGGTACGCTTTTTTTAAATGTTAACAACGGATTCAATCACATCATGAACAATGTTTAAAATAATAATTAATTTTATTAGGTTATAAAAGGTTTACTGCTTTAAATAGGAGTTTTTAGCTCTATTATATTTATTGCATTTTTCGAGGGTTTTACTATACGTTTTAATAGTTTTTACTACACGAAAATACTATCTTTAATGATCACCATCGTTATAGCTAGGCTTACTCTAATTAATTAAATTGGGCATTTCATTCAAACGGAATGAAGAGTGAAAACTTTTAATACTAGGTTGTCAATAAATAAGTCGTTTACTTTAATTTCCTCAAATATTTTACTTTATTGTGACTTTGCAATGTTATTCAATATTTAAGCCAAGCAAATGTAGATTACTTAAAAAAGTAGTAAAGCCTTGTAATGCATTTGATCTGTAATGCAGTTAAGTTGAAGTTGATCTTAATATAAATCATAATACACATTTAAAAAGACGTTTTACCTGCAATAATTTCAAGTGTTAAAAAATGAAGTGATTTCTTTAAATTATAATCAGTTTATCTCAGATTTAATTTAAATGAAAGTGTACCTTAAATTCTATATTTTTTGGCAGCTTTTCACGTTGAAATTGATTTTCACGATTAGTGCGGACCAATGAAACGAATTTTTTTTACATTTCAATGGAGTACAATTTTCTGGTTGAGACACGCGCGATTATCCTGGCGAAACTAGAGCGAATGTTTCCGGATGAACAGTGCTATTGATATTCCCCAGCAACCCCACGAATATGTGGAGGCGGGGACCGCCCAGCAAAATGTTAATTGCCACCCTCCTATGAATATCACAGCGATAATTTGTTGTAATGGGTATGCATGGGGGGAGAGACAGACTTGGCATATTGATGTCCGTGAAACAAGTACCCTGCCATCATTCCATCGCCCTAGTGCCCACTAGTCTCGCCTATTTACAAAGTACGGCTCCATAAAGTTATCTGTCCAGCAGTAAAGTTATTTCAGACCATTTCATATTTACAGTCGATGTTTCAAGTCTTTCGGCGATTCCGATGAATTTCCGATGTAGAAGTAATATCAGGAGCTTTGACTACAACCTAATCATAAAACGCAAGTGTATCCTTTCATCAAGGAATTTGATTATTGTACCTGGTTGTAGTAGTTGTAATTTAAAAAGTCGTCTTGTAGGTCCAACACCACATTCTCAAGAGAAGTGAAGCAGCACAATAAGTTAGTAGCTACCTGTATTTTTATCTCCTCTTTCTGCTTGCCATGCTCATTTAATCTTCAGTGCGACATCACGAAACTGTTGAGTTCCTACTTTTACTTTTAATGCATTCTGTATTATTTTATTTTCTTTCCCTCAGGAAGGTTTTTTGATTGTGTTCTTTAAGTGATTGCCTTAGATTTCCCAATGTCACATTATCTTCTTTTTTAGATGCTCGTTCATAGTATGAATGAACAACACAAGCTATATCGAGTCATTTTAGCTGTATGGCAGCCCATTTTTTGGACGGATCTCGCGTTTAGCTCCATTATAGATGATAATTGAATTCAGTGTGCTGATCAATGCTTGTCCATCTAATGATGTTTTTGTCTTTTGTTTTATATATTCAGATTGAGCTGAGCAAATTTCTGAATAGAATAGTCGTCGGGTTGAAAGATATCGGACAAGATAATTATAAGTCAGTACTAAGAATGTACCGTCTTGTGAACTAGATCCATCTCTGTACAAAATTGCAACATTCTTGGCGCTGGGCTTTTTCCTCGTCTCAACCTTTTTGGATGCTTATGCTGGTCTAGAGGTTTTGATGAAATGGAGCTTAAATGGAAGGAGATACACCCTCCTGAAAGAGAAATACCCTACCCTAATGTTCTAATGAGATGACAGGATTATACAATTCAATCGAAACTTCCGTTGGATTTCGATGTTTACATTTTCAAGTAAATTCTGAGGCACGGAATAGAATGGTCTTCGGGTTGAAAGATACAGGACAAGATAAATATATGTCAGTGCTAAGAATGTACCGTCTTGTGAACTAGATCCATCTCTGTACAAAATTGCACCTTCTTGGCGTTGGGCTTTTTCCACGTCTCAATCTTTTTGATGTTTATGCTGGTCTAGAGGTTTTGGTTAAAAGGAAGGATACGCCCCCCTGAACGGGAAAATACCCTACAATAACCAATGAGATGACAGGGTATTAGAATTCAATCAAAACATCCGGTGGATTTTGATGTTTACATTTTCAAGTGAATTCTGAGGCACGGAGTTGATTTGATCTTTGAACGAGAAACATTAAAGTGAGACCGTTATTTAAAGGTTTTACATTCATTGTATCTTTAACTCAACATTCTTTCTCAAGCTATTCATTTTTATCGTGAAAATTTCCATTTTTATTAACTCCAGTATTTTCTGAAGCATATCAAGTATCAAAAATCATAATGAAAAACCACATTCGAAGTATATCTCATGATAAATGAGATGGATGTACAACCAATTCTAGGTAAATAATGGAAAACAGATTAATTGAATTGATGAAGAAAAAGATTAAATGCTTTTTATTGTAATCCTGTTGTAATGTCAGCTGTTTGTCCCGTCCAACTACTTCACAAGACTGTTAGTATATACGAATCTATATGAGGGTTTAATAATAATAAATTTGTATAATTATATGTTCTTCATTGAGATATTTGGTAATAGGAAAATTTTATATTATTCCCTCTTTTTCATTACTCATTCAGTCTCTCTCTCTACCTGTCTATCTATCTATTTATCTATCTATCTAACTATTCCATCTCTATCTATGGATCTCCCTGTCTATCTATAACTCTATCTATCTTTTGTTTTGTTTTTACTTTCCCTTTTTCTATCGACGATTTCTCAATCTTACTTTTTCTACTCTCTTATTCTCTCACTCCTTATTTCTATAATATATCTAACTCTGTTTCTCTGTCTGTGTGCGTTTTGTAACCTTGCGTGTTTATTCTTCTCTTTTTATTTTTTATTTTTCTACTCTTCGCCTTTCTCTTTCTGTTTTTCTGATTCTCTCTCTCTCTCTCTCTCTCTCTCTCTTTTTGTTATATACTATTACCATATAAATCTTCCAAAATTCTTCTTTTCTTCTTTTATTCTTTCTATTTACCTATCAAACTGAGTGTTACATGCATATGCCATTAAGCAAAAAATAAAATAAAATTCTCTTTTTAAAATAAACGTTACTTTAAATAATTTTTTGTTATTCCGACTACAAAACATTCCTTATTATGGTATACAAAATTATGTTAATTCGTAAGAAAATACAGTTTAATAACTAATAATAATTTATTACATCCGTTAGTAGCCTTTCAGATATATTGTATATTAAACTTTACATGCTAAAGTTAGTAAAACTGATTAAAGCTAAAAATATGTATGTTCAATAATCATTTTGTTGTTTATTGCGTATTTATTTATTTTTGTAAAACCGAACTCGTTGATTGTAGGAAAGAGAGCTCAATAAAGCGTTTCAATTCAATTCTGTTTATCTTTCTATCTATGTATCGCCCTCCCTCTCTCATCCTCGGATTCGAAATGTTGATCAATTACATCTTTGCCAATAATCTGTTACAATATTTCTTCGTCCCCCATTCTAGGCTCATGGCTATTTTTGAAGTATGACATTGAACTTTTTTCCATAGACAATCTTTTACTTTGTCTCTTGGTACTATTAATGTTTGTGTTTTACGCTTAGAAACTTACATGAGGCCTTAAAAGGACCGCTTTTCTGTAGAAGAGCTCCGCCTCGTGGTTCCTCCCAGCGTGCCTGAGTGCTGTCGCGGCACCGACGATTGATTCGTACTGGTTCGGTGCCAGTTCGGCGGCCTTCAGGTACAAACTCGCTGCTTCTCCATGCCTCTCCAGTTCGGCCAAAAACTGACCTGTACCAATCATAATGTAAATTAGTTAATTTGAGTCAAAATCATATATAATATATAAAATCTAGTTTAATCTTATATGATCATTTTGGTTGGTCAGACCCAAAAAATGTTCGGAAACGACCAAATCATAAGGTTAGATTTAGTAATCAATCGTCATACTACTTGTTATTATTGTGTTGCGGTGTCATTAAAACTTACTGTTTTAAAAGACAAATGAAAATTTATTCTCTGTCATCTGAAAAGTATTTCCAAATTCAAAATATACATCGTTTGTATTGGATTTTTAGATCCGATAAGCTGTCAATTATTGAGTAGCCAAAGGTACTAACCAACCATAGCTTGAGTTTCGAATTAAAAATGTTCTACTTCTAGGAGATTCGGGAGGTTTTGCCTTGAAAAACGTGATCCTGTCCGAACCGGAAGTCAATAAAGTCTGGACTATAGTGTGGGTACGAATGTGCTTTTTCTATTGATTCGTCATGAATTTTATTTATATATAAATTATTTTTAATTTTCAGTTGCAAAAATCCATGTTCAAATCTATTATCGTAAAAATAAGACAGAATTGGTATAATAAATGTGATATATGAATGTGTCGAGAAAAATTTTTTTTTTTAGGTTAGACATGCAACTGGTAGCTTTCTTTATGAGTGGGAATAATTACTTTTGTGCATTAAATATATTTTTATTAGATATCATATGACCAAAACTAGCCTTGGTGATATCATTTGAAAATAATATTATTATTGTTCGCATAGTCTGAACGACAGAGCAGATAATTTTGAATTCGGAAAGCACGGGTGCGTTAAATGCGGTTTCCTTTGTTCAACATCACGTGTAATCAAGACGGTAACGAAGAGCTGACCAAGGTAGAGATTAACGTTAAATCGACTCATTGATTCGACGAGGACGTCGGATGAGTTGCAATGACAAGATGACCTTCCAGACAATGAGAGTTCATCAACGACGTCTATAGGATCCCACTTATGAGGTATTTCAGAATCTCCGTGAACAGAGATACGTTGAACAATGGTTACAAGGAGAAAACCCCGAAATAGGGGAGGAAAACCAAAGGTCAGAGATCACGTAGCCCATGATAGGACCCCTCGGTAAAATGTACAGTACATGGATCGATACAAAATATTAGACATGTTTAATCTTCTAAACTGCCACTGTACTTTCTATATTGTGAACTGAAGAAAAATCAGTGTATTCTTTACTTACTTCTTGATGTCTTTTAAACCGGTTTTTTTAGAACAAATTTTTAAGAGGGATGTTGTTTCTTCAATCGTTAGCGTTGGTATTCCGTTTATTTCGATTGGCGCTTTCTACTCCTTTCTCCATAGCGACTCTGTAGGCTATCCCACAAGCGTTGTCCTTTCACTTTTTGGACGAATTCCTTCCGACATTTCAACTTGCTTTTGTCAACCGCGCCAGAAAATTTCGTTTTGCGTTGCTTAAAACCATAGCTTTTTAGTTTCCCTCAAGGCTTGGAGCTTTGACCTCTGCCATTAACGCCTTTTTCTGTTGGTCTCGGATGTCTTCCTTTTGATTCTTCATTCCACCAAAGTTTCCCTTGCGGTATGGTTTCAGAGAGCGCTTAAAGTTAGCCGATTTTACTCATAGATTCTAGTGGTTTGTGAAGTTTTTCGATATTTTACCTCATTTCTTGAGGATGGAAAAAATTTATCGTCTCATCAGTTTCAATTATGCTCACTTTACTGCAACTGGTGCATCGTGTGGTGGACACCATTACCGCTTATGTTAAGAAAAAGCATTGCTCGGATGTCTTTCTATACTAGCCTAGGCTTTCTACTGGGTACAAAATCCGCATTTATTGTGGAAACTCAACGATGTTCTTCTCAGAACGTTTTACCTTGTAGGGTTAAACTACTAATAAGTTGTGCACAAAGTACTGCACAACAGGAGGTTTGCTTGGATTCAAGATGTTCCGGTTTATTTAAGGAACACGCTAAATGACACGATTGGCCGCACATTGACCTAGAATTAAAAGGATTCCCATAGAATTAAATTTAATATAAATATAAATTAGTAGCAAGATGTTTCTATAAAATACTTTAACGAGTTTTATAGAGGACAAAAGAATTTTGTAAACTTTCAGAGCTCGAAAGTTAAGAAAATCAATTTTAAGAAATAATTGAATTCCTTAGTCATTTCCTTGGCCAGGAAAGGCAAAAGAGAAAATTTAGTTTAATTAATGTCGGCTGCAGACTGGCTACCGTGGGGGAGGATTTTTTACTGCAGAACACTGTTTTGCCTTAATATTACAACTTGGAAAACCCCGAGACCGCAAAATGTTCGTCGGGTTTTCATTATTTGGAAACAAAGGTTTCACTTAAAACCCGCTCGTTGTATTTGCAGAAGGGAAATTGTTTCCAGTAACGTTAACATGATTAGACTCCTTACCTGTTTCGATTACAACTTGTATTTTACTAAATTGGTATTAAGATTGCCGTGGTTTTTGAATGTATCATCAAAGAAATATTGAAAAATTATGGGAAAAATATAAAACAACTAACAAAAAAGTTGGTAATTAGAAAAAAAGAGAAAAGAGAAAGAAGAAATGTAGAAAAAGTAAAAGGGAGACAAATAGACAGAAAGAGAGAAGAAAGAGTGAGAATGTGAGAGAGAGAGAGAGAGAGAGAGAGAAAGAAAGAAAGAGAAAGTTGTAAATATTCATAACAATATTTCTTAACATTGTCATTAGGATTTGTGAAAGCCATTTCATCATCTTCTGCAAAAGTGTAACAGGCAGGAAACTATGCTATAACATCTACCGGGAGATCATTAAAAGTTGAAATCCATTAAAGCCCATGTTCTTGCGATTTGTGAGAACGATAAACGACAAAGTGATGTGATGATGCTTCCGTGACGAAAATTCTGGTTTAGACGTTGTGGCAGGATAAATTAAGATAGAAGAGATTTAAGCACCGGGCTGGCGTCGAGCTCACAGACCTACTGTAATAACAATCAATCCATGTAAAGCGGTAATGGAAAATACCCCAGGGGTTAACACACGGTTGAGCGGCAGGAGAAACATTGTCAATTGATTTATTTTCGTATTTGTAATTTTCTTTGTTAAATATTTGCTGGAAAAGGGGAAGAAATCAGGTCTTTCCCCCTTTGCAAAGAAATTACATTTCGTTTGAGGTAGCCTTTAATTATTGAAATGGACAACTCAAATTAACTGATATTTCAGAGAAATAATCATTACAGAAAATTTCCCTTTCATGCAGAAATGTGATTATTGTTTATTTTCTCGTTTAAAACGACAATTATTAACACGTTATTCCTTCATTAATGTACATTTCTGTAATTTTATTTTGATGTATTAATATGAATTTTGGGATATTGAAACATAAACCTATGTCATGTACCCTTTTATAAAAAAGTAAAAAAAGATTTTAACTAGTGTCATTTCTGGAAATAGACGGTATTGGTGTCAGTTCAATTTCAAGCACGTTCTATAAACTAAGCAATGCGATTACTCAAGTTGTTAGGAATATTCTTGTATAAAAAAAAAGTGTTTTGGGCCCACTTTTGGTTCAACTTAATGCACGTGCTAAATTATAAATTAATTTAAAGCTAGAGCCAATTGTTTTATTTAATTAAGTAGTTTATTTTCGAATTTGATGACTCCTGCTATCCAGCAAGTATTTATCCTTATGGACGGAAGGCTGTAATGGATGAATGAAAAATTACTTTTATAAATATGCGCGACATTTGTTTTTTATTATGAAACTTTGGGAAAAACTGTATTATCTTTTGCATTTTTTATTATAGCCAAATAAAGATTTATTATCATTATTAATATTTATTTAACGTCAGTAAAATAAGTAAAATCCTATCAAATATAAAATATGATCAAATCTCTCTCCACCAATTTTTCTTTTATAGCTATCATTGCAGGAGGTACATATTTAATCTGCAAGGAAACATACAGTGTGAATTACACATAAAAAAGTTTCAGATGTTTATCGTTTTTCATTTAACCTAATGTATAAAGTACATGTCTTGAATCGTTGAATAATGAATAAGGCCAGTACATCATTACAGAAAAGGCCCGACCTGTCCATTAATTATATTGAGACTAATCGATAGCTTCATTTCCCGCCGGGAGTTGACACTTCTTTTGGTTATAATGGCTCCTAGGAAACGGGGACGTTTTTAACCCCCTTTCCCGTCCGCTCTTTCCATTCTCTTTCAAGCTCATATCCATTAATAATGTACACCTGTATACTTTTAAATTCAAGATGAATTGGGCAAGTTTAAACTAGAAGAGTTTTTAATTTTTTTTAATAAAACTTTTCCCATTTCACGCTAGTGCATTTTTCCCCTTCCAAAAATGTTAATTTAATTCGGCAATTATCCGGGAAAATAATTAATTACACACTTTATGTCAACAATTTTTATGAAATATTAATTTACGTTTAAAAAGCTTTTACTTTTAAAACTGACATAGGTGTTTCAATGATTTTGGGCGTTGTATTGAGAAGAACTTTTAAATGAAAAAATTATATATATAATTATTCGAAGATCGTGAGATGCGGTCTGGTGAGACGTGGTTTTAGAAAAAACATTTTCTTTATCGTGCCAACGTTACAATCTTTATTAAGATCATTTTCTGGTCCTGGGATTGATAAACATTGTTTAAATTTTACAAATACACAAATATGTAGGACAAGGAAAAAATGAATTTATATAATGACAGTAAATTTTAGATTTGAAGAAGAATGATTTTATACAATGTTAGGAAATTTTAGATTCAATCAAAGTATTTCTACTCACTCAAAGCGTTTGTTTTCTGCGTAATTGTGCCATTCTTGTGTGTCGAGTGGAGAGTGCTCGTGAGATATTGATGTTTTATGTATATATACCTTAGATTTGTAGGGGTGTGGAAGGAAGTCGGGATAGAAAGACATTTTCATACGAGGAGACGGCTTCTTATAGTTGCAAGGAGCCGGCAATCGGAAAAAACGTGGGTAATGCTTCGGCCTGATTATTCTTTCAGGATTATATGGATGGGGATAATTAGGGAAAAGAAAGCCAAATTGTCTTAGAATTAAACTATGTAGAAATGTTTGATGTGTGATGATTGTATTATATGTTTTCTGTGATGTGCTGATAATGTATATTGTTATCGATATTGAATTTGATTAATGATGTTGGCTTAGCTGCGAATGAGTTTACATGTATCTGTTCTGTAATTGATGCTGTGTTTATCTCTGTTCATGTACACCATTTCTAAAAAGTTACGGTTATGTTTGTTTTGTTCTGTGTGTAATATTTTTGGATTGTTGAAGTCGAAATTGTGTCGGTGTTCAAAGTGGTGGGTAGCCAGTGGTGTAGGATTTTGTTTGGTTTTTTTGCAATCATAGATATGTTGCTTTACTGTCTTATCCAGATATTGGGATGTAGTACCGATGTAAGTTGCCGGACAATTTAAACAATTGATTTTATAAATTACTCAGATTTGTTTGTTACTGGTGTGGGATCTTTAATTTTGGACAAAAGAGTGTGAATTGTTTTATAATTTTTGAAAGCTATTTTAAAGTGAAGAGAAAAATCTGTTTAATTTATGTGACAGGCCGTAAAATATGGCATGGAAATGTATGTTGCTTTGTCTGTATTTGTTAGATTTGATGTAATATATTAGTAATAGAGGATGGTAGTGTTGAGTTGTAATTGTTGATTATTCTGTTGATTATGTGTTTACAGTAGTGATTGTGATGGAGGATATCTTTGTATATATTTATGTTCTTGTGGTGAAATAAATCATGGCTTAGGGTAATAATACTATGAAGTAGCCCTTTGGCCGTGTTTATTATTGTTTGAAGAAGATGGTGTGATGTATAGTATCTGTGTTTCTTTGTTTTTGATACCAATCTGTGATTAATGTGCGTCTGGTTGTTTTGTTACGTTTTATTTCGATTTCATGCGTAAATTGTAGGCGTGGGTGAAAGGTATTAAATGAATCTAATGTAGTTTGAATTTGATATGTGGAAACTGCTGTCAATATATCAACTACGTATTTAGTGAGGAAGGGTAATGTGAAAGGAAGTTGTGGTATAACTATGTCTGTAATTATGTCTGCAAGTATGGGGCCTAGGTTACTACCCATTGTTATGCCAAATAGCTTAAAATTTTACAAACAACTATTACAACTAACGGTCACTAAACACCACACATTATACAATCTACCACATTGGGTTTTCGAGAATCAAACTCAACAGTGTAAATGTTGGAATTGTACTTTGATTAGGAACCGTTTGTATTTCTTACGAGGGACCCCCATCTCAGAACTCGCCCTTTCCACAATATCCTAGGCCAATTCCCTTTCGAATCGATTCAACACTGGTTGCTGGCCCTTTACCATGGGCGGAGAAAGGCTCATCGATGCCCTCTCAAGTTCTTGGCTAGAGTGTCGTTAGCACGTGAGGCACCTGACCCACTAAGCAAATTGAAAATCTCGATTAATCCCGTGGATGGCGATCCTTTTATATTTCTCCACTCGTTACATGTTTTTTCAACCATGTTTAAAGTTCGAAACATTTTTATATTCGATATCAATAAAAGCACTACAGATTGTCTCTAATAATTTTTACCCTTTTAACTAAGAAAATATTAAAAATTATATAAATTACAAATGAAGATTGAAATATCGATTTATTTTAAATAAGAAAATCAAACTTTATAACTAATTTGTTATCCAAAATGATCCTATTGAATTTAGAACATAAGACTTTCTATAAAAGTCAATAATTTTCCATTGTGTTCTGTGGAATAATTTGATGAAGTAATCTTTGTTAAATTAATAATGTAATATATTATAATAAGTATGATTATATTGTTGGACGTTTAGTGTTTCGAGGCGCAAAGCTTATACAATGCCTATGGAATCACCGGTCTTGTTGGTTTAGCCTATTGTGCGCGCCGGGCTTTAATAATTCGCCGTCTAAACAAATTATTGTTTAAACAGCCTCTGAACGCAGAAAGAAAAGGTAATGTTTTGTTTTGTTGTTTTAATAAAGTGTAGTAATTTTTTACATTACGTAGATATTTTAAATATTTTCAAATGTCATTTTCAATATTAACGAGAGACAATTATAATAATTACCTATGGGACTACAGTTCAACCTGGCTTCTTTATTAGATTATCTCAAAATATTAAAACAAATTTGAGTTCAGTGGGACATGGGATAAGTAATCCTAATGTAATTTTTTTGGTAGTATGAATGAAATTTTATTAGTATAGTAGAATATTATACACGTTTTCAAGCTTTCTTGCCAAAAGACGTCAAAGATGAAGAAGAAAGAGTTGAGAATAACCATTTTTGTAATTTAAATACTTTTTTAAAATGTAGTTTTCTGCTTTTGTGTGCATTTAGAGTTTTGATATATCAGGTGATTGTTTTTACGCCTGATAATCAAAAAATACGTAGGATTGTACTGAATGGGATTAAATATACCAAACGGTATAAAAAACCAAAAGCAACGTCGGTCAACATATTTTTCCTGTAAAATATTATACGATCATATCGGATTGGTTTTAAGCACATACAAAGCCGTTAAATGCGAATGCATGTATTGTAATTTATTAGTAAAATAATGGTAGCATTAAAAAAAAATTTGGGCTCAATCCAACAGGGGCTTATTTCCTTCTCCCATATGTTTGTTATTTAAACATAATTTTCATAGCTCATCTGAATTTTATCAAAATTCAACGATTTATCACCCTTGTAACTTTACATTCCCGTTTCTCCATTCAGGTTTAGTCACTCACATTAGAAAATATGTTACTATATTTAAGAAAAATAAGGACAGAATCATTAAAACCTTTTTAAGATCTTATTTTTTACCTCAATTTTTTGCGGTGCCACGTTTGTTTCTGATACCTATAGTCTATAGAATTCTAAAGGACTTCAAAATTTCTTGTAAATCAATGGGTTTATATTGACCGTCATCATGTTTATTCTACATGCTAGAATTGTAATGTTCGGCATGGTTGTGCAATGAAGTTGATAAACTAAAATATCGGAGATCCCAGGTCCTTAGCGTTTTCTTGCAATGTGAAAACTTCATACCAAAAGATAATCAAGCAAATAGTGTATTTTCTTTTGAAATTGATTAAATATATTGCCAACTATTACAATATTTCTCCTTAAAAAAATTTCTACACAAATCTCTCAAGTTTAGAACGAAATGTTATTTCTGGGTTTAATAAATGTCAACAGATTTATCAACAAAATCCGTATCGAGCTTTTGAAAGGATTTACATTTCTGTGAATACTTAATTTGTCAAACGGTTTCTCCGAAGAGCAAATAAATGGAGACAAAACCTTTATGGTTTAATCCACCCGATCGTACGTTTGGAAATAGAAGCTCTCCAAAAATATTTTATGGAAATGCAAAACCGTTTTGTTATTAAAACCAAGGCACGTACGTAATTGTCATTTTTTCAACCACCGCAAATAGACGGACCTCCGAAGGGCACTTAATGGTCGAAATTCCCAGAGTGGCCATGTAAATCAGAGCTGGCACATCCCCTGATCCGCTTCCACATAGTCATTACTCGCGTTATTATTCTATTACCCGCTGCCCACAATTCCGCTTTGCATGGGATGCTAATTCGAATAGGACGAATCGTACAAAATGTTCTCATAACCAATACGATACATTCATCACGACTGCCAAAAAAACAGCCATTATATGTGTAATCTTTCATAAATAACAAAACAACGGTATTTAAGCAGGAAACAGAAATATTTATCATTTGTGGTTGGAATAATGGAGAGAGAAAGAGAGAGAGAGAGAGAGAGAGAGAGAGAGAGAGAGAGAGGGAGAGAAGAAGATTCTGGAGAATAATGTAAACAGATTACAGGGAGCTGAAAAGTGAGAGTAAGTGAAAATGTACAGGAAACTGACATTCCACACAAGAGAGAAGAAAAAGTAAGAGGAAATTGAAAGTGAGAAGATGAGAGCGAGGATAATGAAGAGGGATGGGGAGACGGGAGGGAGAGATAAACAATGTGAGAGAGAGTGGAACCGATTGAGGGAGGCGGTGAGAGAGAGAGTGACAGAGAGAAAGAGAGAGTGTGGGAGAGAGAGAGTGACAGGAGAGGGAACGACAGAGAGCGCTAGAACAAGAGAGGGAGCGACGGAAAGAGAAAGAGAGAGAGAGAGAGAGAGAGAGAGAGAGAGAGAGAGAGAGAGAGAGAAGAAATCGTAAAGAAAAAACAAATGTTAAGTATTACAAAAATAGATTGTTATAATTCTATCAGTATTATTAACAATTTTGTTAGTAATGAGTTTACCATTTTTAAAAAAACTTTGTTTAAAAAAAACATAAATAATCATTTAAAAAAATAGGTTCTTGGTTTGTGTTTGATAATTTAAATCTATTCTGTCAATTTATGCTTTACTTTCCAATTTTCTTTGTTATATAGGATGGTCAATTAGTTAATTAATAAACTGCTTTTAAATTGGTGGCATTGCTTTAATGCGCTTTCGTTACCACTGGCCTATTCTGTTGAAATTTTCGTTTACTTTTTTTATGTATTCGTCGGCTTTGAGAGTATAGAATTCCATGTATATTTGGAGGTCTTCTCGGTATAAGATAAATTTACAGTTGAGGATTTCTTTACAAATTGTTTTAATATGTATGTATAACAGTCCTTACACAGTGTAATCTTGAGGATCTCGTGAAGGTGCTTCCCTTAGGTTAGATTTTTTACAGTTAAATGTTATTACTTCCTTTTCTATTGTTTTAATATGACTAAAATAGATTTATAGTATTTTTTGAAAAATACATTGATATCATATTTGTCAATGAAAGATCGTGATCAAAAGAATCAAATGCTATGCTAAATCAATCAATACATGAATTGTTATTTTCCGATAATCCATCGCCATCGAATGCCATAAAAGACTTTTATAAGGGCAGTATCTGGGTTACTTCCGGTTCTGATATTCTCTAGTAGGTTGTTTTTATTTATGAAATTATTAGTTAACGAAAAAATGATTTCCCAGGCATACATATGATACTAATCCGCCTGTAATCGTTGGTTGTCTGTGTTCTAGAATCTTGTTGAGTGGCTTTATCCTATAATATGTATTTTTTTAATCCATGACATATTAATGTCTCTAAGTTACAGTGAAATAAATGCATTAAAAGTTTTATTCTAATAGTGACTCCATAAATTCTTATAACTCAGACTTTATCAGATTAATTACTCTTTTATGTTTTGTTATGATATAGTTTTAATTTCGCAGCAATTTCTACCTAACCTTACGTATTTTTACAGCCATTCTTTTGGGATATTGTTAAATTTGACATTACTAAAGTGATTTAAGGTTTAAGTCCATTTTTGGGTCTTTTTGTTTTTAGCTCTCTTTACTGACTTCATATTTTTTTTTAATCTTCCAGCATCCACTTGTATTTAAATTTTTGTTAAGTTTATCTCGTATAAATTTGTTTTACTTGTTACAAATTAATTGGTTTTATTTCTTCATTTACACCCTTCTTCACAGTTTCAGTATTTTTAGGTTTTTTATTATAAATTTTATATGCGCTACTCGCGCTTTCCTGAGGTCTTCAATTTTTGCAGTTAACCATTTAGCAGGTAACTTATTTTTTATATTTGTATTAACGGGCATGTGTTTTTTTTAAACGAGGGTATTTCAACTACGAGGTTATATGAAGCCCGGAGTGCTGGAGCCCATTGTAAAAGCTTATTTGCAAGTATTTCGGGTTTGAATGCAGGACCTCAGGTTTCGAACCCGGGACCTTTACCTCACAGTGATGACCGTTGCCCGTAAACGGCGTATGTTTGTTGGTAAGCTTAATATGTTTTCCGTTAAAACCTCATTATCTGTTGTCACCATCTTCAGTATTTGTTGATAATTGAATGAAAGAGCGTTGAACCTAACTGAACTGAATGATAATTTTTTACGCGTACAAATTTACAATAATGTCCTGTTTTACAATTGTGCATACAACTGTTTTACTTTTTTGGTTTTATTGTTATTTCCAACTGTCTCCTAACAATAGAAAATAATTTTACTTATTACTTTAAAATCATATTATAAACAAGTTACTTAATTTATTATTTATCCTTGAATGTTTGATTTGCGGGTCGATCGAATTGGCATCTGTGGTTTACGAACAGCTCAATCCGAGAAGGCAAATTAATTAATAAACCATACCCAGTTAATAGCAGCAAGTAGCGGAGGGAAGGTGACGGATATTACTTGTCCAGGACGGTCGTAATGGCAAACCTAATTACATTGGGAGTCCCATTTAGGTGTCGTGGATGGGGGAGTATTAACAAAGTTAAACGTCTGGATATTAGGAGGCAGGAAACTTTGATCATTGTGTGGAAGAGTGCGACTAAACGGTGACGATAGAGTTTGCCGCTCCCTTTTCCTTGTTTGTTGGCCATTAGCAACCCACCGGCCCTTGAACTTCCCTACACTCGAGAGCACGTACTCCTTTTCTAACTAGGCGTATTGGGATCGGAAATGTCTGTCAGCTATCGAACTTTAAAAAAGATATACTCAGAAAGTCATCCTAGCCTCGCCCAAAGGCATGGTCTTGGTCACTACGAATATTCTTTGAATTTCAAAACAATATTTTTTTAAAATTTAATTTTGTTATTTATTTTATTTTCTATTTATTTATTTCGTTTTTATTTTTTCTACGTTTAAATATACAATTAAGAAATTCAGAAAAGACTTTAAGGAATTCAACTCAAACTCTCTATCCATCTATCCTTTTATTTTTCTATCTATCCATCTTTATTTATCTATCTAGCCATTTCTCTATCTATCTATCCTTTTATCTATCTATCTACATATCCATTTTTATTTATCTACCTAGCCATCTCTCTATCTATCTTACCTATCCTATTTATCTATATAGTCATCTATTTACCTATCTTACGTATCCTATTTATTTATCTAGCCATCTATCTATCTTACGTATTCTATCTATTTATTTAGCCATCTATCTACGTATATTACACATCCTATCTATCTATCTAGCCATCTATCTACCTATCTTACGTATCTAATTTATCTATCTAGCTCTCTATCTACCTACATTAGTATCCTATTTATCTATTTAGCCATTTATCTAGCTATATATCTACCTATCTTACCTATCATATTTATCTATCTAGCTATCCATCTATCTTACGTATTCTATTTATTTAGCCATCTATCTACGTATATTACACATCCTATCTATCTATCTATCTAGCTATATATCTACCTATCTTACCTATCATATTTATCTATCTAGCTATCCAACTATCTTACGTATTCTATCTGTTTAGCCATTTATCTACCTATTTATCTATCTAGACATCTATCTAATAATAATTATAATTGGGTTACAAATATATATGCAGTTTAGAGAAGAAAGAGAGAAAAATAGAAAAAAGAGAGAAAATAAAAAAATAAAAAAAAATAAAATACAAAATACAAAAATACGAAGTATACTTCAAAAAATACAAAATACAAAAAATGAATAAATAAACAAGCGAACTAGTATTAACAATGAAGTCTATATCTAAAATTTTGATGGCTTAATAACAATGAAAGAATTAAACTTAAAAATTAAATTCTTGAATCAATTCGTATCTATAGCTCCAAGCATGTTTTTTAGCATACCGAATCAAGCACCAAAAATTTGAGCCACTCAAGAACCGCAATAGCTCACTTCTTGGGAGAGCAAAACAACCAAGAAGCGAACCTCACCCAAAATCGAGCACTCCGCCAAAAAGTGAAACACAGTCTCGACGGAACGAGAATTTCATAGGAAGCATATACCCAAGTTACCCCTATTCCACACAGCTGAATATACTTGTAAAACCTTACATTTCAGCTTAAATGCCCATCTTAGTTCACGCAAGGAAAGACCGTCAAAATTAGGCTTCTGGAAATCAAACATGGGTGAAACTTCTAATTCCTTGTAGATAGACAGGTGTGTAGATGTTTGAACCCTTAATAAGCAATCTTCCCTATGCTGAGAGGCAATCTTGGAGAGGAGAGTCGAAAAATGTACCTGCCAATTACAGATATTCTCAAGGGTCAATGAGAAGACTAGATTATATTTATTAAATAAAAATTTCCAATGAGCAAACCAAGCAAAGCGCAGACATATTCTTGCGCGATAATAGTGGACCAGGTTCTGTTTATAGCCATTTCCGCTGCTGACGTCTTCCTTGTTAAATGTTTCGACCAAGAAAGTTGAGGGGTTAATATTACTCCTAAATATTTGTATTCTTTTACCACCTCGATACGTTCACCCCTGAAGTAAAAGCGGTCTGAGGCGCTAGGCCTACCACCCTTTCTGAACACAATAATTTTTGATTTTTGTAAAATAACTAACAGATTCCATTGTTCACAATAGGCATCAAACATTTTAATATTCCTCTTAAGCTCTGAAGAAGTCTCTGCCAAAATAACAATGTCATCCGCGTACATTAATATTTTAACAGCTGAACAATTCATGCGATATCCACATTCAAGAACCTGGGGAAGATCATCCAAAAACAGCGCGAATAATAAAGGGCTTAGCACGCAACCTTGTCGACATCTATCTATCTACCTATCTAACCTATCCTATTTATCTATCTAGCCATCTATCTAGCTATCTATCTATCTATTTTACGTATTATATCTATCTATTTAGCCATCTATCTACCTACCTACCTTACGTACCCTATTTATCTATCTAGCCATCTATCTAGTTATCCTTCTTTCTTACGTATCCTATCTATCTATCTAGCCATCTATTTATCTATCTCACGTACCTTATCTATCTATCTATCTAGCCATCTATTTATCCATCTATAGCCATCTATCTATCTAAATGACGTATTCTATCTATATATCGATTTATCGTTTAGGAATAAAACGCAAAACAACAATAATAATGGAATTTTGTCATTTCTTAAGGAACGTCTTTGTCAAACGAATTACAGACCAAATGAGTCCTACTCATTCTCTTCTTCTTTCTTCCTCCCTCACACACATATTATCTCTCTCTGTCTTTCTTTCCCTGTCTCTCACTTATACATACGCCCTCTCTCAGTCTCTCTCTCTCTCTCTCTCTCTCTCTCTCTTTCTGTCTGTCTGTCTGTTTGTCCTTCTCTCTATCTCTCTCTCTCTCTCTCTCTCTCTCTCTCTCTCTCTCTCTCTCACTAGAGGGCGAGGTAGTAGATGAGAAATAGGGAATTATTTAATTTAAAAAATGGACATGAAACAGGATCAATGGAAACTGACAATTGCGAGAATGTTGATTGTTTTACCACAAAATCTTAAAAGGGTGTATTATAACAGTTCTATGACCAGCACATATCATCTGTTTTTATTTACAAGGCATCTAGGAATTGAATTATTTCAATTGTTACACAGAAATGTTAAAGTGTACAGAGATTTTTTATTATAACCGTTTTCCAAACTTGACCAAATGGATGGACGAACAATGCCAGTCAGTTCGTATGAATTATACTGGCGGAAATTAGCCCAGTTCCAGAGAGGTGTGTTTCTGCAATGCAAATGACTCTTCTACCCGTTTCAAGTTGTTATACAGGAAGTAGGGATAAACGGTCGACAATTTAAAATCCGATTTTCAACCTGGCATTGAATGTTGTAACCATTTTCAAGTATAACAACCCTAAGTTGAAATCCTTTTATTTATTTGGTTAAGCTTAGTGCCTTAAAAAATTTCATTACGTCAAAATAAGGAAAGTTTTAATTTCTGTAAGCATGAACCAAATAATGATAATTTCTAATATAAATACATATATACTTGTGCTGTTTTTTGGTCAAAATTTAATTTTTTGAATGAATATCTCGCATATTTATTTACAACTCCGTTAAAAATGAGTTTTTTGTTGTTCATTTTTGTCAAATTAATTCATCCTATCCCTGAAACTATTGCGTATTAGACAGTTTTCAGTACTGCTTTCTAGCCTATGTTTTAAGTCAATTGTTAATCTTATCCAAAGTTATAAACCCAGATTGTAAAAAGAACCAGGCGGAAAGCTTGTCATACCCCATTTTCGCGGGTGTTGACGAAAAGCCTTAATAAAGCGAATTTGTTGTTTTTTATTTCCCCACCTTCGATCCTCCAGTGGCTCGCAGACCCATCAAACAGTGATATTACTACAATTTTATCACTTGCAGTTATTTTACAGCCGGAGTATATTTCCTGTGACTCCGACGGGAGTTTATTGCCCGGGTGCTTATCCATGGGCTGGAACTGTAAAACCTTACCTGTGACTGTGTTATGGTGCGGTTGTAAAGTCACCGCCTGCCTCCCGGGGGAGCCCCTTTGTAATTACGCTTCTTACAGCCCGTGTCAAGGCCGGCGTTAAATTTAATATTTAAGCTGTGACATTAACAACATTTTCTACCGAGATATGTTTGTTATTAAATATTACGGATAGATTTGGATTTAATAAAAATAATGTAGAGACGTATTGAACGGGGATTATATTATATCCGTAATAATTTATGTAAAAACAAAAGTAAGTACAATTAACACAAACAAATATACTTACTGAATAGAACCCCACAAACATATTGGCAAAACTTTAATAACCAAAAAAATACAATATTTATAAAACAACAATCTTACCAGCCTTCCTCTTTGGAACACCGGCCTACATAAATCTGCCGAATACGCAGCTGGTGCAAAGCCATCTTAATGTCCACAGCCAACTTAATTATCTTAATTAATATTAATAAATCGTAACATCAACAATAATAACAATTATTGCAATGTCTATAGGAATTTAGATATAATATTATGTCAGAAGTTTTTTCAATTTTACGATTTATTGCAATATTTGTTTTTTGATATGTTTTGACTTTTCGTAAGGTTTTCTCTAGCATTTTATTATATCTAAATAAATAAAAACTTTTTTATTGTAGCAAATCTATTTAGCCGTGTGAATACAATATTATAAACAAGTTCACACAGATAAAAATTAAACAGTACATTTACGTTTTAGTGGTCCATTGACCAAGTTACTTCTTTCAATTAATTATTATTTCTGATCTCAGCTAGATGTACTGAGCCAACAATTGATTTTTAGAAAATTCATGTATGTTTAGCGGTCATAATTGACTATATTGATTATTCCAATTAATTATTCTTTTTATCTAAGGTCTTGGTTGCGATAAAAAAAGTCAGTGTCACGAGCAGGATTCGAACCCACGACTTTCGGCTAAATACGCCGCTAGTCTAACACTTGAGCTATCGAGACTGCGATCCTCTCGGACACCAACTCTCCATCTCACCATACAAACGTTCGAATTTTCCCTCTTTTTGACATTTTCAAATGTCGTGTAATCAGGATTCGATTCTCAGCGACATATGACGCCACGGGGCACTGTTAGTGAAGTTCTTTTACTTATTAAATATTAATCTATTTATGTTTTAGAGGTCAATTGACCAAGTTACTTCTTTCAATTAATTATTATTTCTATGTAAGGTCTTGGTTGAGATAAAAAGTCTGTGTCATGAGCGGGATTCGAACCCACGACCTTCGGCTAAATACGCCGCTACTCTACCACTTGAGCTTTCGTGACTTCGATCCTCTCAGCACCAACTCTCCATCTCACCCTACAAACGTTCTAATTTTCCCTCTTTTTGCCTTTTTCAAATGTCGTGTAATCAGGATTCGATTCTCAGCGACATATGACGCCACGGGGCGCTGTTAGTGATGTTCTTTTACTTATTAAATATTAATCCATTTACGTTTTAGTGGTCAATTCACCAAGTTACTTCTTTCAATTAATTACTTTTTCTGTGTAAGGTCTTCGTTGAGGTAAAAGGCCGACAGTATGGGTTCGAATCCCGCTCGTGACACTGACTTTTTATTTCAACCAAGACCTTATACAAAAATAATTAATTGAAAGATTAAACTGTTTCTATTCATTTTAGTCTCTTTACCAATGCAGTTGCTTACTGTGCAAAGGACTAGTGCATCACGCCAGAGATCAAAATAAAATTAATCTGAGGAATTATAATTTTAAGAGTGTTATAAACTTGCATTTGGTTTTGACTGATCTATTTTTTAATTAACCCAATTTCGTAAACTTCCCTTATTTAAAAGAGTACCCAGCCTGTTCAATTTGTAGCGGTTGTTTATTGGTATATTTTTTTAAATCTTCAACAATAACAACATTTGTCATATTTTTTATTTTTGTTATTTGGTCGTGATAAACAGAAAGTATTACATGACATAAATTTGTTACAATCTCGTAGAACTTTTTTCTTTGTAACGTTATCCCTGGTAATCTCTGCTGTAGTCTGGTTGTTATCACTCAGATCTAACATTGAAGATGACGAGAACCCAAATCCGCAAGAATCACAGACCAAAATGTTATGAACCTACAAAAATACGTGTTCAAAATAATAATTTTGTAAATCTTATTTAAACTAACAAAACGCCATTTGTCACTAGCTGTTGATGATTATTGGCACACAAAAACAAATGTTCTGTGGCATAAATATGTTTCCATTTCGAACAAGTTTATCCTTTTTCAAGTTATACGCGGAAATCTCTAAGCACGGTAGTATGGCCATTGACGATATTTTTTTCCTACTCAGATTCACCACTGAAGATGGCAAGAACCTAATACAGCGAATATTGGCAAACCAATATAATCAAAAAACAGCATATACCAGTTCACTTCCCAGTAAGCTAGAGTAAATCGCACAATATATATAAAATAATACGAAGAAAACACCATTTATTCTACCCAGCGTTGATAAACACTTGTAGTAACTGCCTAATAAAAATTAGAAATATACATTTAGAAATCGTGGGATGCAGTCTGGTGTGATGTAGGTTTCAGAAAAACATTTTCTTTATCGTGCCAACGTTTCGATCTTTAGTTATTCAGATATCGTGAGATGCGGTCGGGTNCAATTAATTAAGGTTTTTAGTTGAGATGAAAAAAAGGTTAATGGCACGAGAGGGATTCGAACCCACGACCTTCGGCTAGATACGCCGCTGCTCTACCACTTGAGCTATCGTGACCTCGATCCGCTCGGACACCAACTTCCCATCTCAACCCCACCTTATGAGTTTTCCCTCCTTTTGCCATTTTTCAAATGTCGTGTAATTGGATTGGATTCTCGACGACAAATGAAATGGCCACGGAGAGCATTAGTGAAGTACTTCCAAAAAGGAGGGAAAATTCAAAAGGTGCGGTTGAGATGGGAAGTTGGTGTCCGAGTGGATCGAGGCCACGATAGCTCAAGTGGTAGAGCAGCGGCGTATCCAAGCCGAAAAAGTATTTCTACTCACTCAAAGTGTTTGTCTTCTGTGGAATTGTGCCATTCTTGCGTGTCGTGTCGAGAGTGCCAGTGAGATTTTGCTGTTTTGTGTTTATATACGTTGGGTGTTGAAGGGGTGGGGAAGTCGACTTTGTTTGAATATAAAATATATTTTGCATTGTATAAATTCACTTTTCCTTATCCTAAATGTAATTGTTAAATGTAAACATTGTTTGTAAATCCCGGGCCCTGAAGTTGATCTCAATAAAAGATCGAAACGTTGGCACGATAAAGAAAATGTTTTTCTGAAACCTCCATCACACCCGACCGCATCTCACGATATCTGAATAACTACCGATTAACGGTCACTAATCTCTACACGTTTCGATCTTTATTGAGATCATCTTCAGGGCCTGGGATTTAAAAACATTGTTTACATAAATTCACTAATTTTGTGGTCCGCTTGACCAATTATTATATTACAATTAATTAAGGTTTTTAGTTGAGATGAAAAAAAGGTTAATGGCACGAGAGGGATTCGAACCCACGACCTTCGGCTAGATACGCCGCTGCTCTACCACTTGAGCTATCGTGACCTCGATCCGCTCGGACACCAACTTCCCATCTCAACCCCACCTTATGAGTTTTCCCTCCTTTTGCCATTTTTCAAATGTCGTGTAATTGGATTGGATTCTCGACGACAAATGAAATGGCCACGGAGAGCATTAGTGAAGTACTTCCAAAAAGGAGGGAAAATTCAAAAGGTGCGGTTGAGATGGGAAGTTGGTGTCCGAGCGGATCGAGGTCACGATAGCTCAAGTGGTAGAGCAGCGGCGTATCCAAGCCGAAAAAGTATTTCTACTCACTCAAAGTGTTTGTCTTCTGTGGAATTGTGCCATTCTTGCGTGTCGTGTCGAGAGTGCCAGTGAGATTTTGCTGTTTTGTGTTTATATACGTTGGGTGTTGAAGGGGTGGGGAAGTCGGTATAGCAAAGACATTTTTGTATAAGGCGTCGGCTTCTTTGAGGTGAAAAGAGCCGACGAAGGGAAAAAATGGTAATGGTTCGGCCAGATTATCCTTTCAGGATAATATAGAAAGGGATAAATAGGAAAAGGAAACTAATCACCACACATTAAAAATATAGTTTATTATTAAATTATTTACTAGGCCGGTATAAAAAAAGTTGGTTCAACTTAAGCAGTTCTCGGTACAAACTCTGGAAGAATATATTAAATTGGTTAGATACAATTTCGAATTAGATACACTAAACAGCAAAACCGAAATTTTTTTACCGGAACATATTTTCAGTAATTATAACTTTTTATTAGTAAAATAAACTTGGCATTGCGTTTTGACCAGCTTATTTTTAATTAATCCAATTTCGTAAAGTAAACTTTTCCGGTTGTAAAAATGTACACGGGCTGTTGAATTTTGTTTTGCTTGTTTTACCGGGTTGTTTTGTAAATGGGAATCGGGCGATGGTCACGTATTCGCGCGTGTTGACAAGCTTTCTGCCTACGTGGCTGCGAAAACCTCTCCGACCCGAATCTAATAAATCACCAGACAAATTAATTTTCCCCCTTTCGACCGCCCGATTTTCGTCGTGTTTCGAATCAAATGGAAAACTCTCAAATCGTAATTAAAATCGCGGAAAAGGTAATTTCGTCGATTACGTCCCATTTCTATTTGTTCCCCCCTTTAAATCCTTCCTTTGAAATCAACTTCGCACAGGGGTAAACACGATTGTTTTCTTCTCAAACGCTATAATCTTGCTTATTACTCTTTAGAACAAGTTCTCCAATTTGGAAATAAGATAGCCAAACAATCCTTCCTTTTATTAGAATGGAGTTATTTTGTATGTGTGATTATCAAAGAGAGCGATTGTTCATTGTACGCCCCCTTTTCCTTTATTTGATTTTAAATGAACGCTCGAATAATTGATCAAAACAAATTTCCCTTGTTTTGTTTCGACGCTATTAAACAACTAATGACATTATTAGCGATTAAATACAATAACAATTTATTAATTAAGTTTTCTGTATAATACAAAAAATAGTTAAAATATTTGAAGACTTTTTTTTTAAAGGCACAAATCCTAATGCATCATAGAGTCATAGAAAGTTACTGTTTTTATGTTTTGTGTTATGTTTATGACCGTTAATTAATAATTATTTGGAGATCGTGGGATGCGGTCTGGTGTGTTGAAAATGTTTAGTAAAACATTTTCTTAATCCTAACGTTTCGATCTTTATTGAGATCATCTTCAGGGCCTGGGATTTATAAACATTCTTTAAATCAATCCATATTCTTCATTATTGACCGTATTAATTATACCAATTAAATATTCTTTCTATATAAATTTTTTGGTTGAGATGGAAAATTATTGTTGAATTCGAACCCACGACCGCTATAACTATTTGCGCTATCGTTACTTCTATGAAGACGTGAATGATCGAACTCACGATAGCCCAAGTGGTAAGAGCAGCGGCGTATTGTGCCGAAAGTCGTAGGTTCCAATCCCGCTCGTGACATGATTTTTCATCTCAATCAAAAACATAGCCAAAAAGAATAATTAATTGGACTTGTTTAAATTATACAAATGAATTTATACAATGATGTACATAATGTAGAAATTTTATGTATAATCAAAGTATTTGTACTCACCCAAACGGTGCGTTTTCCGTGTAGATGTGCACTGTTGTGTATCGTGTTGAAAGTTTTAGTAGGATATTAATGTTTTTTGTTTATGTATGTTTGATTTTGAAGTCGTGCGGAAGGAAGTAGGGATAGAAATTCATTTTTCTACGAGGAGTCGGCAGTTTTGTGGTGAAAGGGACCGACAATGAAAAAAAGGGTGATGGTTTGCCGTTCGGGCCTTGTTAGCCTAAGGATAAGGGAAAGGAGAGATAAATTTAGATTTAGACCATGTAGAATTGTTGGATATGTGGAGTATAATGATTGTTTTATATCTATTATATTTCGTGGTCTGATTGACCAAATAACTTCTTTCAATTAATTAATCTTTATGTAAGGTATTGGTTGTAACAAAAAAATTGCAAAAAGGAGGAAAAATTTCGAAAGGTAGGTCGAGATAGGAAGTTGATGTCCGATTGGATCGAAGTCACAATAGCTCAAGCGGCAGAGCAGCGCCGTATTTAACCGAAGGTCGTGGGTTCGAATCCCGCTCGTAACACTAACTTTTTCGTTTCAACCAATACCTTACATAACGATTAATTAATTGAAAGACTTGTGTCATATGTTGTATTATAGGATATGTTGTGTTTATGCTTGTTATTGATACTGAATTTGATCATCGTAGCTGCGGCTGAGTTTACATGTCTGTTCTATAATTGAACAGCTGTGTTTATCTCTGTTCTATGTTTAATATTTTTGGATTGTTGAAATCGAAATTGTGTTGGTGTTGAAAGTGGTGGGTAGACCGTGCTGTAGGATTTTGTTTGAGTTTTTGCAATCACAGCTCTTATCTAAATATTGGGATGTAATTCCAGTGTAAGTTATCGGACAATTTATACCATTGATTTTGTTAATTACATCAAACTTATTTGTTACTGTTGTAGGATCTTTAATTTTGAAAAAAGGGCGTGAATAGTTTGAAAGCTATTTTATAAATATCATAAGAAATAAAAAGAGTTTAATTTGTGGTGTTTAACCAAGATTCATAACTGTCGAACAATGTATTTTATATTTTGTTAATAAATTACTTACATTTTTTGTTGCTAGTTGAGGATGTAAGGCTTTCCTATTCGGAAAAATGATTTTAAAATAAAAATCATTCAGCAATTTTTATTTACTTAAAACTGTGCTTAGGGGGACAAAATTCCCTTGATTTTAGGCTCTTTGGATGAACTACCGTTGGTTACCTTAAAGATCGAGATCTTACTTCTGACTACCAAAATACCGGAGCGGGTGATGATGATGTCTTTGGTTCATTGGTCCTATCTTCAATAAACTACCTTTTTTTAAAGTATATTTCAATAAAATCTAAAGACAATTTATAACTAAAAGTAAAATGGAATTAATATGCATTCAATTAAATCTAATATGATAATTCAACGAAATTAAACTGAATTTCAACTCCATAGTGCAAATGACTACAATTTTTATCACAACGGATTATCCCAAGGGTGGAATATTGTCGCTATCTCGCTATAACCGTTTTACCTGCCGACAAAATTAACCGTTGATGGAAAACACTGTATAATTTAATTATTTTTTTATTGCCTTGTGCGTGCTTGAATATAACAAATAAAACCTTGCTCGTTTAACGGAATTACACATCAGACAAAACCTTGGTTTTAGAAAGATTTTTTTTATCATTAAAAAGATTTATGAATCCCTTTTGTAACCATTAATTTAAGACTGAGCGTAGTAATGCTGGGTACGGAGATTTTAGATTTGAAGTGTTATTTATTCCTACATGAAAGCAAACTAGATTAAATTAAAAAGAAACCCTAGTATTAAAAAAAGGCGCAGAAAACACATGAGCAATATATTTTGTCAACTCGTCAAAAAATGTAACCTGTTACATAGTGTAAAAAAATATGATAGTTATCTTTATATAAGTATCAAGTTAAAATATTTTTATACTGTAGTTCGTTTATTTTTTTATGTCAGTAGTTGTGGTGAGATTGGCAAAATGATGAAATGACAACGATTATCTCGGCCTTACAATTCTTGCAGATTTTATATTTTTATTTATCGTCTGTCTATTATTTACCTCATCGATGACACCTCCTTTCACCTTCTTAACAATTTTTAAAATGTTAATGATTTTTACAATTCGTATAATAAATAAAATTGCATTTGATAATACGTTTTAAGCAGATTGGTCTTGGTAAATATAGAGCACTGTGGGTAATATTGGTCTTGATTTTTCTAATAAAACAAAAACCCATTTGAAGTCTATGCTTTCTTTTTCATATAGTGATTTTTGAAAAGGGGGACGCAATGTTAAGGCTCAATATAACCTCTGTAATTCGATTATCCATCGACACCATACCAAAATTGTCTAAATTTATTTGACCTCTCAATTCTATATTTTTTTAGATTTGTGAATAATAACATTCTTTATCCCTAACATCATGGATTTTAACGTATTTCTATAGAAAATAAAAATTTTATTCAATTATTCAGTATTTTTTTATATGGTTCTATATCGGGTCCACGAAGAGTCAAACGACCCTTTTTGGATTAATTTTCTCGTTCTACCAATAAAAAACAGTACTACAGGTTAACAGTAAACTCGAGCTTACTCATCGCTGTTCGTGATAGTTTAATACGGACCATCTCACAACAAGTCGATAGTGCAACAATTTAGTTAGGGTCTGAACCAACCCGCTGGTGCTATTTTACGCCATGTCATTCCGATGAAAATGAAAGCTGCTTTAGTACGCAGTTAAACAACACGGGGGGTGGATTACATAAGGGAAACAAACATTTCATTTTCTCCTTCCCCAAAAGCCATATACACCTCGGAATAATTCCCTTGAGGTGGTGTGTAAAATAAAAATTATAAGGAAACATTTATTTTTTAACATTTAATTGTAATGGAGGGATTTATGGTTTGAATAATTATTTTTTGCTTTTATTTACTTACCGAAGTGAACGTAGACTGTGGGGTCTGAAGGAGCGAGCTTCTTGGCTTTGATAAACCACTGTTCAGCTTCAGATATCCTCGTTTTCTGTAAAACAAATGACAATTTTTTTAAATGTAGTTTATTTCATTTTATGTCTTATCAAAAACAATCTGAGGGACGAGATTTCTTTTAGTTCAGATAATTTGGATCCACTCCTCTAGTCTACTTTGGTGAACTAAATGTTAAACACTTCACCGACACCAAGAAAAATCGCACATTTATTTTTTGTTAAACGTACGAAGACAATTTCCATTAAAAACCAAGGAATAACTGATTTCCGTAATTTGAGATTTGTAAAAACTTTTTTCTTTTTGTACTACATTCTTGGTTTATTTGATTTGTTAATGAGGACTTTAAAATGTTGTGTAAATATAAAAATATACTCTTTCGTTCATTTATTAAAACAAACAGTTAATAAAATGTTCACATCAATCTAAACTCAACAAAGTACGAAGTTACCTGATGGACTTGTTCAGAGTGACTTCTTATGAACCATGGTACAATTCTAGTATCTACGGTTTTCGTTTAAATCTACTCGTACCTCGTGCACTTTTCATTTTTAGGAAAATCCCCCTCCAAAAAAAAAAAAAAAAATTACGGTAAAACTTGACAAATTTCGTAACAACTCGTTCATTTAAGAGGTTTAGTGGCGATATACCCTTTGTATATCATTTTATTTAATTACATAGAACCAAATTTAGGAATTTTATGCTATGAAAAAAAAATGGTGTGAAAAAGAGGAAATAAGGCTGATATAATAACTCTTAACATTTCTCGTGGGTAAAATTTGTTTTGTAAAGAGATAAGCTTGATAATCTGTTTAATGGGATTGGCGATGTAACAAATTCTGTTATTCAGTGTATCTATGCATTTGCAAGGTAAAAAACCTCTTCTTAAATCCATTATATTTAGTGGTCTATTGACCAAATTACTTTTTTCAATTAATTAATTTTTTTATCTAAGGTTTTGGTTGAAATGTTATGTTTCGACATGTTAATTTACTTGAAACTTTTTTTTAGTCGAGTCGACTCTCATGGGGTCCGTGGTTTCATGCGATGTATTACTAAATCTAGTTTAAAAATTCTATTGGACATGGCAGTTTACATATCATTGTCCGGTTTAAAAATTATTATTATTGTATCTTTCAATAAATCAATCTTTTTATGTAAGATTTTGGTTGAAATGAAAAAAGCTAGCCTCACGAGCGGGATTCGAACCCACGACCTCCGGCTTGATACGCCGCTGCTCTAACCACTTAAGTTATCGTGTCTTCGAACCAATCGGACACCAACTCCCCATCTCAACCTTTCAACCTCTTCTTAAAGTTCATTATCAGGCCCTTTCGCAATGTACACCCCCGCCCAAACCTCTCCCTAGAAACGGCTCAAAGAAAGGGGATTGTGAAGGACATGTTTATACAGCGTGAGAAATGGAAATGCAATGTCTCTTGAGGAAAATAATTGCAGTTTAAAGAAATTAACTGCTTCATTGGGCAATTTATGCTCAAATTGGTTTCCGTCTGTTGGTACAGTTTTCATCGTTTCCGTCTGTTTCTCGTGGTCACTCGAAAACTGTTCGTTGGAGATTTTCATGCTGCAGACAGAATTCGTTGGCGTAAAACTCCCACATAAGGCACCTCCGTACGGTAAACCGGGGGTTACATCCGTAGATCGGTAGGCATTACCTTCCGATCCCACGTGGGGATAGTTGCGTTCAAGTAATGCTGAACAGCCCAATTAAAATGAAGTGAAACACCATCATGTTGAAAAATGATGAGCTCTCACTGTTAAATGATCGACCTCCAGCAAGCTAACGTTTGTAAAAAATTTAAGTAGACAGATTCTCTTAGTGTTTTTGGGAAATCCATGTAGAGAATGATTAATAAATTGCCAAAAAGTGGATGTCTTGTAATTGCTTTATCCTAAATTCAATTAAAGAGATAGATACATAGATGCATTAAAAAATGATGAAGTTAAGAAAGAATCCTGCCGTTTAAAATATTTGAGAATTTTTTTATCTGGGCTCAAAGCTATCGTGGAATGAACATGTTTTCCAAGTTAGTATGTATTAGGAAAATAAAGCGTGCATTAGAATTGAAAGCATTGGTAGTTCTATTGTTCTCACATCTCACTTCTTAAAATAATTTCTAACAACTTAGACGTGATTAGCTTTTGAGAATATTCCAGAATTTCAAATCCCCTGAACATTGTATATCCCTGTTCGAAAATTTTAAATAATGACTGTGTTGCAGACATCTTTCTATACATATGTCCTAAAATGAGAATAAAATTGTTCAGCCTAGAAAAAAGCTGTTCATGTCCACAATTATGCCTTAGGGGGGGGGGTCTTGAGAGCTGCCATATTGGTTGTTCGGCGGTTCCTTTTCACTCTTCTGTAACTCAGAAAGGTAGAGCCGGAAAGGTACGGTTCTACTTTCCGTTTGCACTAAATCGATTTTAGATTCTAAAAAGTAATTTCCACTAAAATCGATCGAAATATGAAGTAATTATTACCTTTGAATAATGGACCACCAGCTACTACGATTTTTCTCAGTTTCCTTCCTCTTTTTGAAAAATATTTTAAAGCAATTGACCCTATAGAAAAGAGCGTTGCTGCAATTTGGCTTAGATTTTTTCTTATTTCAAACGGCTTTAATAAATGTACGCATGTAAATGTAAAAAATATTTATTTTAGGTCGATTATTTTTTTAGGCGAATATTTCATTTCCCCCCCCCCATTAAAAGTCCTCATCTCTAGTTATAGTGTACAAAGTGGGGTTTGAAAATTTTAAGTCAATTCGAATGGTAGATTAAGTCGAAAAAATAGGGATGGGATAATTGTCTAAAGGTGTTAAATTATGTCGCGTAATCTGCCACGCTGGGGTTGCAAGAGTACGGGCGATCCTGCAACTGCCGGAAAATCTCCTTTAGGATAATGGGTTACCAATGCAGGTTTAAAACACTTTTTGAAAAAAAAAAAAAAATCGCCTATCTAAAACAATCAGTTTGGCTCTGTTCGCCCTCTACTTTAGAAAATAAAATGGATGAGTGCTCGATATTTATATTTACTAGGAGGCAATATGTTAATAAAATTGGTTTATAAAATTTATTAAAACGAATCGTTAAAAAAAGGAAAATCAGTTAAATAATGGAAACCCATGTCGCTCAATTTCAGTTTGAGGAGGAGCAGGACGGTAAGTAAAGGTGAGGAAGGATAAACTGCTAAAAAATTGAAAGTTTCACACTTTGCCCCTTTTCATTTTCCCGAGTCGTCTTTTACATTGTAAACACATTTTACGGTTCAACACATAAATTGGTTAGGAAAATGGAGGGCAATAAACTTCTTATACTTACGGCAAACAACTCAAACCGAAGTTTGAATATTCATGGCTTCTAATAAAGTAAAAAGCAACTTAGCCAAACGGGATTTTGTTTATATTCCAAGTGGGCACCAATAAACTACATTGGTTTATAACGGGCCGCTCCCGAGCCGACTAGGCTGACGAAGATTGTACAAACTTGTCTTGGCGATTTACAGCCAGGAGACTATTTCCGAGCAACACTAAATCACATTAACTTCATTGACTTTAATTAATAATGCTTTATCTAAGGTGTTTGTTGAATTGAAAAAGCTAGTGCCCCGAGCAGGATACGCCACTGCTCTAACAGACTTGTGGGGCTCAAGCGATTAGAAGTACAGCGGAGTATTGAGCCGAAGGACGTGGGTTCGAATCCGCTCGTGGCATTAGTTTTTCATCTCAACCAAAACCTTAGGTGAAAAATATAATTAATTAAAATAGTTAATACAGTCGATGTTGAATACTAAATGCATATATGGACTAACATTTGTACATTTTATTGAATCGAATTTGTTCGGAACATAACGAACCATTGAACAGTTTACATAAGGAACGATTTCCCGAGAAAATAATTATAATAGAGTAAGTAATTAAACTGTAAGTGCACTTGAAGCATTTGCCTTTTAAAAACGTATTAAATGTGTTAAATTAAATGTAGTAAAAAATTTATCATATTTTTTAAACAAAAATATGAATCTTCTGAAGCTTCTGAAATACCTGACAAATCAGGCAGAAATGACTGATTCTGATTGAAGTTTATTAACCCAAAAAGGAATTGTTTAATTCAAATTCGGTTGTTTTTGGCCATATGATGCTTATAAATTTGTTGTAAAATTCAAATTTTCTTATATATATTGCTTATGGCCAACAAGTAATTTATCAGCATGTTTTACCATCCTGACTTAAAGAAAAATTTCGGATTTTTAATATTTAAATATTCAGCTATTGGCTTATTTTTGGTGGTCATGTCAGTGAAAAAATTATGTTTAATTCTGACCGAGAAAACCTTTGTTTAAAAGTGAAAAAAATTGATAACTGAGAATATAATATTCTTCTTGCTATTATTTTCCGTACTTTACTTATTTTTCAATCTAATTATTCATTCTATACATGTATGTATATAAAGTGAATTTTTGTCTAATAACTTTTTTCAAACTAAGGTGAAAGTTTCAGAAAATAGAGTAGGTAAATTTATATAGGGAACAAATGTCAATTTCTACAGATGAAATAAAATAAAAGTAAAACCAATAAATAAATACCCTACAAAAATGTCATACAAATTGGTGGACGAAAAATTACTATGAGAGAAAAACCGAATCGTATAATTACTTTTTACGCAATAAACTTCAGAAAAATGAAGTAAAATGGTCGGAGAAATTTACTGCGAAAATTTGTTGAAATATGTTCAAGAATATAAAAAAAAAGACAAACCTTTCTCGCATATAAATTAAATGATCCAAAAGAAAACTGAACAAACCTCATTTATTGTGTAAAACAAAACTATTACAGAAATTTGTCAAATTGAATTTTATTGTTCAATATGAGTGTGACTTGATAGTTTCTATTTTTGCTTGTATTTTTTTTTTTTGGTCATCAATGTTACTTTATTTTTTTAAGCAGCAAAATGCAAAATAATAAAGAGTAGACGAGAGTGTTAAATTATTCTATTTTATGATTATTCATGGTGAGACCTGCGGTAGTCGAGTGGTTGGGCGTCCGAATCGAATTTGCCACGATGTCGGTTCTGGGTTCGAATATCGACAGAGCCCGGTGAATTATATTCGTAATTGGCCCGTCGGATTCACCAGGTGCCTTTTCCTTCGTCTTACTTATTTTATTATTATTTGTGTAATTTTAAAAATAAAAGTATAATAATTAAAGTTGTTATATAATACATAAGTGAAGTCGAAGTTGTTGAATTACTACAAGAGGTATAACTTACGTTTTTTGACAGCAACTTGCCGTAAGTGAGGTGAGCTGGGACGTGATCCGGCTTTGCCACCAAGGCAGCTTTGAACCACCTTTCGGCTTCCTCGTGTTTCTCCAGCCGAGTCAGCGCCTCACCCAAGAGATTGTAAAGAACCTGTGAAAAAAGAAGAGAGATGTATTGTATATCGTTTTTTTCTAGTTGGTGAGAAGTAAGAATTCCCGTATAACGTGTATTGTTTAGAAAGTAAAAATTTAATTTTGTCTGGAGGAGAAATTTGTTTTCCATTTACTTTTTTTATTCCTTTTGCCGCCTTGTCTGTCGTTTTTAAGTGCAGCTTAGGTTGTCTTGTTTAATACTTTAGAAAGAGGAATAGGCCTTTACAAAGTCTTCTTCGGGATTCTGGCCGTGCCTGTCGGATTTGTATTTGCCAAAGAATATTGGATAGAATTTACACCCTTCTTGACACGAATAATCCCCCTTTCATTTATAATAATGCACGAACTTCACGAGGTCAAGAAAAAAGATCTTTTGTTTTAGTGATTTATATTTTATGTAAAGTATGGTTGAGTTGAAAAATTAGTGTCGCGAGCGGGTCTCGAACTCCGGGGCGCTTCTACTACTTGAGCTAGCTTAAAATTAATCCAATCGTTACGATAATTCAACCGGCAGAAGCTTTGGGATCCGGAGGTCGTTGTTTCGTTCCCGTTCGTGAGACTAATTTTTTAACTCAAATCAATTAAAATAACTTCTTTGGTAAATAGGACCAACTATAACAAATATAGATTTTGTTTGATCGGTCCTATAAGAAATTTCTCTATACTGAATGAGCTCGCCGGAAAGGTTGAGTAGGATGCCAAATTCGGAAGAATTTAATTATGACGTACGAGTTATTGATTGAAGTGTTGAACTTTTATTGAAAAATGATTCCATTATGCCATAATTTGATTAAAATAGAAGTTTTTTGGTTGGGTTTCGCTGTCCAGGCCATATAAAATAATGAAATGGAAACTGTCCAAGGGAAACTGGCAGTAAACGGAGAAATATTAAAAATGATTTAGCACCCTAACATCGCATCTAGATAGCGATAATTGGAAACGTCCGAGAATTGGAGAATTACGATGCAATAATGACTCGGTTGAGTAGAATAATCGCTTGAAGTAATTGGAGCTCTGAAGAGGAAAAACAGTAGAAGCATTAAAGTATAATAATTAAAACGCGGTAATGCGTTTGGCCTAGCGTTTGAGTGGTGGTTAAAGGCCAATAAAATAAAAAAAAATAAAAGGGTAGGGGAAATCCGTTTTCAGGTTTGGCGTTGGAAGTTTCTTGTGCCAGAAATGGTAAGATTTATTTTTCAAAGGCGGGCAAAGGCGACGGTCATTATTTTATGTTTATGAGTTAAGGGTGGCCGTAACTCTTGGAAAGGTTTCGCCGACTACAGCCGCGGGTCATTTCACATTCAAAATACACCTGGAAAAATTTATCTTCTCAGCTTTAAAACCAAAGAATTAATTTTCTTTTATCGTTTTTTATTTTCGTTTATTGTATTTAAAATGAAATGCTATAACTAACGTAACTGACATTACACAACTAATGCAGTTTTATTAACTGCACTGCTCATTAAAAAAACCGACTACCTGGTTTTTGCACGAAAAACTGGCCCACTTTGAAAATGCATAATTCTTAGCCTTTTAAATCGCAAACCTGCGCTAGAACTCGTTTTAAAAAAAATTACAATGAACATTATTCGGAAATCGTTAAATGCGGTCTGGTGTGATGTAGGTTTCAGAAAAACATTTTCTTTATCGTGCCAACGTTTCGATCTTTATTGAGACCACATTCAGGGCCTGGGATTTACAAACATTATTTAAATTATACAAATACATGTAGGATGTGGAAAAAAGTGAATTTATACAATGCAAAAATTTTTTTCCATTGTATAAATTCACTTTTTTCCACATCCTACATGTATTTGTTAAATTTCAACAATGTTTGTAAATCCCAGGGCCTGAATGTGATCTCAATAAAGATAGAAACATTCAATTAATTAAGGTTCTTTAAATTGAGATAAAAAAGTCAGTGTCACGAGCGGGATTCGAACCCACGACCTTCGGCTTGATACGCCGCTACTATACCACTTGAGCTATCGTGACCTCGATCCCCTCAGGCACTAACTTCCCATCTCAACCCCACCTTTTTTTAATTTTCCCTCCTTTTTTCCATTTTTCAAAATTCAATCCCAAATCTCAATGTCTCAATGAATTGTAAACAGTAACGCTTTCGCAATTTTTGTTTCTATAACTTTTGTTCCGAGGACTTTTTCAATAATGTGACCAGGGTAGCGACAATTCTTATCTTTTTCGTACTTTGACCTTTTGGGATGCGGAATGTTTCTGCTGTCGATAACCACTTGTTTAACTTTTGTTTCCCATATGTTGTCGCGATTTGGCGTCGAATAACGTATTGAACAAACAGGTATTGATAGTAAAATTGGGGGGATGGAGGGGAGAGAGAGAGAGAGAGAGAGAGAGAGAGAGAGAGAGAGAGAGAGAGAGTGAGTGAGAGAGAGGGGAGGGATGGATAGATGGATGATTTACGTTAAGTCGCGATAAATATCTCTTAGAATTAATTAGAAAATACATATCCCTGAACACGTAAAAAACCACATTTAACCCAAAAATAACGAATATCTCGAAAACGGTTGAAAAATCGGGTAAAGTGGAAGTTGACCAATTGAAAGCTTATTAAAATTTCCTATCGATTCCTAAAGGATGCCGCTCCAGGACGTTTTCCTGGCTCCACAGCTCAATTTGAAGTTTTCGTAAAACGTGCAAAAATTAACATCTTCCAGAATTTTTGATTTGAATGATGAATGACGGAAGCTTGAAAAACATTTTAAACAGCCATCTTATTCAGCGTAAAATTTTCAAAAAGCAACCTAGCGCAGCTATGTGGCCTGAAAAGTTGAGAAAATTGCATTTTGTGCAAAAACAGGTGGTTTGTTTTTTGATGGGCAGTATATTTCTAAAACATAGTTCTCTTCAGCATAAATAAATAATTTTTAAATTACACATTTTGTTGATTATTTTATGAAATTATACCATAAAATTTCGCTTTTATAGGCTTTAAGTTGAAATATGGCTGAAAATCATAAACACCCTGACCAGTGGTGCAGTACCGAGGACTGAATAATCGCATCTAACTATTCGACCGTATTTTTGAAGTTTATGCTTGGACAATTCCATTATTCCATTTTAGCTACATATAGCGGTTACAATTCATAAAACAGCAGATTAATAATAATTACAATGTGGAAGTTTAGGGGCCGATAAACAGCTGACGTCATCGCCGGCCCTTCTCTTGTCTTCACTTCTCATCCTAGTCCTTCACGCGTATGTTTCAACCTGCTGTCCTTTGAGCATCTAGATTTGTAACTGACTCATTTCTTTTACATAACAAATAATAAATAGAATATACAGAATATATACAAAATATATGCCATTCTATACAAATAAGGAAGTCTGGTAACTATTCACCCCCTCCAGAATAGTCATGAGCAGGATATACACAATAGAACCAAAAAATTATAGGATTGTTAAGTATTATGCTTTTATTATGACTGTAAGTGATGTTAGTATTCTTTTTTTATATTTGAAATTTGTTTTAAGCGCGATTAATTTTAACGTATTTTTCTATAATGATTTTGCTTCAGTAGTTCGCATTGCAAGTGGTCTTCTCGTCGGCCACAGTGTTTCTGATGCGCATAACATTTTGTAAATACATTTATGTTTTTCTGTTTATTTATAGGTGACTACTTGGGGTACAACGAAGAGGCTAGCGGTTTAATATATTGATTTAATATACATACGGAGTATACATGCAGAGCCAATAACTGGAGTGGGATGCTCAAATAGCTGCAGATTAAAAAACAATGTCGCGTGCAAGAATTGCAAAGAGATGACCTTAAAAAAATACACTAGACAAATTTAACGATCACGAAGCCTTAAAAAACGTTATCCTATTATTTTATTAACAATAATATTAATTTTTTTTCCCGAGAAAACATACAGTCAACTTTTTTGTTTTATGGATCTATGTGTTTTATTACGGGTAATTAAAAGAAAGATGTTTGGTGGCGCTGGTCACCCAGAGGTACGACGGTTGTAATGGAAGTGGTGTGTTTCTTCATACGTATTTTAATATTTTATTACTATTTGCAATATCTAATTAATGCATGAAATCTGAGGATGCATAGATGTATACAACTATTTATTTACATTGAGAGGAAAGTATAATCAATATTATTCTCCAACTTCACTTTACTAATGAAACTTCACTACCTACTCAACAGAAAGGAGGTCGCGGGGGCCATTTCCTCTTGAGACGCCTTATGAAATTGTACGGATGGGTTCAATTGGACAAGGCTTTGACAAGACTAATTGGGTGATGGGAGAGTTTATTGTGAAACTTGGTAAAATTTTGGAAATTATATTTTGGATAAAAAGGATTTTAAGGTCATTATGGAGGGTAGTATTGAAGTGATCTGTGAAATTTAGATTGAATTATCCCCTCTGTTTTTCTTAAAAAAACAACAACTGAACATACAAATAAAAACAAATAAGTTTTTTAGTACAAAGTCTACATTAACACATTTCAATCATTGGATGCTATACACGAAATAAAAAACAACTTTTATTCAGTTTCCAGAATTAGTTCTCGCATTTTTGAATTAATTAGTGATTGAAATTGAATGATTCTTAATTTTTGGGCATAATAAGAAGGAGTTATATTTGAACTCTGCGGCACAGCCAATATATGCGCGAAGCAAAAAAAAAAAAAAAAAAAAAAATTGAACAACATTTTAGAATAATCGGATTGGAGACGTTGGATTTGTAAAGTTTAGCCGTTCTCGAAAGTTTTATTTTATATGTCTAAATCGGCTTTAGTAACGTTTTGTATGCTGTAAATGTGTGTTGGTATACTATGCCGTAGCGTCTGTTTAGTGCTTGCGTTTTAGTCGTGTATGCCGATTCCGAGTTAAGCTTGATTGTAAGTAGAACCGACGATAACCAAAGCTGTCGAATTTGGGGATAGGAATATAGTTGCAGTAGATTGTGAGAGGAGATTTGTTTCGGAGTGTAAATGTGTCTGGACGCACTTACTTTTTTTTATCTTCATTTTTCATTTCATATACCAGTTTATACATGTGATATGTCTTTACTGATATTCCGAACACAGATGTGGGCAAAAGTTGCAAGGATAGTTGTAGTGGGAACATCTGCAGTGTAAAAATTATAGAGGATTGGTACGAGCACACTTCCTTGCGGTACTCCCACAGCCAGAGAAAAGTATTTGGAGTAATACAATTCTTATCGAATCCAAAATAATCTGTTAACTTACAAAATATGTAAAAATTTTAGTTTACACATACCGCTCACCAAAATTAAAATTTTTATTTAATTTTATATCGTGAATCTTTTTTTACTGAGTTAAATGAAGATACGTAGAAAAATATTAACTGGTGTGATCATGTAGAATTATCAGAATGGCAATGGAAATGGTTTGTTTAATCCTAGAAAAACCTCTTAAATTTGAACTAAGACAACCGAAATGATTGGACTACTTATAATTAACAATTAATGAATCAAAAATAAATAATAAAATTATATACTATATTTAGAAGAAGGATGTATTTTTATATATTGTAAGACAATAGCAAGAATATAAGTTTCCATGATTCACCCTTCCCTAAATCCATCAAACCATACCACTTTCCGAATTACTATTAAACTAGAAAAACTAAATGTGTATTAGTTATATTAATTATTTTATGCCAACCAAGATCGGTGTCCCACAAGGGAGCATTCTTGATCCCATCCTATGCACCATTTATACTGCTGACCTGCCGATAAATCGCAAAATCTTCCTTACAGCTTACGCGGACGGTACTGCATTTCTATGCTCAATCTTTGCAATCTTCTAACACCAATCCGACCCAAGCCACCTCCAATATCCAGGGACATCTTGAGCTCATTGATGAATGGTGCAGAACGTAGAAGTTGAAACTGAACAAGGACAAATGTAGCCAAATTACGGTGTTAAACTGCCTTGCCCACGTCTGTACGTTAACAGTAAGGAACTAGAAATGAATTCCTTAACGTGGAACGATTAACGTGGAATTCTCACACAAGACAACAACTAAATACATGCGTAACGTATCTATGGTGTACCATCAAGCCATCTAACTTCTAAAGGATACAAGCATTCCAATCAAAAGTCCTCACAAGAATTCTCCTAACTACTTACAAGGTATCCAACCTCCCTGTCACAATGACCTGAACATTCCATTCATCAAAGAATTGAATTGTTCTCGCATCCTCAAGTTTCACACCAATCTTACCATCCTAACCCTACTGCTTAAGCGCTTTCCATTACCTCCCATCCCAAGAACCCTCCATGTCGCCTCAAAACTCTACACGTTCTAAATCTGATGATTAATTGAATGCCAGTCAATGGATTCTCATAACACGCGTGCTCCCGGTCAGTACTGGCCGGAGTGTTAATGTCGTGTCCGGGACTTTATAGAATAACGAACAATTTGTAATCTGCATAATTCAGGATACAAATAATTATTATATAAAAAATATTTTGACGTTTAAATATTATCATTTATTACATGTTTAAAGTTTGTAATGCTTCGAGGGAAATGACCAGCCTATGGTCAAGTTGTTATTTTTAATGTTTTTGCTCGGGTCAAGTATATTTTTCTGCCTTAGCACGTTCGCAAGAGAAGAAAAACAGCCGGACGTCATGAAATTGGATGGAAGGAAAATACCATCCCTCTCATAAATAATTTAAAGAAGTATAAACAAGTCAAGAAAAACTACTAAAACCAAATACTGCGAAATGATAAATGTTAGAAAAATATGTTTACGAACAGTACCGAACAAAAACTCGAAAACTTACTAGCTTATTTCAACAGTTTTAAAATTAATATATAAAATTTTGTTTATGTATAAAAATCTTACAGTACACTTCAAAAATAACTAGGATAAACTATAGTTATTTAATTTTCAAAATGTTTTGTCGTTCGTGAATACTTAACAATTTATTTGCCTAGAAACTTATTATTAGAAGTGTGTATTGTTTAACTAACATGAAACCGGTCTGCCAATCGCACCTTTTTATTACTAGCTACGTTATTTTGAAAACCATCTATCAGTTTGGGTACCATTCTATAACATTTTTAAAATCTTGGAGAGAGATGTTTGAAGAAAATTTTTTGATGAGTAAATGATCCTTAGTTCTATTGGTTCAGTTGGTAGGCACTTGATGACGAAGAAATTCATTGTCGCGTATGTTTTTAAACCAAAAACAATAATAAATCCAAAAGTGCTAACTCCAAGAGTTTTATTGCATCGCTATTCTCGAAAAGTTAAAAGTCATGGCACATGCGATTTTATTGGCGATTTTTCTGCTATTGTGTTACCATTCTTCCATGACAACGCGATTTTACAAAAGATTAAAAATAATCTCAGTCCTGGGGTAGATGTGACAAAATTATATTAACGCCCTTTGAAATATGACCGAGATAAAATGTAAACCAGGGGGCAAATAGTTGTTAAGGAATTTCCGCCATAAATCTCAAAGGGGCTTCGATCCCATGGGACGCCTATCAGCAGCCGCTGGAGTCTTTCGGATAACGTTCGGCACCGGGAATTAATATCGCTCGGATGGGCGGACCCTCGTCCTTTAAAACACACCGCCAACAGCCCTCTAACGGCAAATGTTCAGATATAAGCCTCGGCTGGAGTTAATCCTGGAAATCTCCGTCCTGGAGAATGCAGCCACCCTCGAAGAGTTTGTCGTGCATGTCTACGTTTCAGATTAGCCTAAGCCGATTCTTCCCGTAAGCTCATTACACTTAAGCCTATTACCGAGGGCAATATGCACATATGATATTTCATATCAATTTGACTTTGAACACGTTTGATGGTTTTAATTAGCGCTGATGCGCATTGAACGAGTCAAAATTTTCAATGTCCTGTTAGTTTTACGGGTTATCGTTTAAAATAGTGACTTTTTAACTGTCTTACACCATTCCCTGATATGCGCTGCATAATAATGTTAAAAAGTAAGTTCATTTGTTCATCTTGTAAAAATAGAGAGTAAGCGTATTTAAAAATGTGTGGGTTTTAGTGACCGTCAGTCAAAGGTTAGTTGGAGATCGTGAGATGAGGCCTGGCGTGACGTAGGTTTTAGAAAAACATTTTCTTTATCATGCCAACGTTTCGAACTTTATTGAGATCATCTTCAGGACCTGGGATTTATAAACATGGTTTAAATTTTACAAATGCATGTAGGATGTGAAAAAAAATGAATTTATACAATGCTAGAAAATTTTAGATTTGATTGAATCTAAAATTTCCTAGCATTGTATAAATTCATTTTTTTTAATATAAAATTTTCTGGCATTGTATAATTTTTTAATCTAAAATTTTCTAGCATTCTATAAATTCATTTTTTTAATCTAAAATTTTCTAGCATTGCAACAATTTTTTTTTTTTAATCTAAAATTTTCTCGCAATGTATAATTTTTTTAATCTAAAAGTTTCTAGCATTCTATAAATTCATTTTTATCACATCCTACATGTATTTTGTAAAATTTAAACAATGTTTATAAATCCCTGGCCCTGAAGATGATCTCAAATAAAGATCGAAACGTTGGCATGATAAAGAAAATGTTTTTCTAAAACTGTCCAAATAATCGTGTTTGAAATTTTTTTTATTACCAAATATATACATCATGTAATGTGATACAATTTTTATCGTTTGCAAATATCCTGAGGGGACCATTGTTGCTCTTCCAGTTTTAGGAAACTTAGGTTTATAAACTTTGCATAAAGAGCGCTTTACTGGGTAGTAGGAACGGATAATGTTGGATATGGATCGGACTAATGTGATGTGAGGATAGTTTTTCATAGAACGTGGAAAATTTGGTGGGGATTAATTTATTTACAAATGGTATTTTGAGTTGGTTGTAGAGGGTACTGGTGACGAAGTAGGGAGCGTTGACAATGATTCTGAGGGCTTTAATCGTATTAAACCAACGAAAAGGAAAAATATCCCGGGTTAGAGATAAGAGAAAAGTTAAACGCTATTCCCCAGTACAAAAAATAGAACAAAGCATACGGCGTATATCCTCTAAACTGAGTACATTAGAGAAAACAAAATGGTGATTAAGCCCAAAAGTCCTATCACGGTTCATAAAAGGGAGGATCTGCTCAAAGCTATGTATCGAACGGTGACGTGGGCGAGAAAAATAAAAAGCAGTACCAGAATATGTTGCATTTTAAATTTTAAAACCGGTGAAATAAATAATATCTTTAACACAGACACCTGTTGATAGGATGTGTTGAAGAAAAAACTTTTCATCAAAGGAATTGTACTTTTTTTCTGTTTTAGCTGGTAATGATATCAGGAATCAGAATTGTGAAAATCTTTCGGTTTGTTGTTTTACGGGTGTTTGTTTTAGCGTACCTGCGGTTGATAATCGGCTGGTCGGATCTGTACGGCGTGGGTGTACGCCTGAACGGCTTTCGTGTACTCTCCTCTGTCGGCGTAGATCCGGCCGAGGTGGACCAGAGCGGAGACCCTCGTCGAGTGGTGTGTCCGGGGGTCTTTCACTCCGGATCCGTCGAGCTGGGAACACCGGACCAGAACCGCCTCGGCTTCCTCGTTCCGGCCTCTCGAAGCCAAAAGCGTGCCCAGATTCAGATGAGCAACTGAAAAATGCCAGAAATTGATTTGTTATGAATGATTAATCGTGTCAGTAGTCTAAAAAATACAGAGCGTTTATGATAATATTGGCATGGCTACAGTTGTACAGTATGTATAATTTTATGAAATGTAAGATATTTTTCTGTTCGTGTATGTAAATATGTTATTCAGTATGACGTCCTCGTTCGGTTTATGCATTCGTAAAGTGACTGTTGGGTATCAAGAGAATTCCCCACTGATTGATTTCCCATTCATGCTTCCAGTGAACACAATTTTGTTCTCTTCCCAAACCCACTCGTGCGGGCGCGCTCGTCATCCTCAACCGGTTCCAATTTTACCGAACTGCTGCAAACCAACAAGTGCATTGGAGTATTCACGATTTTTGTCCTCGTTTTGAACAAAATAATTACTACAAAGCGTATAATAAATAAAAATCTAGTACGGTATGTGGGTCCTTATAAGTATGCCAATTTAATCTTTAAAATATATTTCGAGATTAACAATTTTTCATTAATTTGGTGCGTGAGAAATATACGTATGCGATTCGTATCAAAAGTTTAGATTGGTTTCAAATTTCTTGAATAATAGGTCACGATTTACTCGAATATACACTTTTCATAATTTAAATATCCATGTTTTACTCTGTAAATAATGCAACCAATTTTGTAACAGAAAAATCGAGAAGGGAGTGCCAAAGAAAAGTCTTTTTGACAGCTCCATTTTGCTGTCATGTTCAACGGATTCAGAAAAACAAAATATTTATTATACCTAAGATAATATTTAAACGTTATTAGATTTAGAACTAAATTAATTTGGAATCTATTGTATTGCTTGAATAAAAAATTCAATCTGTTGCTAAGTACTGATGCTTGTCAATGTTAATCCTCTGAAAGTATTTCCGGACATTTTAGTTTTATCTCTCTATCATTTCGAAAACTTCTTTTTAAATAATGTTGAGATTAACTGAAAGATCATACGTATTATAAATAAAAACTAACTTATCAAGTAATTTCCAAATAAAATATAATTTAAAATAGGTATTTGGTATTGAATGAAATATATGTAAAAAAATGTGTACAGTGTCCTTTTTAGATGGTCCGGCTAAATTGCTCTTGAACCAATGATGCTATAATACATATATATATATATTTCATTTTAGTTATTATTTTCATTCTAGTTCCAAATTATTACCTTTTTTTGGAGAAGTGGTAAAGTGTACCTCAGGCCCAGTGTAACTTTAAAATTTCAAACATGGCCCTATACAACCTGACACTTAATTTTTACCGATTTTTTTGTAACTCGTGACACTGACTTTTTTCTCAACCAATACCTTACATAAAGATTAATTGATTGTAAAACATTATTACAAATAACAAAACAATAACCAAATATTGTAGTTTTCCAGTTGGACTAAACTTCTAGAAACTTTCGAGCAAATATTTAAACACTAATGCCCAAAATTTTGTAAAATAGTGAGAAAGAAAAGAGAGTGACTGACATTGTGGGGTAGAAAGAGAACGCGGGAGGTAGATATATAAATAGATATATAGATAGGGATATATAGAGACAGTGAGAGAGTTAGAGAGAGATAGATAGATAGATAGATAGATAGATAGATAGATAGATAGATAGATAGATAGATAGAGAGAGAGAGAAAAAGAGAAAGAGAGAGAGAGAGAGAGAGTGAGAGAGAGTTAGGTACGACAAAATGGAAGTGTCACGAAAAGGGAGCAATCGAAGTTATTTAAGAACAAAAAAGAGAAAGGGAGAAGTTCATAACGTCAGAGATAGAAAGATAATTAATAACGTAATTAGTTGTAACTGTTTTCATCGTGTTATCGCCTTCACAGATGGACGCGCGTTTCGATCTCACCCGCATCTTACAAGACATAAAAGCAAAAAGGTTCAGTCGAAAACAAAATATTTTACAGCGTGGCCCGTGATAGTTTAGCTAGGGGATGATAAGGGGTGATGCGGGGTGTAAATAGTGGCACCGGTATATTTGGAGGTCAGGGCTCAATAACTCCTCCCTGCCGAACACAGGCGTAAACAGCACCGCCTTATCACAAATAACCTTCATCCCCCGGCAGAATCGCACCATTTGTTTGTGCTCAACCGTCTGAGGTGAAAACGGAAATGTTGGCCGTATAAAGTAATACCACTCCCAACCCTTTCACGTACGTTTACTCGGGCCGTTTTAGCACACAGTGGAACCCAAGGGGGCTGAAGATAACATTCCCGCTTCTCTGAACTGATTCAAAATTAAGCCCTTTATAACAAACATTTTATTTTATAAAATGTAAATTCTGGCTTTTATAATTTTTTCAGCGCGTTTATTTTACTATTAAATTTTTAATTATTTTCATAAGTAGTAATGTAGTAGTTACTTATGGTCAAAAGGGCGAAACCTTACAATTAAATAATGAAAACCGTAATTCCATTAAGGATCTTTTAGCGATTGACCAGCCTTTATTGTGTAATAGTCTCGTGGATTAGGATTGTAGTCATAAAACAACGCCAAACTTTCCACGATACATTTCGTCGTTTTCAAGATCTTTAGAAAACAATCTTAATTAATTTTACATTTATATAAACACTTGNCCCCCCCTCGCGTACTCCCTAGATAGAGAAGGCGACTCTATCTCTCTGAGTGTAGAGGCTCCTCTAGCGTCGAAACTTTCGGGAACGCCCCGACAGCGGTTTTAGTTTAGAGTGGGATTGCTACCCACCCCCTAGATGAGCACTGTCTACGGTAAAAAGTCTCTTATCGAGCTCTGCCTACACCTGCTGCACGCATTGGAGGGACGCCATAGGTCTAGCCTAGGTGGTCCGATCCCGTCGCCACAAGCCACTACGAGTCCATCCCAATGTGACTCGGGCTGGTTTTTGAAACATTTTCGTCACCCCGTGGTACAGATGGCCATACACCCTCCCCCGTCTTTTCAGACAGGATCTGGTGCACTGGCCCTCGTGTGACTCTGCTAAGGCACCCGCCGCCCCTGCCGACCCTCAGGCTGACATAAGACAGCTTGTGCTTTAGAGAGTTGCCACGCCCTCTGGGCTGCACCATTATTTTGTGCCCGGATACCCCCCTTGTAACCAAGGGTTAGGAGGGGTCACAGGATAGAATGAAGGAGTTCGGATTGAGAAAAGGGGCCGTGAACGCCACCGGCATTTTCGTATATATTCAAACTGTTTTAGTCTTACACTTCTCAGTGGGTTCGGGGTTTACTACGGCGTATATTTTAATCGTTCACGTTTCAGTGGATTGAGCGTCCGATTTTATTACATTACCAGGAAACCGTTTCTACTGCTTTTCTTGTTTCGGAACGCGCCTGCCGGTAGTTTTCTGGGAATTAGTTTTATTACTGACCCAGATGAATCGAAAACTCAAAGAACTCTGTCCGAGGATATTCATACCATCACCTGATAAAATGAAAAAATGTAAAGCAAACATTCGATTTAAGATGTTACAATTTAGGGCTATCACGTCATTTTATTGTCTTGCAAAAACTTATTTTCCGCAAAAATTCTCCACCATTTTAGCTCTTTATTTAGGCATTTCTCTACCTTACAAGAAATATACCTTTCACTGAAAATCCCTGGTTATTGGACTTTGGGTTGCCTCGTTTTCAAAATTGTGTCCAACTAACAAATATACGTAATTAAAATAACCATCCCTTTTCGTATTAGGCGGTTCAGAATTTTGCCCGAATTTCTTGTTTATTCATTTTCCGTTTATTCATGATCCGTTTCATAAGATTTCCGCATATATCGCCTGGACAACAGCCCGGTCAAATGTTACATATTTAACGTTTTTATACTACTTTTGCGGCTTACTTTTCGTATTACGGGGATCCAGAAGGTTTCCCAAGTTTCCATGATTTTTCCGCTTATATGTATCTACACAACGGCTCCGTCGATTTATATATATACGCAGATAAAAAGTATTATATATATATATATATATATATATATATATATATATATATATATATATATGAATATAATACTTTTTATCTCAACCAGAACCTCAAATAAAAACAATAAAAAAGTAATAAATAATTAATATGGTGAATTATGACCACTAAGCAAGTATGGATTAATATTAAATATTATTAAAGTTAACAAAATTGATATAATTTTTTTAAGCTTTATAGTTTTAGCAAATATTGTTTTTAATTGGCTTAGAAGTTTTAGAAATTCATGAACAGATTTTTTATATATCCATGAGATATTCTATAATTTCATATTTACTAAATTATTATTTTTATAATGGCATTTACAATTTTTTTCGAATTGAGCTATTATTCATAAAACAATTGATTTAATTTGATCAGATTTGGACCCAGCTTCCCACAGTCTTTCATACTTGAGCCCAATGGGGCCATCGCTAGCGCCATCGAACCTATGAGGAAACTAATGGCATTTATTATTATTATTATTTATTTCTAAATATTTCGATTTAATCAATAGTAATAAAACTTCAGTTACGTGGATGATTAAATTATTTATTGCAACATTAATAGTCGGTGTTTATTTAAATAGATCACACCACTGTTTGATATTTTGTCCTTTTTATTACCAAATCCTCAATTGTTTTTTTATTATAAAATAAAATTTTCTTTTAAGAAAGATTAAGGTAAAGTGATTTAAGAAGAAAGAATACTATTGATAAGGAAAGAATTTACGAGATTCCTCAGAGTGGCTCTAATAAAAAAAGGTTGACAAAAGAAACATTGCTCGTCGTGTTATCGCCTACAAGTGAATTTCTTAGAGCAATTTTTTTTCCGACGGAAACGTGGATCCCCGGCTTGCGAAAAAGGCATGGAGATGACACCTATAAGAGTTTTACTGTTATAACTAACCGAGATAAAGGGTGACTTATTCTCGCCGGGAGAGGGCAAATAAGGGCGTCCTCTTCCTCCTTTTTTTTGCTTATAAACGCGGCCACTCTACCTGTGCAGTAAAGTGAAAACGCCGGTATTCCAACGGCCGGCAAGAGAATTTATACGATTGAAGAACTGTTCCCTTTCACACGTCGATCGTCGTTTGGAGTTTATTGTAAATGGAAATTACGATGTAAAGGCAATAGCGCCCCCGACACTGTGTAAATTCTACGGGGAATTGGCACCCCGTACGAATGGACTCTATTTTACCGAAGATAAATCTTTGTGGGAATAATTAAACCGGAAATCGATGCGGACCCAAAACGGATAATAATTATTTTAAGGTCACTCCTTTTTTAAATAAAACCACGTTTTATAAAGAGAATTAAATAGAAAAAATTTATGTAATAATCACTGGAGGTGAAGGTTAAAACCTGACAGAGGGAAAATTATTAATCAAATGTTTTTTAAAATGACGTTGTAAATTAAAAAACAATTTTTTTTTAAACAGCGGTTTTTGCATGATAAAACCCCACAAATAACTGTGGTTACAACAACAACAAAAATTGATATTATCTAGATTTATGAAGTTTGATAATATCCGATATCTTGATTCACCTATTTTCTATTTTCGATGGTTTTGTCTTTCAGGAGCTTTTCTTTATCAACCTTTAAAGACTAGCTTATCTTTGATATTCTATAAATTATCTTCCTTTTATACATTTGTACAAATTGAAATAGTGTGTTGACATATTCTGTCATTGATAAAGTTTTTCTTGATATTTCGACAGGTCGTTAATCCGTTTTATTAAATGTTGGGGTGTTGGTTTAGAAATATTTTTTTTCTCTTGTATTTTATTTTCAGAAACAAATACAATTGTATGAAAAATGACCCAAGGGCAATATCTTTATTCACCAGGCAATTTATGGCAACTTTATTGTCATTGTTAGTCATATATATTACACTTCTGGGAAAAATTAAAAACCCTACGACTAATATTTATTGTGATACAAGTCTAGTCTATGTATATTATAATAGTCTATGTATGAGTCCCTAGTGTATTTAATAAATTAAATAAATAATAAATATAAGTATATATAAAATAAATATAAATACGTACATAATACATACGCTCACATATACACACATACATACATATATTTTTAACAAAACTTAGAATAAATAGGTCATAATAAATAGGTACATAAATACATGAATAAATAAATGAATTACGTACAACAAATTAATTAATTAGATAACTATGTTAGGGGGGTTTTGTGTTGGGCTCAGAGTGCACGTTATTATCCGATATCTTGAACTAATCTTATGGCGTCACCAGGACATCTATAAATTTTTTTTGATAATTGGTTTCTATGGAATCGCGCAAAAATTGCTCTCCGGAGTTTGTGTGGAGATCATCTATTTTGGTTGGTAATGGGCTGTTAGTGCATAACCTTAGGAACTTATTTTGAATTCTTTGAAGCTTGTTATAATTGGTGTTACAAGTTAAGCCCCAAGCAGCGCATGCGTATGTCCACACTGGCCTTACTTGGTTTTGTAGATGAGCAACTTGTTTTGAACGCTCAACTGGGACTCTCGATACAAGAGTTGGAAAAGTATTTTTACATGTGTTTTCCTTTTTGTATTTGTTCATTGATATGGGATGTAAACGTTAATTTAGCATCTATCCGAACGCCGAGGTACCTTATTGAGGCAAGTTAATTTCTTCACCATTAAGGTGAACTTTAAGGTCTACAGTTGGGCGTCTTTTCGTGAAGGGTATGGCTTCAAACTTATTCCTGTTCACACTTATTTTCCACCCACAATTATAACAGTCCTTTTCTCCACTGCGACCTAACTAGATCTATTGAGGAATCTCTATAAATTATAGCCATATCTTTGAAGGTGCACTGTTCCCCATAGGATCTTCTTTTATCACACTTACTTTCGTGCCTATTTAAATATGAGTGCCTTATTGTTAACCTATTCACAAAGGATGCTATGTCTATGCTTATGTCTCTGGTTCCTCCTGGCAGATTCGGCAGGACACTGTCGATGCTCTTCCCATCTTCTTTAGATGAGAGTTAAAAAGGCAGTGGGCGGAATAGAGTCAATAATTTTTCTCAAATACAGTCTGCTAAGAGAGAGGATCTCCTTCGCTTTCCTTTTTGTGCGATTTATAAATAACGTTCCTTGCCTCATATCTGATGTTTTTTTCGAGTGCCTAAATTTTTATTTCTCAAGCCATTTTAGAGTTTCAATTTTAGTACACACTCTGGTGCACTTTGTTTGGTTCTGGTCCCATGCGTAAGCGGGTTGCTCCTTTTTTGGCTAATTGGAAAGCCTTTTTTCCCCAGGGTCATTAGACAATTTCGGCACTCCTAGGCAAGTTGGGAGTTGTAAGTATACGCATCTAGTGCTTTAAGGCTGCCTGGTTGTTTGAAAGTAAGTATATCAGTGCACCTTTCATAATTTCAATTCTTGTCATTTCAGTTTCACAAACAATTATTCTGCCACACAAACCTGTCAGAATTGTACGATGTAAATTTACAAACTGATATGACATGATATACAATTCACTTAGGTGCTGCGATTGTAAATAGCCTCTTATGTTTGGCAGAAAATAGTAATTGAAATATAAATGTATAATTATCCAATGATATTACACTTCAGGAAAAATGAAACTGGAGGTGATATGTCGCTTTTGTGTAAGGAAAGCTGAGCTTTATCCGATGAGACATATAAAAGATTTTGCAGGTTATTTTATTTCGTTTTACATTTAGTGTTACAGAGACAAAAAAATAGATGTACTGTCTACAAGAAATAAGGATTGATTGAAATTTAATTAAATTGATTTAAGATTTCAAATGAATGCACTTTATTTGTCAGACAGAAAAGATTCTCCGGGGGCTATTCTTTCTTTTTCAGAAGACAAGTTTCTGCCGAACCCAAGTTGAAATTAAGAAAGGGGACGAAAACAGGAACACCTTTCGAGCAAAAGGACCATTTTTAAAGATTTGCCCCGGTCGTTATTTACAAGAAAACGCCGGTATTGGGGAAGGGTAAGAAGAGTAATCCAAAAGAGGACTTTGGTTGAATAAGTAATGCCTTGTAACTGTGACTCGTATAAATTAGAAGAAAAGAGGGAGACTTCTCTCTCCCTCCCTCACCTTAAACATTAAATTTATGGGCCAAGCATACCCAGTGTATTTGGAGTGAGAGAGAGTGCTTCCCTCACCCCCTACGACTGTGATAAGTTATTGTTTTAAGCACTTTAATTATGATTATTCTTTTTCCACCGGTAAATCATAACTGGTGTCCTTTGTTAGCTGAAATTAATTGTAAAGAGTAAATCGCATGCAGGACTTTATTTAATTTTCCGTTCTAAGATTTAATAAAAATTAAAGCTATTTGGTTATATTTTTTTACTGAAAAATTTTATAATACAGATAAAAAGCAACATTTTTTTTTAAATATTATATATTAAAAAAAGCAACATTTTCAATTAGACTTCTTTGTTATTATTTGTTTTGGTTTTTCTCGTTATTTTATTTTTCCAAGAATTCATTTTTTTAGTAGTCTAGCTTTTCCCAATTTTGTATATAAAGGACGCCGAAATCCGACATACACGGCGGTCGTTCAGTTGTACATAAGAAGTAAAAACCAAAAAGCTACATGAAAATTCATGTTCGATTTAAACACAATTATCCATGTAATGATAAGGTGGCTTATAAGATAAATTATCCACATAGAATTATTTGATATGACCATGGGAATTGATTGCCCTAATTTATGAATGATGTATATTTAAGGTTCACCACAATGACTACCATCCAAAGAATTGCCCCACGATTTAAAGATTAATGGAACAACCAAGTGCATATATTCAGTAAATTCATAATATTGTAGAAAAAAAGACACAAAGACATTAGCTTATCTAAATCAGATATAATTAAAATTTAAAATGAATAGCAATGTTGTAGATTGGAATTTTTCATCCAGAAAAACATAAATGCTTTGTCACATTTATTTTTAACAATCACGACGTTTCAGAACGTTTGGCCGCTTTTTCAAATTTTCATATTACTTGAAAATAAAAAAGGAATTCGTGATTTTTTTGAGTATCGATGTTAAAGAAATTTCGTCTATTTTTAAAATTTTACGAAGGAAGTTTTGTCTACATATTATTATAGTATAATATACAATCATTTGTATTTTGAGGGTTTAAACAAAATTTAGTAAAAAACTAAGTATTCCTCTATAGGGTGATATGATAAAAACATCTGTATTAAAGGAAGGTGGCACTGTCGGCAAGAGCTCTCAAGGATCAATGTCTTATTCACAGTCGATGGGTGGACCTCGGAGGATCTCATTCGTAGGAGAATGGTCATCACCCTCCCCCGAATAAGGTTAGGCCATGGGAGGTTGAAACACGGACACTTATTTCTGGGCCAAAGCCCGCGTTGGTGTCCGGCAGTAGAGAAGGGTTGAGCGATGTGTCCCACTTAGTAGGAGGGTATGGGAGGGTATGAATGTCACCCGATACGAGAATCGTGCTTGAGCTCGGCAAAGAGTATCCGGGTCTCTTGTTCCGATTTTTGGAGGAAACAGGGTTGTTTTATTGTATATAGTAATGATTTTTGTGTAGGTATTGTATGTTGAGAGTGAATGTATTTGCTAGCGCGAATGTGTAATAGGATCGATGGTGGAATAGGAGTACTCTATCGACCCTCAGTTAAGTTAGGTTTGTGAAGAGGGTGATGGAGGAATATCGACTACTTTAACACCCTAATTCAATGAATAATATGTAAATAAGAGAGAATGTAGAATGAACGTGAGTATGAATGGAACAGCATGCATTGGATGCTGAAATGACATAGCTGGTGGTAGCACAACCCCGATGACTGGACAGAGAAGACCGAGGTCTGCCCTCAGACTGCTAAAACTCGGGGAGCAATTCTCGAGTCTGCCGATGGTCTATTGTAAATTGCAACGAATCGCCGATGAACTGCTAGAAATGAGAGATTCAATATTCGTGTTTATATAGACTCGCATGTGCGGATTTGTGTTTATATAAATCCAAATCAAACAAATACATCATTTTTAATGGCCTTATGTTGTTGCACATAACCTATTTATTTATTACACAAAGATTACACAAAGGGGGTAGCATGAAAAAATGAGAACATTGTGAATTGAACCCACGACCGCGGGGTCTACGAGCCAGAAATCTATAGCGTTGATTATTGGGCTACCGCGGTCCTTTGTCAATTTTTTTCCCACAGATAATTTGAAAAAGGAACACAACGTTTCGAAACGTCGTAAATCGTAAAAGATGTGGGTTTCTCCTGAAAAATCCCGCCCTGCAAAATTATCAATATTTGAAAGGAAAGCCATTCACTTGGTGCACTATTTGAAATAATTTTTTGGGTCTTTTTTTCTTCCCTTGTTAGCGCTAATCTGCAGCGCTAAAATTAATTTTTTTAAAGAAAATCCTGATCCTTCATTATTTGTATGCCACCGAGGCCCCCTTTGATATTAATTATTATTTTTCACAATTTTTGTATTTCTTACTTGTGGGGTGATATAAGTTCTAATATAAAGGTATCAATTAAATTTAATGATGAATCAAAATTGGTATTATTTAATTTAATTTATATTTCTTGTACCTTAATAACATTGTGATTTAATACAAATGTAAAAATTAAATTTTTCATTTATTTTATGTGGTGGTATTTCTTTAAAACCTAACGTAGTTTCTTTTTCATTTTGTTTTAAACGGTCGAAAGAGAAATGGAATGTTAAACGAAGTAAACTCAGAGTTTTATTGCCTATCAGGAGTTGGGAAGAAAACTACCAGGCCAGAAAACAAACATTTCACTCAAAAGTTTCTTCGTTACTTTTTCAGGCGAGTCGCCCGTTCCGATTAAACAGGATAATTCTGTCGGACGTCGGCTGAGGTGGAAGGGGGGTCATGGAGGAGGAAACGTTTTTTAAATGGAATCCAGGACGAAAAAATTCCGGAAATAATCTACGGCATTTTCCTTAATCGTAGAAAAGAAATAACTTTAAGCCTTTACCATTTTTGTCCACGACCGATCCGGCGTACTGCAAACTGTAAGTTATTCTGGTACTGTTTATTGGTGAGACGAAAATGGCGTGGAATTGGGAACAATTGATTTCATGGGTATCGGTTGGAAATAGGATCGTGTCAACTAAACTTTCGTTAGGAAAACCAGTAAAAATTCATGAACGCAGCGAAAAGGAAAAGAAGTCCGACGTGTCCTAATATCATTGTTCAAATATATCTCTCAACCGAGAGAAAGTTTTGCTAACTTTAAACTTCCCTTATTAAGTATTAGTAACTTCTTAACAGAAATGATAGTTCTACGCAATTCCTATCACACGAACTCTAGCTGATTATCTTTGATAATCCTATTTTTATGATAATTTAATATATTCAAATAGTTCTCCTTCAAACTATAAAATCCATAACCTGTATCTCTATAAATGCTCTCTTGAGCTAGCTATTTTTCAAATAGTAAAGAAAAGCTCAACTTGGAAGTTCCTCAGTTAAGCCGTTGTTCGGATAGTTGATTGCTTTGTTGTAAAGTGACGGCAATCAACAGAACATTCTGCTTCGGCATGATTGAATTCTTAGTTTCTGATTGTTTACAAACGCTTCTTAAAAACTACAACAGAATTTGGTGAAGAATTCCTAGTCTTGAATTTAAAAGCGTCCTGAAAACTTCAAGCACACCATTCAAATTTTTGGTCTGAGACCATACATATTTTTTTGGACGACCGGCTGCAAGGACAATTGTTGACTCCTCATATTTTCTCTACATTTTTGTATTTCCTCTTTGATGTTCAACCGTTCCACACGTGATTAAATTTTCCTAATTCCGTTAAAATGCACATTAAACTGTTAAAACGATTACCTAATCTAAGTTAGGGACTCAAGAGTTCTCGAAACACTCCTGAAACCTCACGCCTACAACTATAAAATTATGTACAACCTACAGTTGAGAGGACGACAATGCGTTTTTTATTCATGCGAATAAATACATTCACATAAAATAAAATTACGCATTTATTATTCTAAGATACTTAATTTCTTCGACAGGTCTGTGGGTTCTCGATATACCAAAAACCGTGTCCATACTCACTTCACTACTCACGCAAATAAATACATTCACACAATCGTGTAGTCACCAGTGATATTAGCCAGTGATTATATATAACTAAATACCTTTAACTACTTTAGTGTGTCTGTAGGCACTCGACCACAAACATAACCAAACATACATCAACGTTAATGAATTTATTGCTTCTAATTAAGAATTATTTGAAGATCGTGAGATGCGGTCTGGTGTAACCTAGGTTTAGAAAAACAAGTACAAATACTTTGACAATGTTTATGCATCCCCGGATCTGAAGATGATCTCAATAAAGATCGAAACGTTGGCAAGATAAAGAAAATGTTTTTCTGAAACCTACGTCACACCAGACCCCTCTCACGATCACCAAATAATCATTAACTAACGGTTACTAAACACCACTAATTAAGAATATTATTTTCATCTACGAATAAGAGGAGTCACTATATGCGAACATTTACCACATACGTGGTACTACTTCAGAGATCGATGTTATTATAATCACTACTATACTTTAAAGTTGTTGAGGCTCGCAGACCTCACCTTTTGTTTGCCACGCTAATTCGTAACACTCTAGTAACATGTGTTTTACACTGCATATTCCTATATGTTAGCTTGATGTAGCTTATCCGCAAGCTTGATTAACATTGTGATCGGGGTAAACAACAACAAACCTCGACTAAATAATTAAATATTTTGATTTAATATAATAAGGATCGCCTTGAAAATGTTGCTTTCATTTTTTCCTTGTCATAAGTTTTGCATAATAAGTTGTCGAGCTTTTCAATTTTGGGAATTATATAAATTGTAATTATTTTAAAGTTAGCAATTAGTGTTTGAAAGGGCACTAGTGTCATATCAGTTTAGTCAACCGGATTTTTAATTACAAAATGGTTCCAGTTTTTCCACGAATTGAAGACATACCAATAATCTCTAAGCCCTGGCTGGTTTGAGGCTATTTTAATTTAATCGGATGCTGTATTTTAATTAAATTTCAGCTGAATCGGCAGCTTTTATCGAAAAGTTTCACCTCAGGCAATCTCTCGTCTGGAAAGAATAATTCAAAAGGTCAGCCCTGTGTGCGGATGTGGTGGGATAAAGGGCACGGGATAGGATTTGTGACCGGCCACGCGCACGACTTAATAGAGCCATAAACTAAGAGACTAGAGTACAAATCTAAATGTCTGGGCCAGGGTGGCCTTGCCGTAAACACCTCCGACCTTATTACGGTTTCAATAAACTTCCAGGAACCAATAACGTGGCTCAAACACTAATGGAAGTAATTTATAAAAATTGTTACACCCCTGTCAAAGGTCCGAGGAGGGTGGCTCTTTCCCCTGCCGTCCGTTGTGCGACCCGGGTCCTCCGGGCCAAATTGCTTTTTCTAGATGGAGGCACTACCCTAATAGTTCACCCGGTTCAATAGGCCCTATATAAATTCAATTTACAACTTTTAAACTGACGGTTTCAATCAGCGGTTTTCCGTTTTTTAAAAACAGGTATGATAAAATAAACTGATATACCTTTTAATCCTACCCATTTAACAATGTTAAAACACTACATCAAACACATTTTGTTTATTTTGCACATATTTACCACGACATAAACAATAAACAGCAAAAACAGACATAACTTATTTGATTAAATTGCACGAGTTAATAAATAAAATATGAATATGGAAATATTTATTTTGTGCAATCAGTGACCTTTTTCTACCTCCACTTGTCCATTTGGTATTATTTAAACATATTGATCTGTCTGTTTGATTACAGCATAAAAAATAAAACAGGAGAATAGAAACAGAACAGATTCATTAGAGAATTGGCTAACTTGCATATTAATCTTCCTACTAACCTTTCTGTATTTTAGTTATACCATATAATTATTATATGGTAGTATATGGTTATTATATATTATTATATTATAATTATTGGTTATGCCATTTATTATTAATACTACCTTCATACTGAAAGAAAAATAGCTTTCTATGTAATTTATTTATGGAAAGTCTTCTGATTTCTGGCATATCAATCTTTATCGCTTTGGCAGTTACTTTTTGTTCAATTACACATGTTTCGAATTCATATTTCTCATACCGAACGCGTTCATTAGCTTTGTTTTAACATTGAAGAAGTTTTTTATGCTTAAAATTCCAGTATTTGATTGATTTTGACATGTGTTCTCAGGTGACACTTTATTGCTAGGGGACGTGAGACCTGCTGCTTTATGACAAATTGTTAACGTTTCATTATATTTCGAAAGTATGTTACTATGTGAGCAAGCTTTATATTCTTCTCGCTTTAATATATTTCTGAAAATTCGCACTTCGTAAACAAAGAATCCCCAACGTTTCATTTGTGGAGAGGTGTTCAAGTTAAATTGTTTCTTATTAAGATAATCTTTTGCACTTTTTACTACCAGCATATTGACAAGCATTTAATTAATACCCATTGTTTGTAGCTAATGGTTTCATTATGATAGGTTGTTTATTATAATTAAAGGATTTTAGGTGGAACCTAAACATACGCTCTATCGGCCAAATAAATTTGGAACCCTTATATACTCATGGAATTGTAATTTAATTTTCGTTTTAATATTTTTATACTTTTTTTGACAGCTTGAACTTTGAAAAACAATGAATTCCCAATGTTTTATAAAGTGGAGAGGTGGTATAGTCGAATTGTTGATTCTTTTAAAGGTAATGTTTTTGCACTTTTTTTTAAAGTAAGTAATAAAAATTAAAAGTTTTGGAGGAGAGTTTAAACGTAAGGTCTATTAGCAAAATATACAGTAGGCTGACTTATACATCAATGGATTGAAAAGTAAACTCGAATGATTGTGCCCGTTGTTTTGAGTATTCTGTATATGTTTATATATATGTTTCCAGTAAATTATTCATAATATATATTTTCAAGTTTACTTTTACCTTTTTTGAAATGTAAAATTTATGTCAGAGTGTACAGAATTAATCAAGTAAAGGGAAATTTTCCTAAGTCATCTTGGTTTTCCCACATATACATAAAATATCATATTATTCCGAAAAAAATAACAGATTTTGTTAATTTAGCGTTTGATTCTAATAAAAGTTTTTTGTTTACATACTTTGTTTTTTCGTTCGAGCTGGAAATAAGTTCTTTGATAGTCCCTTTATTTAAAAAAAATAGTTGTTATATTGACAGTAATTTTTGAAAAGTGTACAGAATCGTTTTTCAGAAATTTAATTATATACTTCTTGATACATCTTTGTTCAAATAATATAGCCCATTATTTGGCAGGAACATTGTTAAGTTAATGTCGAACGACACTGAAATACATCCGTTGGTTTATTTTACCTAAAGAAGTGCTGGTACCAAATTTTGGTCTGAATTGTTTGATTCACTTTTTTTTATTTTGTTTATCTGTCTTTCTTTTATATTAATCCTACTAATTTATTTTCTCGTTTGTTCGTCTAAGTTATGATCAGATCAGTTAGGGCGGTGACTGGCTCAATATTTAACCTATTGATAAGTCCTCTATACTACAGAACATGCGTATAAAATAAAACAAATAACAAAAACAGACATAAGATAAAACATGATGATTAGTATTCACACTACCTCAGAATATTTGTTCCACGGCTTATTTTAAAAAACCTTGGTTATTGCAGGTCGTTAGTGGATAATAGATTGTTTAAATCTTTATGGAGAATGTATTTTTATGGCTGAATATGTGAATAGTGCTTGTTTGCAGATGGCTGGATATCAAATACCTCATCGACTCTCAATCAGACTAGACATTGTAAGTACAGTCGTCTATATGCGCGATAAAAAGTGATGGAGAAATATCCAGTACGACATCACTCGACTTGAGTGAAAGGCATGCCAATAAGTGGAGACATATTTAAGAATGAGTATGTTTAGGTTATAACTGCATGTGTTGGGGCATAAATGTCCTTGTCGATAACTTCTTGAGGCTAACTTCAACATTAATACAGATAAGACCAAGGGCTGAACCCGGTCCAACAAAATACCGAAATGGGTGATTCTTGCGGCTTGCCACGCGAACTCTTAGGCTCGGTTCTGCATATATATGTACTTAAACAAGTGCACATATGGACAAAATGGAGCCTATGTAAATAAAATTGATCGTTGTCCAAGAAACATTAGACTAATTTTTTATATATTTTTTATTCTGCGTTGAATCAAAGAGAGCTTGTTGCTGACAAGTATGTTAGTTAGTTTCTATGCGTAACAATAAATTTATTAGAATAAAATATATTTCTCTTATTTCTGTCGTAATGATAGAAGTTTGTTTTTGTACATAAAGCGAGAAGGATTGCAATGCTGGTGAGTTTGTTGGGAGTTCTCGTTCCAAGAAAGTGCTTTATTCGTTTATAATGAATCAGGCGAGAAAATACAATCATTATCGTAGTTCTTTTTTCTTCTCCATCTACTCTAAGCATTACGTGTGGTGGTTATTGTCGTTGTGCCTGCACGAGTGAGTTTATATCACGAACGTTCGCGGAGCTTCCTGCTTTCAATTCAAAAATCAATATCGTCCTCCTTCTATTTTATTCCCTTTGTGAATTACAAAAAGCAGATGCTCGCTTCGTAAGTATTGCACCAAGTGAATAGCATTAAAAAGATATGATTACAAGAAGCAAAGTATGTTACCTGGTATCAATGACAATTCTGATGATGTGAAAAGTGAAAAAAAAAAAAAAAAAGATAAATTATTGTTTATACGACATTTTTTACACTTGAAAACAAAAATAAATAGTTAATTTTTGGTTATCAATAGTTTGGTATTCAGTTAGCCAAAAATAAAAACTTCATCTCTAAAGCTTTCATTTCCTTATAACTTATATTTTCCGTCAAAACTTTCCAATAACAAACAAAAAATAAAAATAAATCACTATCGTAAATATTTACAAAAAAGTCCACTTTTTGCCTCTCAGCAAATAATATATACGCATCTAGAGATTTTGTAATGCATGGATGAAGAGAACCCCAAGACCGAAAGACGGTAAACCTAGCCAAGTATTCTACAGTTTCCCAGTCAGAAATTATAGCGATTGAACAATGTGCCAGAGAACTAAAAAGCTAGGAGACCGCAGAACACATTTTATGTTTCTGTGAAGGTAGGGGCAGGTTCTTGCAACTGGGACAAGAAAAACCACAAGCAAAATCCTACGCTAAGGAACCGATGGCAAAGCTGTGGAGGCTGGTTAAAAGCCTGAAGCTGGCCAGTGGGCTATAATAAACAAAGGAGAACAATAGATCTATTTAGGTCGAGGTGCAGTAGCCCTTGTGGCCACCTCTCTTATCCCTATCCCTATGGATGTAGATATAAGTCAGATGATGATGAAATAAAGTGACGTAGATAATATCAGAGCGAGAAAGAAAAAATGTGCGAAAAGATAATTCTTTACAAACAAAAGTAATCTTTTCTTGTCAGGTCAAAAGAAAGAATCAAAAATTGACGAATATTTAACTGTATAAAAGAATTTTTGAAAAAATCAAATAATTGGTAATACTCTAATAAACAAAAACTATAATGAATTTTTTAAATCAAGCTTATAGTTTACAAATAATTTTTATACGTGTAATGTCAATTAGTTTATATTTTCAGACCTATTATTATATTTGTTTAAGAGGGTTCGCAACAACAGAGGTGTCGGAATGCCGGTGTTTTTGAAAAAAAAAGGCCATTTGTAAGTATGTCGGGTTCGAATGCGGGCCCGCTGGATTCGAACCGGGGTCCTTTACCTTACAGTGATGAGCGCCGTGTCAACGCTTAAATCTTTGCGGCCACCAACGCCCCTAACTATTATTATTATTATTGAAATCTTAATAAGAATTGGATCATGGACGTTTTTTTAATATTGAACACTCAAATTTTTTCAGTTGTGAAATAAGCGACAATTTGAGATAAATCGAATTTAGAAGTTAAATTGATCAAACGTCATTCTGTCTCGGCCATGGCAGAGGACAGAGGGAACTTGGGCGAGATCCAACGAAGTTCGAATCAAATTAATCTCTTTATGAGCCCTTTTAGAATGAAAAAAAAAAAAACGAAAACGAGAATTTATCACGCCCTTTAATACGGTGCGAATTATGAGACCGAAAATAAGTTTCAACACTCAACAATTGCTTAAACTATAAAAACATTCTAATAAAGACTCACGTGCTAACGAAGGCCTGAAATGTACGGCAAGTTGATAACTTTTTATTGCTTCGTCGTATTGTTCTCGACCGTGTAGAAGAATCCCTCTGGAAATAAAAAGAACAAAATTAATATAAATACAGAATCTTGAGGATTAAAGACTTATTCTAGCATAAGGAACTTTCCAAATTAAACATAATAAATTATTAAATTTGTTATACCTCCAGAAAGATTGTTTGATAATTATTTTGGAATAAACATTGAACAATGTTTATGATGAAAGATATATTAATTTTTAAGAATACTTATTTGTTCGTTCAGGACGACAAGAGGCAAATGGTTTTGTAAACGACTTTAGAAGCGGTTTTACAAGCACAAACCATTTCAAATGAAATAAATTGTGTTCGTTCTTCTTGTTTTTCTTTTCTTTTTTCACATCTCTTCACTTCCTTTCCTTTTCTGTATTTTGCCGACTGAGTCGATTTCTCCCTCTATTCAGGAAAAAAGGGCTTTTCCTTAACGCTTTCAGCCTTCTTTCAAGAGAACCAATTTTGCAGATTGGTCGGTCGGTCGATTTCGTCATGCTAGTGTAAAATTTTACGAAATTATCTATCTAACAAAAATAAACTGAAAAGCTGAACCTCTAGAAATATTTATTCATCCTGGGAATATCAACCATGCAGAACTTGGTTCATGAATATTTTACGTTTCGCATAACAATGGTAGCGAAAAGAAAAGAAATCAAAACAATAACAGTTTCGTTTTACATTATAGTATGATGTTACACAAAACAAGCCCTCAGCCTCATACGTGCAATGTTTTCTTTAAGAAGTTGTTTTACTTTAAATTATTTTCATAGTACAGTTTATTGTAGGTATACTAGCAGTTCTTGTTTTTGTTCTTGCCTTTTTTCTGATTATTTAAACATAAAATACGATTTTTTAAATATTTTTTATTGTTTATTAAACTACCTTCATTTTGGTATCTAGTAACAGTGTATGAATAAGTAAATAAGTAAACCAGAGTGGAGAAACTACCCACTGGTAGTATCTTAAGTATTCTTTATTCAATTTTTTTCACTGGATAGAAGATCGTCGTTTTGGTCGGCGAGGAGGGTTGGAAGGAATTCGTCGGGATGAGAGGATTTGAATTTGAAGATTTGTAGTGGTTGGGAGGTTTGTGTAAAATTTTCGATAACGGGAGTGGATTACATCTTGGACAAAAGGAATATTTAGGTCTATATAGGTAGTTTCGTTGGATACATAAAAGGGAGCATTAAAGATTTTTCTGAGGATTATGGATTGGGCTCTTTGGGTGCATAGGATATTGGATTGTATGTCGGAAGTACCGGTCAGTGAGGTAGCTTCGAAGGATAAGTTAGTAGGTTGAGGAAAGGATGTCCTTGAGCGAGAACAGCAAGCCCGGGTGCCATACTCGATGCTCTAACCATTCCTAGCCAATTTTTTTAAAGATCATAATATGAGAAAGTATTGCAAATTGGGTTGAGCTCTCGTGACTAAACGAGAAGTTGGGCATTAAGCCCTCCTGATGGCAGCAAAAACCTACTGTTTCGGCGTTTTATATAAATTTATATAGTATTTAACAGTGTGCTTTATATATAAAAAAAATTAATCTGCGTGTTTAAAATTGAATTTTTCATTCGTTTTTGCCGAGTAAAGAAGAATCGATTGTTAGAAAAACCTTAAACGACAAAAAACGAATAGAACCACCTTTTGTGCCGTCAACCGATTGTAATTCCTTTTGTCCAACCCCTACAGGGATTTATTAATACCGTAGGTTAATCCCTCACGTCAAATTATATACAGGGTATATCCCCGTCCCCCCAGAGAGACAATTGCCATGCTTATTTGTTTTTCGTCCCCTTTCCACCGGACGAGGGGCTAATGCCCTAATCCTGGGCAGAGCACATGGCTAATTATAAGAGGGTCCCACGGGAGCACAACAATAATAGAGTTGGATCATTTCTCCTATTTGGCGCCACTCATCGTTCCCTCAACCCCTTTTGGGTGTGCAATTAAAAAAAATGACAATGGAACCCCCTTAGGCGTTACATCCCCTGTCCTAATTACATCCAACCCCGCCGACGAATTTCCAATGCCTTTGCCTTAATTGCCTTTTATTGGCACACCCCAACATTTGTTTGATTGATGATATCGCGAATATTGTAAAGCCGGTTCACTCAATGGAAAGTTATAAATTGTAATACAATTTCAATTAAACCGAATCGACGCCTACATCGTTGAAATTATCAAAGCTTTTTTGTAACTGTTGACAATAGTAGCGGCGTTTCAATAATGGTTCATTATGGCTTGAAGAATAAACCCGTACTAAAAAAATCACAAAAACGCAACGTTTTCTGTGTGAAAAGTTCATTGTTTAAGCAATTTCTTTAAAAGACAAATTAATTATCTTTCAAAAGGGTAATATTAATCGGAAATTCCTTGCTTGATAGGCAGTATAAATGAATGGTTACGATCTAACTTTCTTCAAATCAAACATAAACTAGAAACCGACTATATAATAATGATTTTTTTCTTAATGAAAAGTACATATTTTTTATGTTGTATGTGATGTTGCAATATAAAATTCCAATTTTGTAAAGTTTACATATCGAAAATTGTTTCGCTGTTTGACCCAGCGGAGAGTTTGAACCGAAAATATCCGGAAGGTGGTTTCATAGGTGGGTCTTTTATCACTCCGGGGAAGCAGCCAGAAACGATTTATGGGACAATTATATTGTTTTATATTCCCCCAGGGACTACTCGCACAATTTGTGTTCCTAATACTTATTACACGCATGTGATATCGCCCCAGGGGCGTATATCTTCCCCGAGTTAGTCAACTTTACAAGCCGTATTTCCTGAGAAATTTAAATCCTGAAAAGATTTCCATCTTGGTTTCGCAGGACGTTGCAACCTGCAGGCCGTCCTTTTGAAAAAGCCGAGGCAAACTTACCTATGGCTATTCAAACGTTTTTTTCTTTCTTTTCACAAAGTTCTTGATTTATGGTTCATCGGAACGGTACATCGATAAGTAATATTGGAGGTAGGTTAAAATATGTTTCAAGTCATTTATTTAAAAAATTCACTACGAGACCTTTTATTTTATTTTTAATTGAATTTTTGTATTGTAGATAACTTTATAGAATATAAGTCATAGTTTGGCAAATAATGAAAAATTATATATTAATTTCATTATAAAATACGTAATAGCATTAACGCTAATTGACATGAAACATAAGAGAAGGTTTGAATGTAGTGGTTGTACTCTGAAACTTGGATTTATTTATTTTTCATTAAATTTATTTACACAGCTGCGCCTGTCGGCGGCAGTCACGGACAAAACCCGAAGATGTAATTAAGTACTCAATTATGCGTTTATACAATTTCACTTAGCTTCTTTCACCACTTTGGCCACATATGGTATATTTAGATCACCTCGAATTACAGACTTCCGAATATACCCAAGGCACATTCGTCACTTAAAGGAAAGTAGGAAAGTTGACCGATACTCCCAAATAGGGTGGAGAAGTGAAGGTTTAACAATCTTTTGTTGAAAAGTAAAAGTGACAAACTCTTGTCAGGACCTGTTCCGATGTACTTTTTTCACCAAAGTGTACGCCAGCCTGGAGAAATCACCCATTCATATATATACGGTAGGGTAGTGTCATCCACAGTGAACTTGTTAATTCTAATGAAAAAACATTTGGTAAAGTTTAAAGGTTTGGTAAAATGCTTTATATTTGAGGTCATGAAAAGTAATCCTTGACACTTAACTATGTTTCTCGTATTTTTTTCAACGTCTGTATAGAACTAGACGCAAACTGGAAAATTATCAATAGTAAAACAATAAAATCAACTTTTACTACTACAGACAGCCCAGTCGTCCAACCTACAAACCAAGTTGCGCAAATAGCATAGAAATTGCAGTATACACAAAATCGATGGATCCAGTCCAACAACAGATGATTGACTTTGATTAGACTATTATGAGTAGTTTGCTCCGTAGGCTTCCACAGCAATTTCACAATAATGCAGTCGGTTAATGTTAACGGTTAATTTCACCCATTTACAGTTTTCATAATATTATATATTTTTCATTCATATGACATTTTCGGCAGAAAGAAACTTGTTATTTGGTCAGTCAATTGTGCAAGCCACGTTCTTGGTACAATTTGGGCAATTTAAAGAGATTGTTATGAAATTTCTAATAAGCGGTCATAGCTTTTTATCATGTGATCGAGACTTCGCCGTAATGGAAAAGAGGAAAAGGGTTTCCAAATGTTCCACTCAGACAGATTTACAAAATGTTCTGGCATCAGGTAAAGTTACAGGTAAACTCCGTAGTTAACATTGCACATTCGTCCTTTCTAGGCCTAATACACGCCTGTTTCTCTACATTAAATGTAAATGTTCCAACTAGAAAGGCTACTGTGATAAAAATATCCAAAGATGATCCAGGTTTTATCCAGTACAAATCCACATTCAATGCCACAGACTTGTAGAATTATGTTAATGTAATAAAAAAATGGGCTAAACCTGTTGATGTTAAAAAAGTTTGAATGTCATTGATTCAAAAGCCATTCCTGTCGAATGGCAAGAAAAAAGATTTCTCTGCCATGTTGGAATTTTTGCCAGAAATTGCTAAAAACTATTATCCAAACATTCTAAATAATTAAAACTTCCATTTATTTTTACATGTCAATTTCATCTATTAAATTATTTAGGTTTATCATGTTCTATGTATCAATATAGTTTTCATTCAAAGAGTTCTATGTACCAGGGTAAATAGAACGTTTCTTCAATTTATTGGTTTTTTTTGCATATTAAGGAGTTTGGTTTTATTTTTCATTGCATCAGCTGCGGAAGAATATATTCCTATATTACCAATAATATACATTTCAATAATGTGTTTTCTTTTTAGTTACCATTTAACTTACGCAGTTTCATTGCTTTCCTGAAAAAAAATAACAGAAGGCACTGAAAACATTTGGAATTTCCGCTCTTCATATATTCTAATGAAAAATTTAACCAGTATTAAGGGTCCCTACAAGGCAGTCTAACCGTTTCTAGTGAAAGACGGTCACTATGCTATTTTGTCGTCAAAAACTTGGTTGGCCTTGCATTATTCGCTGATTTATTCTCTGAGTAATAAGACAATATCCATGTTTGAAAGATTTACACGTTTTGATGTATTAATGAGGCAAATTCTTTATATCCAAGTCCTTGTGAATAGTCTTCTTTCGCTCCAAGGGCTTATTGCAACATTTGGATCTTGCTAATTTTAAAGTTAGATGCCCGATCACTAAATTTCAAATTTCAGATATATACACAAAGGGTCTAAAGATTACCATTTCTTGTAGTAAAAAAACAAGTAAATTCAGTAGTTTCGTGGTCTGCTTGACCAATTAATATCTTACAAGTAATTAATATTTTCAGTGGAGATAAAAAAGTCAATGGCCGAGCGGGATTCGAACCCACGATCTTCGGCTAGATACGCCACTGCTCTACCACTTGAGCCCTCCTTTTCGCCATTTTATCTTAACTCAAAACCTTAATTAATTGAAAGATATTAATTGGTCAAGGTATACATCATTTTACACTTATTAAATTCACTAGTTTCGTGGTCCGCTTGTCCTTAAAATGAAGTATCGTTCACTAATGCTCTCCGTGGCCATTTCATTTGTCGCCGAGAATCAAATCCTGATTACACGACATTTGAAAAATGCCTAAAAGGAGGGAAAATTCAAAAGGTGTGGTTGACATGGGAAGTTAGTGTTCGAGTGGATCGCGGTCACGACAGCTCAAGTGGTAGAGCAGCGGCGTATCTAACCGAAGATCGTGGGTTCGAATCCCGCTCGTGCCATTGACTTTTTATCTCAATGAAAACCTTAATTACTTGTAAGACAAAACACAAGGTTATAACATGTGCTTTAGACTAATTTCAACATAAAGTCTGGGAGTGGCTTACGTATATCCGGCGCTTGTAAAAACAGACGAAGTAATAAAAAAAGAAACTGCCCTCATACCATTTGAAGAAAAACCGCAAGTGGCCCTGAAACATGTTAAAAACGGAACTGAACACATTGATGAAGATAGAAATTAAGACAAACTGGATGAAGTCATCAAATACACGACCAATCAAGAAAGTTCTTCAACAACATATCATAAACTAATCAAATAAAAATATACCTCATCAGTAAGTGAGAATTATAAAAAAAAAGGTTTTATACTGGCCATTGACAATTTAATTGCTACAAAAAATATAAGATCAGATGTAAAAACATGTCTCTGGGCCATGAAGGGGCAGGATCGGAACATTTTTTATGGAGACTGTCCCATAACACCAAAAGAGGGAGGAGGAACCCCAACTAACGTACATTAAGAATTGCAAAGTTTTAATTTTATTAATTTGATTGCACGATCCATAAATTCCAGAGGTGTACAGCTATATGTGTCTAATAATTAACATTACTTCCATTTTAGTAATAAAAATTGTCTTGAATTGAAATGCTTGGGGTGAAGGAAACGATAGTTCTTTTGAGGAAGTCGATGATATGGTTTTATGTTATATTATCTAGTTTTTATTTATGTTTTAATTTTAACGTTTTTTCAAAATTCGAAAGCTCAAAAAGTTTTGCCAAAAATTCAATCAGGACGGTTTGTTCAAAGAGATAAAACGATTGTTATTTTTTTCCTAGCCATACTAGTATTCTTATGCTTGCGCCGACTGATCAACAAACGTGGGATTATCAGGTCTTTTATGTTTTGATTTTTAATACCACAGTGTAATTTTTAGTTTTACCATGACTATAAGCTATGACATTTTATGCCCATTAGTAAAAAATAACGGATGATAGATTTATAATGATAGTGTACAAGGTATCGAATGTAGTTCATGGGAAATAGTTTATAGCAAACATAGGAATGCTGTTTAGAGCTACTTGTTTCTCATGTGGTGAAGGTTTCCGAAACACAACTAACAGATTTGCTTGGTGGTTCAGTAATCTCCTTGCCGGTTGTCAAGGCAACAAGCCGGCTCTGCCATGTTCGGGCAGCCAGGGAATATTTTATCTCACTTAAGTTGACACTTCTTCTTTAAAAATGAAACTTACAAGACGTCACAGAGTAGGGTTGATTCAATTTAAATGGCTAGGGAGGAGGAAAAAAAGTTGTCGCTTCGGGCGGAGTCAGGTTTTTCTATTTTCCGCCTTTTCCGGGTTCCATTTAAATTTCACACTCAGACCGTGGGACTTTTTAACACTTATTAAGCCAACTCAGCGTCATCCTTCTCACTCCAAAAAGTCCAGGCTACACTTTTTATCTTATTTACTATAAGTTATTATAATCGTGTTACTTTTTAATTTTGTCCACTCTGAGGTAGATATAACTCCGTAATGGAATGAAAAGCACTTCCCAACTCTGTTGAAATATAACACTGTTAACCTGCGAATTATACAGAACACGCATTTTTCCGTCTGTCACTCGAGGGAAAAACTAAGAGATAATTTGAATTACAATTGATATAGGATCTAGTTAATCCAGGCACTCTCAACACGACACGCAAGAATGGCACAATTACACGGAATACAAACACTTTGAGCCCTGAAGATGATCTCAATAAAGATCGAAACGTTGGCACGACAAAGAAAATGTTTTTCTGAAACCTACATCACACCAGACCGCATCTGACGATTTCTGAATAACTAATATATATTTTAGAAATTGCTCATCCTCAACACTTAAGCCGGGAACACACCCGATGCAACGCCATGCGACGCTACCCGATGCTACCCGACGCAAATCCAAATTTCAATTTTCCATACGGTTGAATTACTCCCGTCCACATCTGCCCGATGCTGCGCAACGATAACCTACTCTACGCTGTGCGATTCCCACTGTCCAGATTTTATATTTTTATTCAAACTACATGTATTATGATCGTTATATTAATTACAAAAACCTTATTTTAATATAAACCAATTAACTGAGATCAAAAATTCGTTAGTTTTTACTTAAAAACAAATAATTTTAATGGTTTGGTTGAAAATTGATCAAAACACTGGAATACCATTTTTTGATATAATGAATTTAACTAAAAAATTATTACACGGTTCTGCTCGTAAAATTTAACTAACGATTTATTTCATGGTTTTGTTCATACAATTACACAATTTTCGTCGAGTAGCTTCAGAACTCATATTTTTGGTAGTTTATTTCAAACTGTGCATATGTACTTTTGTCGTTATATTAATTACAACATTCTTATTTTAATATAAACCAAATTAAACGAGTTCAAAAATTCATAAGTTTTCATAAAAATTATTTAATTATGATGGTTAGGCACAAAATTTATCGGAATAATTTTATTGAAAACAATTAAATTTAATTAACAATTTATTACATGTTTGTGCTCAGAAAATTTAACTAACAATTTATTACATGGTTTTGCTAAAGATAATGCATTAAGAACAAAAGAGGAGTTGCGATCGTGATACTTATTTATGATACACGCTGTGTGACTGTACCAAAACGAAACTGCGTCAGGTAGCATCGGGTGACATCAGGTAGCGAAGCATAGCGTTGCATCGGTAAGTGTATTCTGGGCTTTTGGTCTGCTAATTTTTAATGTTTTGTTTTGTCCTATAAGTTTTGTCTCTCGCCAACTTTAGTAGTGGTTCTAAGAAATAATTGAGGCAAAATACAATTTACAGCTCAGTCCTTCAGAAATAAAATAAAGAACACAGTTTTGTGAATAGTATATAGTGAAAAAACGTTGTAAAAAAGGTCGGACGTTTCACGCCATAAATATTCACTATGGGCAGAAAACATTTTGCCCTGGAAATTAATCACAGGTCCGTCTATTCTGTCCGCCACGTTGTGTCCCCGGGCAGAGATTAGAACTTGAAAGAGAAAAGAGGGGCTTAACTGAAGGGAGGAGAGGGCCATTTAGAGCTTATACTTTAAGTCAACACAGAGACGGTTTTACTTTGTAGGGACGCTTTATTTCCTGAGCCCGGATCGTTAATCGACGTTACGAGGAGGCTTAACTTCCATGAAATGGGTATTACTGCCAAAGGACTTCTGGTTGCTAAAAAGACGGAACGAGGATTTGCGCTATTACGCAGACCCAAGGTGAAAATATGGCGTTTATGCGAAACACAGTTTTCCTCCCAGTTTGAAAACTAAGGTAAATGTTAGTTTTCCTGGAGAGCAGAAAGAAAAAGAAAAAGCCAATGTCTAGGATTGACTTACGTATAAAAAGTTTTCATTTCCCTAAACTAAGAAATCCTCTTGAACATTAACTAATTCTTAATAAGCAATATTTTATGATAAGGGCTACAAGATTTGAATTTTTGTACTCAAGGTAAATCTAGCGTTTTTCTCGCGTATCATTTATTCAATCTAAGGAAAACTAACTCAAACCTGCATAATGAATATTTATTTTCAATTAAAATATACAAACTTCTATTTATCTTAATTTAAAAATAGTATTGTTGCAAACAATTTAGAATAATATTGTTAAATTTTTTTCTCGTTTATCAACTTTCATTTTGAAGAAAACTCAAATTACAAAAACTTAAATCCTCCTAATAATTAATTATTATATATTAAAATATATAAATTTTCATTATCTCAATTTCAACAGTATTTACGGCATACAAGTTATAATATTGTTAGGGTAAAATGCTTCAAAGTTTTTATTATATTCTCCAAAATCTATATCATATATGAAATACCATCTTCCAAAATACTGTAGAAAAGTTGTATGTTATATGAATGTTGTGCTGTTTTTCTTTCAGTATTTCAAACACACATAGCTTTTTGTTAAAACAGAAAGATACTCTTTCATAAATCAAAGCGAAAATATGAAAATACATTCTATGTACAGGTTAAAAAAAACAGTATTTTTCTTCGAAAAGTGAAAAAATGAACCTAAAAAAATATGTTAATACTTATAACATTTACACGATAAAATATGAAACCAAAAAAATTAGAAATGAAATTATATTTTTAACATATTTTTCCTCAATAAAATATCACCTTCTTTACTTAGTCTAACATGCTAAAGCTTTCAAAAATTAACTTCATATATTATATCAATCAGACGTGACTTAGTATTTGGACTAATTATACTTTAAGGCAACATTAGCATACGTCGAAATAGTGATTTATTAATTATAAAATGTCATATACCACTTTTTATTTGAGCCGAGTGGGTAAAAAATCTATACGTGGAACTAATTGTTCAGTGGATTAGGAAAGTAAGGCGAAAATGGAAAAAGGATACGATATAAATATGCAATTTCTCATTTTTTAACTTTACAATAGAAGTTTTTTATTATTGAACTTACATATATTTGTACATAAATTATTTTATTTCATCTGATATATCTCAAAAAAAAAATTCGTGAATTTTTATGTTGAATGTGTTGTGCAATATTTACGCAAAATAACAGTTTTAAAAACTTCTATTTTGAATTTTTTTTGTAAAAAAAGCAATTTGTTTGATGTTCAGTTAGTTAATAATTTTAAAGTCATTATTAAAACATTAATAGAAATAAAAAAATATTGTAGTTTTCTCATTGAATCTAACTTTTAGAAACTTACGAGTAAATATTTAAACACCAATGTTCAAATTTTGGAAGATAGAGAGAAAGAAAAGAGAGTGACTGACAGGGTGACAGAAAACAAGAGAGGGAGTGAGTGAATGAGTGAGTGAGTAAGAGAGAGAGAGAGAGAGAGAGAGAGAGAGAGATCGTAGTGTAAATAAATGATATGGTATTATTTGTAATGTAAACATTTGAATTAGACAATATTGCATTGTAAAAACAAACATTCCAAAATTTGGAGAATTAATATATTATATTTTTTAATCTTTTACACCATTTTTTCTTAAATGGTTATATAGGATGGATTAATGCGGTGTTAAAAATTATTCTAACTTTTGATGATGTTGAAGATCATCGTTATTACTAATAACATAACATTTAATCCGATCGTAGAATAACCCAATTAAGCAGAACATGTCCGTACAAATTGTCCGTTTGCGTTTGCACGAGTAAATTGAGTTTACCTTGTAGTTAGGGATGGTTCGGCTATGGTTTATGGTTATGCTCCACCCTAAGGCGTCGGGGCACGTTTCCATAGCCCGAGATCGAATCTAAACCCGGTCTCAGAACGGTCACGAAAGACCGGATGATGGTAATTTGATAGAAATGAAACTGCCCCTCACGAGAGGAGCTACTAATCCACAAGGATTAGTAGGTAACACAGGGGACAAGAGGGTCTGGAGCATTAATTACTACAGGAGAAAGTCAGGAGCTGTTCTTGGCGTTGATGTATGTTGCCGAGTAGAAGCGTCATTAGTTACCTGCCTCCTCCTTCGGCCAATAAAACCCTGCCCGTACTCCTCAGACATATTGCTCCCCACATCAGACAATTTCTTTCTTCTCTCATTAGTTCCTCACTAACTCTCTCTTATCTCCTTCAACACCTAATCAACCAATTACTTCATATAAACTTCTTTCAATCCATACTCTGACCCCATTTTAAGGTTACGTTTGCTAAAATATTGTTTTTTAAACTATTTGGTTAACTCAAAACTTGGTTTAATTTTACATGGTACATTTTCAATAACTGTGCTTATTTAGATGACAAAACCAATATTAACTTGTTACCAGTATATACACATGTAATAATTAATATTTATGTTTTATCATAACATATTTATCATGAAGTATCTATATAACATTTCAATATATTTTGTTGTTATCATATAAAAGTGCTGGTTAATGTTTATAACCAAAAGTTTATATGTACGTTAATACTACTCCCTTTCGCCCTCTTTCACTCTCCCTTTTTTCACTCTTTCTCTTACACACCTACACTTTCTGTGTCTCTTTTCCATTGTATCTCTTTTTTATTTATTTTTTTTTGTCTGCCGCTTTTTCTCTATCTACATATTTTTCTCTCTTGTTTTCTCGGTCTGTCTGCGTGCCTGTCTGTCTGTCTTTCTCCCTCTCTCTCTCTCCCACTCTCTCTCTCTAGCTTTATTTGTTTTTTCTTTCCCTATATCGTCTTGAAATTTTCCCATTATCAATTATCTCATTTTCTCTCTCTTTCTCTTTTTCACCCAATCACACTGATTTTGGTCTATCATTTTTTTAACTCTCTTACTTTTTCGGAGTCTTCATCTTAGTTTTTGTGCTTCTTTCTTTCTAGCTTCTTCTTCTGTGTATCATATTTCTTTCTTTATCTTCTTCACTATTTCTCTTCTTTTGTACATATATACTTTGACACACTCGCTTTCTCTAGGTTTATTAGCTGACAGTTATTCTCTCTCTTTTCCTTTTTTTCTCTTTTTCTCTTCCTCTCACTTTCTTTCTCTCTTTTGTTTCTAATATCTTTCTCGCTCTCTCTGTTTCTCTTTCATTCTCTATATTTGTAGGTCTCTCTCAATCTATTTTTTTATATTAATTTCTTTAACCTACTTATTTCTCTACACTTTAAGTTTTATCTCTCGATCTTTGTTATTTATCTTTGTCACTTTCTCTCTCTTTTATATTTTCTCACTTGTTTTATTATCATTAATTATAAGAGATATCGTTCTCGTCCGAAAATTGCGACATGTGTTGAATACAATGATATTAATTATTTCATTCATTCTTTCTTTGCCTCTCTTTTTAATTTATCTATCTTTCTTTCCCTTTTTCTTTTTTCTATTGTTTATACATTTACGAATTTATATTTTAGGAAAGATTGTGTTGTATTTTATGCAGGAACTAAGTACACAATTTAACTATTTATAACTAATTAACTTACACTATTTGATCTCTGTACTTATCGTCATTCGCTTTGTTTATTGTTTTAATTGAGAACGTCATTTCTGTTTTATTACATGCGACCATTGCATGTTCATAGTCCAACATTGTTAGGATGAAAACACATTTTCCTTTCTTATCCTATGCACTTGTTCGCGGTAATTGTTCTGGAATAATAAAATTTTATTGTAAGCTAAACGTGTGTAAAGAGAAATGAGTGTCAACAAAAACTGACGCCCATGTCGCATTTTAATAACCATCTCCACCCCTCTCTTTAAATTCTCTTTTGCACTTCTTTTTGTGAGAGATGAGAGGTGTCTCATTGAAATGACAGAAGGCGTTTAGACTTGACACCGAGACGACTGATTTAGACGAGTTTTTTTATTTCTTGTATAAACTCAAATACTATAATATCCTTGATGTTATATTTAATCGTTACACACACTCACATAGCCAGATAGTGTGAGAGAGGGAGGGAGTGAGTGAGAGAGAGAGAGAGAGAGAGAGAGAGAGAGAGAGAGAGAGAGAATGTGAGACAGGCAGAGAAACAAAGAATAAGAGGGAGAGAGGTGAGAAAGAAAGAGAGAGAGCGAGAAAGAGAGGGAGAGAGAGAGAGAGAGAGAGAGAGAGAGAGAGAGAGAGAGAGAGAGAGAGAGAGAGAGAGAGAGAGAAAGAAAGAGAGCGGAATTGGTAAGAAAGAGACAGAAAAAAATGTGAACTAATGAGACAGAAAAAAATAGATATGTATTTTAGTAGATTTTTTGTTTTATTTGTTATGTTTTGTTCTTAATGAATAAAGATGAAAGGTGCATTAAAAATATAATAAGAAGAAATACCAGAAACCGTTCTCTGTAGGTATTTACCTATTTTATTCCATTTATTTTGTCGAAGTTTTAATGGTTTGAAAAAAAGGAGAAAAATATATTTAACAACTTCAGTCCTTTCTCTATTAAGACGTCGTTATTTTGCCCATTCGCAGGCTTTAAATTTGAACAATTAAAAGGCCAAATCACGATTAACAGGAACGGGACGAAAGGTCGGGATTTTATGAATCCCTCGATGGTTATAAGTAACGAGGCCTTTAAAGAAAAGGCACACCGCAGTTATAAAAAGTTTCGAATGGGGTCATTTGCCACCCTCAGGGTGATTTAAAATTTAGCAACTCGCCCAGGCGCTCCTCTCAATATGATTTTCATCGCCTAACTTATGCAATATCTTCGGTTTCTTAATCGATTGCGTGTGTTTCCTCAACTTTAAACGAGGAATAATTGATTCTGTAAATTGAGGCCACGTGAGCTCCTCGTGGCTTTAACATTGTTTAATATTGGCCATTTTCAATTTATCACGTCATATCGGTGTGTGCCATTTAAAACTTCTTATTTGTTAAATTTTATATTTTACAATGTATATTAATAAATAATATAGTGATAATGAAGCAGTTTATTTAAAAATTATTGAGGCTAGATAAGGTTGGGTAACCGGGCATGCTTAAACCCACTTCTTATTATCTTATTCTTAAATCTTACCTAATCGTCCCCGGCTTCAGAGTGTAAAACGGCACCGAGTTTTGTGAAATCAGACAGATACAAGCATTCCTTATCCCTTGCTTTACATCACCTGCAGACCCCAAAACCATTATCACCACCTACGCGGACGATATTGCAATTTTGTCTCTTCTATTTATATTCATATGGAAGCCACCTGCAACTTCCTAGAACACCTTTAACTTATGCAGGACAAGACTGAAGGAAAAATGTACCCAATGTACGCTCAGGTTGAACTTCCATTCAAGTCAAATACTTAAGAATATACCTTGAGACATGGAATCCCTTTACAAGATTTAAGCCGGGAACACACCCGATGCAACGCTATGCGCCGCTACCCGATGCCATCCGACGTCTTGTCTCGTTTTGGTAGGATGTGCACATCTATGCGACGTCAAGCGCATACCATTTACCGTCACACAGCGTGTATCACAATAATCAGTATTGCAATCGCAACGCCTTTTTTGTTCTTAATGCATTATTTTGAGCAAAACTGTAAAATTGTTGGTCTAATTTTATGAGCACAACCATGTTATAAATTGTTTGTTAGACATAATTATTTTAAGTAAAGTTATTCCGGTGTTTTGGTAAATTTTCTTCCTAACCATCATAATTAAACAATTTGTATAAAATGAATTTTTGATTTCGTTTAATTTAGTTTACATTAAAATAGGAATGTTTTAACTATTATAACGACAAAATTACATATACTTAGTTTGAAATAAACTACCAAAAATATGAAAGTCTTTTTCTGAAGCTACTCGACGAAAATGGTGAAATTTTATGAGCAAAACCATGAAATAAATTGTTAAATTCCTATATCAAAACCTCGTATTCCGATGATTAAATTAATTTAAAAAAATAAAAACGAATGAATTTTTGATTTCGGTTAATTTGGTTTATATTAAATAAGTATATCGAAATAATTATAACGACTATAAAAATATGAGTGTCGGGTTCTTTTGTCTTCAACTTTACTCGATGCTACCCGACGAAAATTTGGACAGTGGGGACGGCAGAGTGTAGAGTAGGGTAGCGTTGCGTAGCATCGGACAAATGTGCACGAGGGTAATACAATCTTAAGGAAAATTGGAATTTGGATTTGTGTCGGGTAGCATCGGGTAGCGTCGCATAGCGTTGCAACGGGTGTGTTCCCGGCTTTAGGAGACAATATCTTACCAAATGACTTGGACTACTACAAAATCTTCAAGGACCAAAATTCGTGATGAACGTCAACCCTAAATTAACATTATATAAGACTTTACTAAGGCCACTTTGGAGAAAGGAGTGGAACTGTGAGTTTGCGCTAAGCGATTCAACATGTACATCCAATCCTTCCAATCAAGTCCTCTTGCAAATTGTCCAAGCTAAGAAAAGTACGACACTAACCTCACTGTCACAACGACCTCAATATTCCTTTCAATAATGAATACATCCTTTCCCGATTCCAAAAGTTTCATATTGATTTTTCGATCCATTCTCACTCTATTGCTCGAGTCCTGTCTACAAATTCTCATCCCTAGAAACCGACACTTCGTCTTAACCGACGATGGCCTCGAGACCTTGTTACTGAGTACGTAAGTACATTAGCTACTTTCTCATGGCATGTGTCCTCCGAGTTCAGCGCTGGCGTTAGAATTAGTGCAGTGTGAAAAAACGTATTGTGATCGCAGTTTTAGTATATTCTAATGTATAGGCTTCAAACTAAAAAAAATCAAATAAACATAAAAGCCATTATATTTATACTACAATATGATTAAACTAATACCTGGAAATAGAGAATTAATATTTCTTTAGGAAAAAAACTGCGGATTAGCTATTACAAAAAAGTTTTAAAATAAACCTAAACTTAAAATAAATTTTTATTATTACGTAGCATGAAAATTAGTAATATTAAAAATGCAAATAGGCAAAGAAGAAAACCGATCACTGTCGAGCCATAATAACACCTGTGGAGCAACTATTTATTTATGTTTTGCTAAAGAAATTTGTTGTATATTGCTGATAATTTTGAAATAATTTAATAATATGTAAATAAAATTAGTTTCTATGGTTTAGTGACTATTTGAGTTTCTACCGGTTTCATAAGGTTTTTAACTTAAAAAAAAACATGTAAAAACAGACATCACTTTTAAATATTTATTTACTTTTTACTAATTACGAGTTTACCGTACGAATAAAAAAAATAAAAAAATCTAGGACAGAAAGTTTTCTTTTTGCAAAAACGGATTTAGTGCTGGTGTTCTGTTTGTACGGGAAAGTTTACGTCTATGTGTTGGAACTCCGTGTTTAGGGGCCTTTTCTTGTAGCTTCCCATAAACTAGACCTCCTACCCCGTAACCAAGGCTCGTACACTACCTTTATCCCACCCCTGCAGCCATTACTCCCATCGAACATTTTAATATTTCCTGGTCCCCCGTCTAGAAAAGTTCTTTGTTCTCCCTCTACATCCGGAGCTAAACGGGCGCGGTATAAATAATCAAACAAGCGGATGGGGTGCTGGGGTCGAATGCAGTTGAAACTTAGATTTATTCGTTGGAAATCCACTTCGTTACTGTTAAATTAATAAAAAACTGATAGGATAATTTACTTTATATAACATACAAAAGCATCAAGTAAACAAAATACAGTATTATTGTAATAAACAAACTTATAATTCTGTACTAAAACATATATAAAAATTAACCGACATATATAAAATATAACGTTCTATCAGTGTAAAATGAAAAATTTACGAGGTAAGAAAAAAAATTGTATCTAGATTGTTCTCTGAAACCTTCCTAATTGTTAATACCATACATAGCGATATTGCTTGCTAAGTGGAACTCAAAGAATAGCATGTGTAGAGCCACTATAGCCATGCGTATAACGCTAAGTGTACCTTTAGAATTATACACATACTTATCCTTCACCACTACATATACTAACTCAAGAGAAAGTGGTTCAGCTTCACAATGACTTTACAAGCTCTTGCCTGGGCAACTATCCACAATCCTGGGCTACATAAAGGAAAATCTGAGGGATGAGTCACAGTCTGACGCAACAGTAAATATTCCATTTGATGGAAGCAATAATAAGTATTCCATCTGATCTTAAAATTCCCATATTCAAATTAAACAAATAAATTTGTTCCTGCAGTCTGTATTTTCAGTGCTGTTCAGAGAATATCATGCCTGAGAACTGTGGCAGTGAAAACAACACTCATTGATGCCCTGAAAATCCTTCTGAAGCTACCGCAGTATTACTCTTCTTCACCGTGGGAGAAGCTAGAGCCACAATTCTAAGTTTGATGCTACAAGCTTCAATAGAGTAACCAAAGCTGTGGGGGATGCCTGTTGATGCCATGTCCCAAAACTTCTGATTTGATAACGTTTCAAGTTAAAATTCCTGATAGAATAGACTGGAAAGAAGAGATCACGTTTAATGCCGATTAATTCTGATATACAGATGGCAATCTTGGAAAAATTATGGGTTAGAAGCTTGTTTCTATGGAAATAAACCAAAAATGGACTTCATATGCCGTGGAAAATATGCCACGGTCTTTTAAGTGGAACGTGTTGCTATTAAACACTGTGCCAAGGGAATTGATTAAAAATTAAATATTACTGATTGAAAAATAGCAATATAATCGACCAGCTGGCCTCACCGGTAGCAAGGTCGAGCCCTGCCAGATAATGGGATAACAACAAAATTAAAGTTTGCTCGATGTGTCCCACATAATAGAGGCGTGTCATGCCTTGGCTCCATACAGAGAGCGTGTAGGCATGCCGCCGGATTTAAGAAGAGTCCTCGAGCACGGTAGCGAGTTTCAGAGTCCCCTGTTCCGCTTTTTAGGGGAAATTGGGGTTTTCTATTGTATATAGTATGTCTTATGTGTTATGTGTCTATATGTTTTGTCTGTGTGCATGTATTTATTAGCGTGAATGGCGAGGGGTGAGGGTGAATATAACGTCATCATCGCCCCTCGAACGATAAAAGCGAGTGTGTGTTCGGGGTCGATGGCGGAATATTTATAAAAGTACCCCATCGACCCCAATCTAGTTTAGGTTAAGTGTAGGTCGGTGGAGGAATATCAAGTACTCCACCGACCAAACGGAACGAGTGTACTGTATGGATGTATTTAAGTGTATGAATGTATTTATTTGTATGAATGATGATGTTTGAAAGTGTAAATATAGAATATAGACTTAGTGGGAAGCTGAAATGACCTAGATGCCAGAAGCCCCAGCAAAAAAAAAAAAAAAAAATTACCTTGGGCACCAGATTACACAGAGCAGAGGGACAACAAACAAGCCGATAAATTTACCAAGGCTAGTTCGTTGAGGACACCTATTGGCCATGAACACTTGTGATTTACCATACTGCCAAAAGCGTAGAACCATCAGGAGATGGGATGTATTCCAGGTAGAGGCATGCGAAAAGGTTCATTAAAAGACCATCGCGGAAACTAACAGCAGAGTTTCAAGGATGAGTTAGGTCTAAAATAATTACTAAATTACTGCACTACTGATTCACACCGCAGACTCCCCAATCATATGCATAGACTCTACGTCTATAAAATGTATATATATATATATATATATATATATATATTTATATATGTACAGATACATATTATTGTAATTTATTTATTGATTAACCAATATATTCTTAATTATTTATATATTTATTTAACTACTTATTCAATTACTTATATATTCATTTATTCAGTAACTTATATGTGATTAAATTGCTGTTATTTAACTAGCCCTTAAAACCTGTCATGTTATTTGAGACATAAATTCAACTATTCTCCGATAAAATTATTCAACATTTCTATTTTGTCAGATAAATTTGAATAAATTTTTAATAGATTAATTGTTGAACAATTTTATCGGTGAATTTAAATTCAAGAACTGCGCAGGTTGAAAATGATTCTGAGCCAATGGTTTGGATTAACAATCAATGATTCAAGAGGGTTGGGTTATTGAAAAATCCGCAATTAAAAAATAATTGCTTCTTTAAATTATTCATAGAGAACGTTTTAGTCCCACGATGGACCCCATCTCGAATTTTTCTTATTTTTTTTTCTTGATATTCTTCTTGATTTTCAGCAGTTAGCGACCCCAATAAAATTAAATTAATCTTCAAAGTGCAATTCTTCGTTAGACACGGAATTACCACTAGCTTGATGAATAAAATAAAATATAAAAATTAAAAAAAAAGTAGAAAGGGAAATTAAGTGTTGTTGATGGGGTAGCCGTGGCAACCGCTCAGGGGATGTTTGCTTTAATCCAAGGTTTCAGGTGCTGAGAAGAAAGGAATACTGATAAGACCCCCGCTAAGCCCTCCCATTAGGGCCAACAGTACCGGGTAGCCTTCTTTTGACTAATTAAACCGCCCTTTTAAAACCCCTTCAAAAGCAGACGAGTGGTCGTTTGAGTCCAGTTCTTATGCACAATCTTTTAATTACGCTTTTAAATAAAACAAAAGTGCACTTTTTGTTTTTTCAAGCGTTTTATCCAACATTATTGAAAAAAAGGGAATCCTTTAATTTTCTTTCCAGTTTGTTTGAAGTTGCCAATAAATTTAGTTTGACTCCATTTTTCACTAATCTAAACACAATTCGATACATTTCAGGTTTATTTTATCTAGAATTTTAATAACAAAAACATACAATATATGAACATGTATATATGATGAATTGAATTATTAGTTCTACCAACCTGTTTTAATAAATAAAGATATCGAAAAGTTAGTAGGATTCTGAACGACAACTTGTTTTACTTCATATTCCAAAAGGGCTTTTTTTCTTTGAACAACTAAGTTTTGTTTACCAAAAGTCAATTTCACCAGTTTCTGGAGAATGTAATAAAATAAATAGAAGGTTAAAGTAATGTATTTTATGTAAGGTTTTGGTTGAAATGAAAAGTTAGTGTCACGAGCGGGGTTCGAACCCACAATCTTCGGCTTCGATCCCACTCGTGATACTAACTTTTTAATTTCAACCAAAACCTTACATAAAAAGATTAATTAATTTTTTTTGACTGGTGCTTCCGACATCTAGGTCATTTCAGCCCCCAACTATGTCTATATTCTATTTACACTTTCAAACATCATCATTCATACAAATAAATACATCCATACAATACACTCATTCCGTTTGGTCGGTGGAGTACTTGATATTCCTCCACCGTACTATACTCAATCTAACCTATATTGGGGTCGATGGGGTACTGTTATAAATATTCCGCCATCGACCCCGAACACACACTCATACGCTCTCAACGTTTGAGAGGCGATGATGACGTTATATTTCACCCTCACCTCTCGCCATTTATGCTAATAAATACATGCACTCAGACAAAACATATGGACACACAATACATAAGGCATATTATGTACGATAAAAAACCCAATTTCCCTAAAAAGCGGAACAGGGGACCCAGAAACTCACTGCAGTGCTCCAGTACCATTTTCAGATTAGATAGCATGCCTACACGCTCCCTGTAGGGTGCCAAGGCATGACATGTTTCCAGTATGTGGGACACATCGAGCACCCTTTCTCTTCATAAGGGGCACCTGCGCGGGATTTGGCCCAAATCTTCTTTATTGAAACATTAATGAGTACTGCAATATAAACCATAAACTAGTATTACATGGTACTTTGTTTATATCTTCCGAACTTTCCAAACGAACTTGTGATTTATTATCATCGAACTGATGGCCTTTCAACAACTAGATAACAAATTTTCTTGTTGTTTCTGAACATTTATTGTTTGGAAAAACCCTAAACCTTTTTATTATTTATCATTTTTTGAATTCAAGTTTATAAAAGAAGTCAAAATTATTAAAGCGTCTGGTCTTAATCAATAAAAGTCTGGGTCATTATTGGTCAATATCAATATCTAATCAACCCGGAGTGCTTATAAAATATAAATAACTTTTGTTCGAAAAGCGTTAAAGGTTCTAAAACATGCTTTCAATAATATTGTGAGTTAAGTAATTTTCTTTAACTTGATTGAATTATTGAAGTTCAGTATTGAACAATTAACTATCGTTCAATATCAGTATTGTTTTCTCTAGAAAATCAAACATGTAAAATATAAAAATTTTTAAAGAAAATATATTGCAATGCACATTCGTAAATGTTGACTACTAACGCATGTTTATAAAGCTTATATAAAGCCGCCTGATTTCATTATCAAGCATTTCTAAGGTAGATATTGAAAGTAGTTAAATTTTAATTTTTCATTTTATTCAAAGCTTTAATCAGCCTTTCCCACACAATTCTATACTTTACGAGATAGTCATTTTTATTGATAAAATGTAATAACAGTGAAACCAAGGCACAAAACAAAGCATTCATCTCTCTTTTCAATAATGGTTTCACTATAACTTTGTAGCATGTTGAAAAAGGTTTATTTCTGAATTTTAATAATTTTGAAAGTGAGAAAAGCCAGGGCCACCCTCCAGACCAGACCATCGCGACCAGGCCCTCTGACGCCAAGCAGCAGTAAAGAACATGATAAAAGAAAGATGGCAGCGTCAGTGGGGCGGGTCGTCCGAGAAGCTTTTCGATTCGTTGATAGCCCCCCGAGAACCTGAGCCGGAAACAAGGAATCGTCCTAACGCGATTAAGAATAGGCCATACGCGGTTGACACACAAGCACCTGCTCTTGACCCAAAGCCCGCGCAGGTGCCCCTTATACAGAAAAAGGTTGCTCGATGTGTCCCATGTAGGGGAAACATGTCATGCCTTGACTCACTACAGGGAGCGTGTAGGCATGCCATCCAATCTGAAGATGGTACTCCAGCACTGCAGCGAGTTTCAGAGTCCCCTTTTCCGCTTTTTAGGGAAATTGGGTTTTTTATCGTACATAATGTCTTATGTATTGTGTGTCCATATGTTTTGTCTGAGTGCATGTATTTATTAGCGTGAATGGCGAGGGGTGAGGGTGAAATATAACGTCATCATCGCCCCTCGAACGTTGAGAGCGTATGAGTGTGTGTTCGGGGTCGATGGCGGAATATTTATAAAAGTACCCCATCGACCCCAATCTAGGTTAGATTGAGTATAGGTCGGTGGAGGAATATCAAGTACTCCACCGACCAAACGGAATGGGTGTGGTGAATGGATGTATTTATTTGTATGAATGATGATGTTTGAAAGTGTAAATAGAATATAGTTGGGGGCTTCAATGACCTAGATGTCGGAAGCCCCAGTTAGGGAAAAAAATTTACCTATTCATGTTCGACATATCGTTAAAATTTGGTTCGTTTTTTGAATTAGTGAAGGGGTATAAAAAATACGGTCAGAAAGCTATAATTAAAATATATTTGGTTTAATGCAAATAACATTTAACTAGGTCAACGATAAATACTTATTTTTTTATTTAGATGAGACGGCTACAGATATCATTAAACGCTGGAAACTTATCCGAAATAAACGTGCATTTCCAGTAATATTACGTTTTGACTGAAAGTGCAGAATGTCAATAGGCCTACCAGAGACCTGTTTGAACCGCGCCAGACCCGGTGATGTTGGGTAGAACTGATTGATGAACTGATCAGAATAAAGCGTAGAACATCACACCCACCCATCCACTTCTGACCTATTTACTCGTTCTAAACATTAAAGATCATTGATAAGGAACAATAACCTTAAAGGAAATAAAGCTCTGAAAGATTCACTTTCGGAAAATTGGTTCAAAAGTAATACATGTTTACAAAAAGAGGCCATAAAACGCCGAGAAGTTGAAAAAAAAGTGATGGTACAAGGAAATGCTTATGGCTTTTTCTTTTTGACGTTATAGTATTTGGGCTTTAAAAATTATTTGAAGAAAAAGTAGCTTTTCTTATGTAGGTTTGCTATTATCTTTTTTTTTTCAAACTGTTGATTGAAATGTTAATTAAATACGAAATGTAGTTGTATTTATCAAAGCCGTTTTACATTGTATTGTTATTAGTAATTGCAATTCATAAAAGTCTAGGCTTGATGAGTGACTTTGGACGTTCTTTGCAAGGGGACTTAGAAATTGCCAGAAATACGTTTCCTCTTAAACTTTATATTCCTTTTAGCACAACAGTTTTCAACGAAAACAACAGGCATGCCAGGGAAAGCATAATAACTTTTGACTTTTCGGTTCTTCTAACCCTGTCGGATCTTACTTCACAAAACGGAGCCCTTTTGATGAATTCCACCAACCGTTCAGCCCCTTCCGTATAAAATATCGTCAATTAAATCGAATGAAACACCGATGTCGGGAGACAATATTTTATTATTCAAGCCGGGGTGAGCTCGCATCAAGACGTCCGGGTCGTTTTGGACTCGGTCTTATCATGGTAATGCATTCAGGCTCAGGTCTAGCCTCAATGACGGCCGTTCATAAATATTAAATGTATTATAACCGAGGTTCCTACTATTATATGTAATAACCGTTCCGAGATATCTAGACCGATTAGCAATTACAAAATTTCCCTCCGGGCCTTTTTTTCCTCACCCTTTTTTTATCCATTTCCCTGCTGTCTACTAGCCAACACGTGTTTCATCCCCTACACCTTGTTTTCTTCAATTGGACATATTATCTACACAGTATTTTTAATTTATTATCGTACTAGATTTTTTACAATACGCCGGCAACTAATATTCACACTTAAAACACCCTTTACTTTTCTCATCTACTCTATCAGTATAAAATTCAGAGCATCACCCCTGGTTCATGGTATTTTGCCTGAGCAAATAAGGAAAACTATTCAAAACTCTAGTGAAACAGAATGTTAATGTACTAGAAGGCTGGGTTAAGGCTCATTGCGGAATAGACGAAATGAAGAAGCTGTCAGACTGGCAAAATTAGCATCTACTGACGAGAGCTTAAATTTGGCATATTTATAAGTCATCAATTATAAATAAGCTTTTCGAAAAGAGTCTAGAAGAATGGGAAAATATTTGGTTAAGTACAACTAATGGAAGGCAGACAAAAATTTCTTTGCCAAATTGCACCACTAACCAGCATCTTAACTGAACACGGCCCAAACAACTCCTCATCATGCTCCTGCACGTCAAATTTCTCAATTTGCACCAAGCATAAAACCTCTAGTATATGAGTGCCCACTAATAGAACAAGTGCGTAGTGTTTGGATACGGAAGTGCCTACTGCAAGATGAGAAGGACTTCATGAAGAAAGAATATTACGATTCAATTATATTTCGTGGTCCGATTGACAAAATGTTTCTTTCAATCTATAAATTAATCTTTCTGTAAGGTATTGGGTGAAATGAAAATGTTAGTGTCACATGGGGGACTCGAACCTACGACCATCGGCTCAATACGCCGTTGTTCTAACCACTTGAGCTCTCGTGACTTCGATCCAATCGGACGCCAACTCCCCATCGCAACCCACGTTTTGAAATTTCCCTCCTTTTTGCCATTTTTCAAATGTCGTGTAATCAGGATTCGATTCTCGGCGACCAATGAAATGGCCACGGAGAGCTTTAATGAAGATATACTTCGTTTTACTTATTAAATCCATTATATTTCGTGGTCCGATTGACTAAATAACTTCTTTCATTTAATTAATCTTTATGTAAGGTAATGGTTGAAATGAAAAAGTTAGCTTCACGAGCGGGATTCGAACCCACGACCTTCGGAACAATACGCCGAATATACTCAATATTTTGTATGAAGCATGTAGAATAAATTATTAAAATAAGCATCTGCTCTGGCGAGATCTTTTCGATCTAAAACCACGCACTTAAGAAAAAATCTAATTCGGATTATGATTATCCGACTTCTATAATCGTTTTCGGACTACTTGGTCTATTTGACGAAACTTCATTTGCAAATTTATCAGGCTTCGCTATAAATAATTTTAAGGTGAGATTAAATAATTAGGACAGTTAAAAAAGACTAGGAACGTACGATTTGTTTTGGTAACGGAAGTAATAAAAAATTATGTGGTACATATTTATGAAAAAACTACCCAACAAAAAATACGGAAGACATATAAAAGACAACTATAAAAGTAGTAGTAAATCTTGCCTACATTTCTTGCATTTCGAGTGACTCCAGTTCAACGCGAAACGTGAAGACATTTCCAATCGTAAAAAAATGCATTGTTAAATTTATGAAACCTATGGTTTTTATTGGGCATGTTTATCAAATTTAATTTCTACTTTACATTCTGTTAGTTTTTTATTTATCTTTTACATATTGCATTATATTTCTAAGAGCGGATTATATTCATCAGTCTTAAAAATGTATTTATTTTTAAGTATTTTTTTTTCAGTAAAATGTTGAAAACACTTTTATGGATTGTAATACCTTCCTTCCTTGTATTATTCTGGAGCTTTTAATGGTTAAAGTTTTTTTTCTTTTTCAAACGAGGGTTCCCAACAGCAGAGGTCATATCAACTCTCAGGGTGCGGGTGTTTTTCAAAAACGGCCAATTGTAAGTATCTCCGGTTCGAATGCAGGTCCACTGGATTCGAACCAAGGACCTTTACCTTATAGTGACGAGCGTCTTGTCAACGCCTAAACCGTTGCGGCCACCACGCCCCAAATGATTAATGTCTGACATTAACTTCATTACAGTTCGTGGTCCGATTGACCAATTAACCTTTTTCAATTAATTAATATTTATGAAAGGTATTTATGTCACGAGTGGGATTCCAGCCCACAAAGCATGACATTAATTTTCATTCTCTTCATAATAAAGGAGGCCTCAACAATCAAGTGAAAATAAAAGGGTGGATATCTGAAATGTATTAGTGTTTCTTGAATCCAACAACCTAATCGGCGTTTAAGCTCCGAGGCGGAAATCGAATAAATGTAAAACAACTAAAAGTTAATCGTTCGAAATAATTGTACAACAATATTTACTGTGTAACATCAATATGCAAGGGTGTCACGACGGCAAGGGGTGGACCGGTTCGGCACTTGTGTAAGTCTAATGCATACGAATGATCTCATCTCAGTTGGCACCTTTGTGTAGATTCTCACACCTTTTCCGAGGTACAATCGTCCTTGGGTTCTCCCGGATCCGAACAACTTACAAGTCACATGTGAAAAGAACCTCCACGTATTTGATTTGTGAGGTGAATTTCCAAACTCCTTTGAACGCCGTCGGCTGAATCCGCCCTTTGACGGGCATTATAATTTTGTTAGCTCCGACATGATTTCCTTTCTTTTCTTAAAAAAAAAGTCAAATATTTGTATTATACAAGCAATTGTTACAGGATTTAAAAGAATTTACTAGATAAAACACATTATCATAAACAAAAGTAAATTGTAATATATGACTGCTTGATAGTTATCTGATAATTTTAACCGTAAACTGTCGATCGTATTCGCCCACTTGAAAATAAGACGACACATGGGCCAAAGCCTTCACTCGTAGAGATGTGGCTTGGTGTGTCACACATAATTGAAGGGTGTCATGCCTTACATGCTCCTTACAGATGTCGGCGAAAGTAATCTCTCGCACAACATTTGACAAGTCGAGATAGCACGATCCAGTTTTTGTGGTCCGCGCTGTGTGTAGCCTGTTGACAAACTGAATGATACGACAGGAAATTATATGGACTGTATCTCCTCCGAATTTCTGACAAATCTTTATTTGCTTTAGATTGGGATAGATCTTGCCCGTTGCAATTGAGGTTCAAATTGTTATTTTCACATAATCATCTCGCTGATGTTGCGACAAGCCACGGAAGGTCATATGACGATAAAAAAAAGGCTGTTTAATATATTTTAGTCTAAATTCGAATTTTTACCTTTTTTGGAGAAAAATTATACAGGGTACCTCAGAAACAGTTGAACATCAAAATTTTATATACGACCCAATACATCTTGACAAATCATTTAAAAGAATATTTTACCCGAACAACAATAGTGCAATAGGATTTTAAATTGTTAAAAAATGACAAAGTCATAGATAAAAGTTTTCGAAAAGCCACTCATTGGTTCGCTATTTATTAATAATATTTTATGTTTGAACTGCCTTGCGTAAAGGTGCAAAGATTTGCTATTTTTAACCGCTCTTTCCTGGTTCTCAATCGAAAGAGTCAGGGGAGCATTTTCTATCCTTTGCCGCAGTTCTTCAACTGAAGTTGCTGGGTTATGATTGGTAGACACAGTTTTTTAAATGTCCCCACAGAAAATCGTCAAGTGGAGTTAATTGGGTGACAGAGGAGGCGAGATCGGGCCATGAGATCCTATTCCGTAAATGATGATTCAAATAACCTGCTAGAATTATGTGCGAAGCTTCCACCATGATGGAGATTCATTCTTCATCGTTTTTGCAGAGGAACATCATGTAATAGTGTTGGTAATACCTCCCTCAAAAAATTGAGAAACTGAGCACTATTTAAAATATTTGCGTAAAAATGAAGCCCAATTATTTTTTTACCAAGAAGCTCATACCAAACTTTGATACTGTGAACCACCTGGTGATGACATGAGTACGAAAGTCTCCTCCTGCAAATTCCAACGGTTCTGTATACTATTAGAGGTGAACTTGGATTCATCAGTGTATAAAATGTATGGAAAGATATTTTCTTTAGCATTCCAAATCGACGTTTATGCAAGGAACGTTAGAAGCCTGTCATAATTAGATTGCTGATCATTTATCCCCGGACAAAATGAGAGGGGTACTGCTTAAAATTGTAAGTCCGTAGTACATATATATAATTTTATTTTTTGACTTCCAACAAAGCGAAGAGAGGAATTCGGATTTTTGCGAACATGTGTTTTCAATTTAAAATCTGATTGCACCATTGTTTTCAGCGTAGAAAATCCTTTAAAATGATGGGTGAGGATGAATAGGGTCGTATTTGAAATATTGAAGTTGAATTGGGACTGAGGTACAACGTGAAAGAATGTGTGTTTTGTTGGACCGGTGGAGGATAGCAATTTACCGACGAAATACATTTTATAGCTAAAAAATTATTTAGCTTTTTTTAATGACTTTATGTATTGCATATTGGCCAGAGAAGATTGATGTTATTGTATTGTACACATTTTTTAGAGAGAAGGGAGCGTTCAGAAAACTCCACGAACGACGATGGGAACAAACGCAAGATTGTAGAAATTTTTTTTTTTTAAATTTTTTTTTTACAATGGATTCCAGAAACTGGAGGAGTTCCCTCCTGAGCAGCTGTACAGCTTATTGTACTTTATCCCTGGCTCCATTTTTTGGGGGGGGGGATCGCAACACAAGTGTGAATTTGAGATGCCGGTGTTTTTCCATCGAAGAAACTCATTTTTGAAGGGGGTTAGGACCTGAGATCTGATCCCGCTCCTTCCATTGATGAGTGCCGTGTCAAGTTCTTTCATATGCGGCCACCGGTCCCCTTAGGCGTCATAAAAAATCCAGAGGCGACGGTGGGGATCGAACCCTAAATTCCAAAATGTTAACACAAAAAAGAATGAGTAAAAACTGCAAATTTTGCATCCAATTCTAAAGCAAAAACACTTTTCTTTTATATTTACTATGTTTCTATACAAGTTGTCTCGTAAACAGACTTTAATACTTCAGGGATTTCATCCTAAATTGGATTAAAAGTCTAAATTGTCTTAAATCCAATACTCAATTATAACGAGATATTTAATTTTTAGGTAATTAATGGCATTCACAACTTTATTCCATAAAATCCACTCTATCCCATAACATGTTTATCCTACTTTAAATTAGATTTTGCCATTGAAAAATCATGAAAACTGGATTCATTTGTGTTCTGTTTGTAAACTTACGCAAAAATTATCATTACGATGATAAACTTTGACGAGTTTCCGAAGATCTTGTCCAAAGTTTAAGTGAGTTTTTCTGTGTTCTTTAAATGCTGAAAGAGATGGCGCTTACAAAAAATGGCCTCGTCTAATGAGTATTAAATACAGGTGTTTAATTTCTCAAAGGTCATTTATCAGCAATGTAATATTAACATTTATTGGGTAAAAATCATTTTTTGGTGTCTAACGATATAAAAATTGTCAATAATTTTGAAATTTTTAATAAAAAATAACAAATGTAATACAATCCTTTGTTACAAAATTGAAACTACAAAGCTTCAAAAGATTAAATTAAATGTGAAAATTTGCCAGGCTTTCATTCTTCCAGAAGATTGATATTTTGAACATTTCATTTAATTTTCGAAGCTTGTTTTTATACATACGTTTTATACAAACGTTCAATTTTATACATATTATTTAAATATCACTTCCGTTTTATTTCAATGGAAGCTTTTCAATTGTAATGACTGATTTTTCATAAACCGTTTGTAAACAAAATACGATATTTTTACATTTTAAACGTTAATTTTACATTGTTGACAACTGACTATAAAAAACGTGTTTAATTAATTAATCTTTATGTAAAGTATTGGTGGAAATGAAAAGTTAGTGTTAGTTCAGGAGCGGGATTCGAACCCACGACCTTCGCCTAAATACACCGCTGCTCTTCCACTTGATCTATCGTGACTTCGATCCACTTGGACACCAACTTTCCATCTCAACCTGTCTTACGAATTTTCACTCCTTTATGCAGTTTTTCAATACCTTACATAATTCAAAGAAGTTATTTGGTCAATCGGACGACGAAATGGATTTAACGTATTTAATGTTCATTAGGAAAAATTAGTATTCGATATCTGTCAGAATTATACCACCAGGAAAATCTTACTTAAACTTTACACTTTAGCAACTCGTAAAAGCTTATCTTCTCAGCAATTCTGTATTATGTTTGCCTAAGGTGATAATAAAAACAGATTTTATAGCTCTTTCCATTGTTTTAATTTTCAATATGATTAAAATTGTATTACATACGAGAAATTTATTGAATAAATTGGGGAAAAATTGAAGCAACTTGAAAACTAATACCTTGGATACAATCAAGACTTTAGACAATATTTTTAGTCCAATTCGACATTTAGAATAACATTTTGACGTATAAATATCCGTTCACGAGACACCCTGTAGATAGTGATGTTATCTAGATCTCAATTGTTTGAGTTACGAGTAAAAAAAAATTATTGATAAAGTTGCTTTTGGGAGTTTCATTATGTAAATGGAAAACATCAACTAAAGGCAGGTTTTAATGCATAAGTAAAGGCAAGAGAAATGAGGGCTTATGAAAAATGGCTAACGATATATCAAGATGCCAGATTTCCCTCGGGGTGAAAAGGCTGCTTGGCTACAGAGGATATTAAACCATACTATTATTAAATATTGTTACACGGGTTGCGGGGGTGCATGTATCGGGTAGCACTTAAAATCCTCGGAGTAGGAGAGAACGTTACCGCCATGCAATCCGTGCATAAATCATGGACGAGCCTCTGGTGTAAAACTGTAAGTACGGAGTGGGGCAGAGGAGTGAGACAATAAACAATAGGCTATTTATCATGAGGCAACGGCGGCGTCGTGTATGGGACAGCCTCATGCAAATTTATCAACGTCCCCGCCTCCGAAACAAACCCCGACCTCAAAAACTGGCAGCCACTTCTTCCCACCGTCCACCTCATTATTTTAATTATTCTCACGAGGAGCAGCCCCCCATTATTTTTCCTACCACCTTCAACGGTTGTAGTCTGTCCTTTATCATTTTCACACGGCTGAGTCGGCGAGTGTTATTGTTACGGTGACGCCGAGTAGCCAGGGGTTGCCTTCCTAATTTACCTTACCAACTTTCTGCAACACCTTCAGCAGAAAAAATGTACGTAAAACATTGTATGATATACTCAATTTCGAAACGTAATATATATAATTTTTCACTGTTTATTCATCATGCACCCAAGGTATCTAACAATTATTTTAATTTAAAATAACTTTTCACCCTTAACCATCATGATTGGTGCACACGAAGTTCATCAAATATTGAAAAAAAGTTACACTTAATTAAACAGAAGTTATTGATACAACCAACATACAACAAATAGTTGACACTGAACTAAGATGGAAGACACAATTAAGGAAAAATACTTAACAGAAAATTCCGGCATAAACTAAGGAAGGTGTTTAGTGTAAGATGAACTGTAGGCCTTTCTTTTCTGAACCAGATTTGATATGGTTGATAAATAAATCGGTTTTTAAGACGTGCTTCATGATTACAACCAAGCAAATTTTATATAATAAAAATAAAAACTCCTATCGTGCAAACAGAAGGAAAAACTTGATTATGCACACACATCATATTATTATGGTGTAAAATATTTACTTTTCCTTTAGTCAAAATTTTTTTCCTCTCCTGCACCGAAACCTTGATGCATTTTATGTAATATTTATTTATAGACTTATTAATAAATATGATTTATTTTCTATCTCGTGGTTTAAAAGAACCTCAGAGGGGAAAGACATGCATTCCAAGGTTATCTGTAATTTCTAACATCAATTTTAACTATATTAAAAACTTATTATTACCAATAATACCAATATTTAAAAAACCATTTGAATTAAAAAGGGTACGGACGTAGGATCTTAGATTTTACGAAGCCTTTTGTTATCCGAGGTCGAAAATATTAGACACCTCTCTAAACTTTCTTGTTAATGGACCTTGGGGACAAAAAAAGTTTTAAATAGTAATTTTACAATTTTTAATATCTTTTTCACCTTTGTGTTGCATGCATTTCAAGATTTATATCGCACACACGAGATAGAGGGAAGTTTACTTTTTTACTTATGTATTAAGTATTTCGCCATTACAGTTGCTGGCTATAAAAACTGTTTTGATCCATCATGTTGTCTTTAGTTTGACCAAGAACTGTGGAAAAATACAAAAGTTTTAAAATTTCGGCCGTACTGCCACTAAAAACTACACTTTTTTAGTTGTGTCACTATCTTGGATATAGGCTCTCGGTATTTTAAGTTTGGTCGTTTGCTCTGGCGAGAATGGTGGTCAATGAATTACTATAAAAGTATTAATTTTTTTAATAGTAACAGACAAGATATCGCCCACCTACAAGAAAAGTGACACAACAAAAGAAAATTTTGCAGGAGAGAAAAATGGAAGTTCACTTTTTTGACTTAAGTATTAAGTAAACTCCATTACGGTTGTTTGCAATAAAAATTGTCATGATCTATCAATACTATCTTTCGTTTCTCGAAGAATTAAGCGAAAAGATAAAAGTTCCAAAAATCCTGCTGTCCTACCGTTTAAAACTCTCCCTTCTTGAGTAAACACTTTTCGTTCATATATTAGCTCTCAGTAATTTATGTTAGTTTGTTGGCTCTAACGATAATAGTGGTTAATGAAAAACTGTAAGCGTAGTCGTTTTTTTGAGATACTAACAGACAATATATAAACCTAACAATGAAGAATGCTTCCCATATGCCCCCTGTGTCCCCCCGTGCTGCCTGGCTCCTCGGTCGGGCGTCTGCTTCCCCCGCAGGCCGCACTCAGGACAGATTCAAGGCAAATATAACCCTAATTGTGGTTGCTGCCTTTAAAAAAAAAAAAAAAAAAAAAAAAAAAAAAAAAAACCTAACAAGCAATCATAAATATACATGTAGTCAGTTTTACAAAGATTATTTTAGACTCAAATGGGCTTTCGTACTAAAATCAAAGCTAATTAGTTATGTAAATTACAAAATTATTTGTTGAAATAAAAGTTTGTAAGATTGTAAAAAGTAGTGTAATTAAAACATTAAATAAATCGTTGAAACTATACAATAATATAAAAGTTAAAAGACAATATTGGTAAACATTTTGGAGAATCAATACAGTAAAAGGAATGAAACTAAAATAATTCACGAACACGTTAGACCAAGGTATGGCCTTGAAGAAAAAAAAGCAAATTTAGTGGTTACTCCCAAGATTTCGACCTATTTTAAGGTATCAAGGCCTATATTAAGATCACATGGCGAAAAACATATTTGTACATTTGATTTAAACATTTCTTTTTCATATAAAAAAAAATCCGACATCTGTTAGCACAAAATCCTTTACTAAACAATAATATACTGACATAACTTGAAACGTGCCACTTATTTTGATAAATACTCAAAAACCGATGATAATCGTAAGCCACTTTTCGTGAATGGTGACAGTACGTACCAAAAGTGCCATAAAGGGCCTGCGTAGTATTAGATAGAATTGTGAACATACAGTTGTGTCATGTTTTCTGAAGCAAACTATCCCAATAATTAAAAAACACTAAATAATCCGGTATTTATCAGTTTTTGACTTGTGTCACTTTTCTTGTGGGTGTCCGATGTACCATTTGATTTGTAATTTTAGTAAGAATAAGAAACTGACTTGAAACTGTAAGATTGTATTCGATGAAATGAAATATTTTTTTTTTTAATTATAAATTTTATCTATATATTTACAAAAAGAGGTTAAATGTATAAACATGTGCACAACCCAGAAGATTATGTGAGTAAATTGGGAAAAAAAATTCAGAAACAATTTGGAATAGTTTTAATCATTCTGTAAAACCATTAAATAACGATTAGAATGGTTTTGGATGGATTTGCCCGGGCAATTTTTTTTTCTCGATGATGTCCGGAGTACCACTAAAAGTTGATAACTCATCTGGTTTTCTCTTCATCCGATGTTATTAGATTCATTAAATAGCTGGTATTCTCTTATTATAGGCTATGATAAGCAGTGAAAATTAAAATTAAATGGTTTTACAAGGCGTTAAAAACTAAATCGATTTATTGATACAACTACGTTATTCGTAGTGCCTGTTGGCTTTCTCAAGTTTGGCAATTTATTCTCATTGAACATGTTCCTACATTTTCTTGTGAATTTTCATACTATGTCTACTATAAGGTATTACAAAAGATTGTTTATAGGGATGAGAGTGAGAAAGAGAAAGAAAAAGAGAGCAAGACAAAAAAATGATAGAGATTGAAAAATAGGAAAAAGTGAGAGAAAGAAATAAAAAAATAAACAAAGGGAGACAGAGAGAGAGAGAGAGAGTGAGAGAGAGAGAGATAGAGAGAGAGAGAGACAGACAGACAGACAGACAGACAGACAGACAGACAGACAGACAGACAGACAGACAGACAGACAGACAGATATGACTAGGGAAAGTGAGAAAAAACAGAATGAGAAAGCAAGACAAAGTAAAATGATAGAGATTGAAAAACAGGAAAAAGGAAAAGTGAGAGAGAAAAGACAGACAGAAAGAGAGAGATAGTGAGTGAGGGAGATGAAAGCTCATTCCTTGAATTCTGCGAGAAAAAAACTTTTTTTGTTGTAATGAATGTATTTAAATCTTTCAAATGGTGCTCAATACTAATCCGAATTCTACAATTTTATATACACGTACATATACATATGTACGTTTATAAAAATTTTATGGACTAATTTAGGAAAATTCATTTCATTTATTTGACAATTCACTCTTAGTTTATTTTTTGAATTTTATTTAACAACTTTTAAGTTGATTTAATACCAAAATAACATCACAACCAAAATGTTTGTCGGAATGTTCGTTTTAAATTAATGTTTTTCAGTAGAAAAAACCTTGTTTAAAAATCCAACATTAGAATTGTTTGAACACATACAATTATTTACAGAAATAAATCAACAGTTATATAAAGTTAATATCGGACTTTGAAACAAGGAGGAAACTGGGAATGTGCAGTAGCCGGAAGCAGGAAACAAAGAGGGAGAAAAAAAAGAAAGCCGTTTCTTATCGGCCTGGCAGGGATTAAGGAAACGGTATTACCCAATGCGGTGAACTTATTTCAGGAACATCCCTTTGCTCCCAAGATACAATAGTACATTAATGAATGAAAAAAACCGGATCAATACTTTCCAAAACTGGTTTGAATTTTTTGAACGTTTTACTGAACTATAAACGCAGTAAAATGGTACAATGAATTTTTTCTAACCTGTTTACCTTTCAAGAAAGGAAAGTATTTTAAAGACGTAATTAAAGTACATATTTTAAACAGTATATAACGTTAACAAATCCGACTGGTTTTATACGTTAATTTTAGATCCATTTCAGTTCTTGGTCCGATTTACCAATTAACATTTTTCAATTAATTAATACTTATGAAAGGTATTGGTCGAGATAAAAAAGTCAGTGTCATGAGCGGGATTCGAACCCACGATCTTCGGCTAAATACACCGCTGCTCTACCACTTGAGCTATCGTGACTTCGATTCGCTCGAGCAAGCTCTCCGTGGCTATTTTATTTGTCGCCGAGAATCAAATAGATTACACGCCATTTGGAAAATGGCAAATTCGAGAGGTGAGGTTGGGATGGGAAGTGCCCTTCGACTTCGTGGGTTCGAATCCCGCCTGTGACATTGTCTTTTTATCTCAACCAATACCTTTCATAAATATTAATTAATTGAAAAATGTTAATTTTAGAATTTAAATATTTATTTTTGACTAATTACTGAACAAATTAACGATTTACGTTTTTTTTCTTTATTTTAAAATAACTACATCTTTTTTGATGATAGACAATTTATTTAATAATTTTATTTATTTTACGAAGGTTAGCAACAGCAGACGTTATATCAACCCTCGAGGTGCCGGTGTTTTTGAAAAAAAAAGCCCATTTGTAAGTATGTTGAGGTCGAATGCAGGGCCGCTGGATTCGAACCCGGGATCTTTACCTTACAGAGATGATCGCCGTGTCAACGCCTAAACCGTTGCGGCCACCGACGCCCCCTAATTTATTGTGTTATTGACAATTTCAGATCATGTGTGCAATCTATAACCAGCGAGAATTGGCAGACTATGAAATTGTCTCTTTAATTAATTTTAATTAATTAATTGAAAATCCTTTAACAAATTCAAAATCTTGGATATTTAACTCGTAAGATATTTCAGTATAATTTTTAATTAATATTTCTATTAACAATATCTCAAAAATTAATAAATATATAAGTACACATTAGCCACACAACTCCATGCAAGCACATGGAATCATTCAAGCGTACATGTATTACTAAAAATAAACATGTAATAAATTAAAAAACAATAAATATGTCAATTGAAACCAATGTACAATATAACGGACAATAATTAAATCTTAATCTTATATCCAAATCTTAATTTCAAACCTCCTAACAGGATAGATTTCGATGTCTTCGGTGTCGAAATTTAAAACAAATAAATATTCCAATTCAACTTAACTCGTCGGCTGAGGTTTGGAACCGGTTTATTGTAACCGGTTTATTGTGTAACTTTGTAAATCAGGGCTCAAAATTCAGACAATGTTTGTTACATTTGTGGTTAAGCCGGACGGGCATCGTGTTTGGCGAGGGGGAGAGTTCGCATAAGAAAGGCATTTCCATACCAAGCCTCCAGTTTACCCACAAATGGCGAACAAGTAGATCTATTCTTAGAGAAATGCTCGAAAGAAAAACAGAGCAGAAAGCGAGAAACAGAAAAAAATGAAACCCTGGCGACCTAGAAACCATTGATTACTATATATTTTTTGCTATATCAAAAAGATAATGTTATGTCACTTGTTTTATGAATTCTGTAGGCTTTTGAACTGAGAAATTCCTAATAAATTTCTAAAATAAATAAACTTTTTGAAATTTAACAGATTAATACAATATAACAATGTAAATATTATTATTGTTGTGCCATTTATTATTTGTAAATAAATGATTATAAATATAGATATAGCAATATTATTTATTTGCGCAATTATCTTAAGAATTGTACTAAAAGTGTAATTAGAATAATGTAATACTTATAATTATTTATATATTTTTGTGATATATGAAAAACCTAATTTTTGTAATGACTTGTCAAATTTGATGGGTTTCCTGACATGGTTTTCGCATCTAGAATGAATTGATTTATTAGCATAAGTTTGATTAAATATACTATTGATAATTATTTATACGTTTTTGTAAAATAAGAAAAGACCTAATAGTTACGAAATCTGATTTGTGACTTTTTCATTGAACGGTACATCATATTTTGCTCGGAAATTTAGATTATATATTTAATATAATAAATATACAATATATCAACACAAATAAATGGATATTGCCGATGTCGGAACCATCCACTCGGGAGTTTTAGATTATCTAAGAATGTATTTATTAGCGTAAGTGTTTAAGTGTAGAATGTAGACTGTCCTACATAACCGCCAAATTAAGTTATCCATTTTATCGTTCTGAATTTATAATATCTTTAAAAAATATTTTTCTTTGGGAAAACGTAAATAGTTATTTTTTTGTAAATTTTCTTAGGACCTTTACTAAATGTAAGTAGAATAATGTAATACTCATATTTATTTATAAATTTTTGTGATATATTAAGAAAAACCTAATCTTTAGCTGATCTATGACTTTTTTATGTAGCTTGGAAATTTTTGTTAAATATTTAAAATAATAAATATGTACAAAATATAATAACAAAAATAACAGCATATAGTATAATTTGACGGCTTTCCTCACGTGGTTTTACCATTTATGATGAATGTTTTTATTAGCGAGAGCGTTCATTGAAAGGGTTTTGTCGAAATATAAACAACCCACAGAACTACCAAACTAGGTGAGCTATTTTATCATCTTGAATGAATATATTTATCAGCGTGATCAATCGATTGAGTGTGTGCGGGTTTGTGGTGAAATATAGATAACCCCACAAACTCTCAAAATTATGTTAGATTTTAAGCCTATTTGTGTTTGGTGTAAAAGGAGGAGGCACTGCCATAATATCAAATACACTCTTGATCAAGTTATGGTCTTGACGAAAAAATTCAAATTCAGTTATTACTGCCAAGCTTTTGACCTTTTTTAAGGTCGTCAGCAGAGAAAAACAATTGTAAATATGTCTATGTATTGACATAATAAACTCTTTCACGTTCTATCTCAAATTTCATTGCAAAGGAATTGGCTCTGTTACTCTTCCATGTGCCAGAACTTGGCAATATAAATCGAAAGCTTGGCAGAAACAACTGAATTTGCTTTTTTTTCAAGACCATACCATCAAGAGTGTTAATGAGTAAAAAAGTGGTTGGTACTTCTAATATTGATAATGTCAAAACCCAGATTCCACATATTTTGTATGTAAATATTGTATGAATGTATTTATTAGGTTGAATGTTCATGTCGGCGTGGGTGGGTTTTGTGGCGGAATATACAGTATAATTAATTGGTTGATCAAAATATTGAAAAAATTGAAAAATTCAAGATATTTCAATATTGTTGAAACGAGTACTAAAGTATTTTATTTATTTTATAACAACACTTAAATGTATACACTTTTCATGAATGATAAATGCAATTTATTTGTGGCCAGATATAGAAGACGTCATTAAATAAATTTGTATTTTTATATTGGTCAGTCTGTTGTTGTATTATAAAAACAAAACATACACAGGCTTAAATGCAATTTAGTTGAATATAGAGAGTGTTTAACGAGTTGGGGGAAGAGTGGTTTCCGAGCCATTTACCCTTTCAACCTCACAAGACGCACACTCCCTTTTTCCCTTCACGGTTAATTGTTTTATTTCTTGTCTTCATTAGCTTCTTAGCTTTCTTCAGAGACTCAATCAAAGGAAAGGGATCCTCTTTCTCATTTCCTGCTCTTTCTTAACTTTTCTCCCTCTTCTGGCTTCCTTCTTAGCATTCTTACCATACTCCTTCCCGTCCGAGATAGCAGTGAACAAAAGGGAATAAGGACGGGATAATTTATTTTGCAAAGAATAAGAAAAGTTTCACCGGATTTAATTATAAACAGACTATATCTTTTCTCTGTCATTCTAGTTCTTTTACTTTTTTGAAATGGTTTATGAAGTAATTCGACTCTACTTGATTAGTGATAATCAACCTATGAATAAGGTCAATGTACCAAATAATTTTATAATCCACATCATGAGAAATAAACGGTTTTTAATGTTCCTATTTATTGATTGCATTTAAATAGGATATAAACCGAGACGCGATAAAAAAAAAAGATTAGGAACGTATGGTATTGATACTGTACAAGTAATTATAAATAATATTGACAGGACGGCAGTAGTTTTACTTTATGGAAATATACATTTTAATATATAAGATATTATATTATATATTGTAATTGTATATTATATTGTGTATTAAGTAGAGTGTGTTAAGTAATGCTACTAAATACCTAGAACTTGTTAAAGCTCAAAAAATGTAATTTTTTCAGACCTTTAAAAAAATATTTTTTAGCCATNAATGACGTCTTTGATTAAGTTTACCATATCGTTGTATACACGAAATTCAAAATGGGGTGTGTTAAGTAATGCTACTAAATACCAAGAACTCGTTAAAGTAAAAAAATGAAGTTTTTTCAGAATTATTTAAAAAACTATTTTTTAGCCATATAATATATATAATATTATATATATGTATAATATAATATATAGTGGGTTACGTAATGCTACTAAACATCTAGAACTCGTTAAAGCTCAAATAATGTAATTTTTTCAGAACTATTAAAAAAAAATTGTAGCCGTATAGTTACTTACAGATAATAAACCCCGTAAAATATATGAATATCGCGACAGTTAGACGGTAGACCAAATATTTATGTACCCGCATAAAAATCCAAAATATTAAATCTAATAGGACAGAAATAGATGATAGTGAAATATCAAAAAACACGAATTTCAGAAAAAGATTAGAATCATTTTAAGATTCGACATTAAAATTCACCTGCTATGCTTCCTCTTCCTCGTGCTCAGGTTTGGAAGGGCCATGTGTTATTTTTAGTTAGTATACTATCCTCACATACTGAAAGCAATATAACTTCCTTGAGGATACGAAACCTCTTGAAATGGATACCCTTGAGAATGGACACAATAGTAGAACTAGGTGTAGAGATTCTGGACTTAGAAGTTGAAATGCTTGTTGAATTTGAGTTTAGGCTTAAATATGTGAAAACAGTGGCCGCAGGAAATATTCTAATTCATTCGTATATTTGAAAATTGGGGCTGAAGTTTACACATTACATAACAAGATTTTGGAAACGAAACACAAAACTGAAACGAATAAACCAAAAGTTAAATTGACAAGAGGGAAAATTGAGGTCACTCTTCCTCGACTCTCTCATTCCCATGAATTTTCTACGATACAGAAAAAGTTATCCTAGTTAGAGACTTAAATTAAAACTTGTTTGTGAGGAACTAGGCAAAAATTACTGATTATTTGACTACTTTTTCCAAAACACGCAAAAACAAAAAAAAACTCACACTCACCCTGTATATAAATATATAAAAATAAACTTTTAAAAGAAAATTTGCGTAAAAAATAAGCAAACAAAAATAACATACATTCTTTTCTTTTTTTCTCTCAAAAAATAAACTGATTCATTTTGATTAACAATATATATACATAATGTATATATATATATATATATGTAGGATGTTCACCGCCACTACGTCAACGGAGGCCCTACATGGCGGGAACTCTGTCTCTCCCCTCTATCTGGACCCCAGCTGACAGTTTTAGTTGTTACCACCACGCGGTCCTACGAACACGGTTCTTTTTACGCTAATGTATTTTAATGTTAACTAGTTATCCTTTTACTTTTGTTTATGTGTTCTTTACCAATAAACTTTAAATCTTTATCTTTTTATTTGTGGGAGACCTTTAATTCCCTACATATATATATATGTGTGTGTGTATATATTGATTGAATATAAAAAATATATTTATTGCATTGCATAAATTCACTTTTTTCACATTCTACATATATTTGTTAAATTTAAACAATGTTTGTAAATCGCAGGCCCTGCAGATGATCTTAATAAAGATCGAAACGTCGGCACGATAAAGAAAATGTTTTTCTGAAACCTACATCACACCAGGTCGCATCTCACGATTTCATCTATAATATTCAGTCATCTGTAGGCTGGAGTATCCATCTATTTATTATTATATAACTTTCTTTAATATATTACATATTCGTGGAACTGTACTATTGGTCTTGTTTCACTACTAATATCACTTATTTACATTTTTTCTTTTCCATTCACCTTGTATTTATTATATTTTATTTTATATATATATATATTATATATTTATATTTTTTTCTACATCAAGTAAACAAGAGTACAATCTATAACAATTATTATTTTGAAGAAGAAAAAATGTCTGACGGCTTGTTTGATTCATCTTCTCACTAAACTACTATTCAATTTTTTTTTTGCCTTTTAATGTAAATTATAAGTTTATAACTACAGCACAACTTAGTTGGTGGTCATGGACCAAGTTAACAGTTCCTATTCTTATTGTATATTGCAAAAAAGATCAATACAAACATCTATATATCTTTCCATCTATCCAGTTTGATTTTATTCTTGAAAGCATCTCAACTTCAGGTTGGCTAACTCAAATAAAAATATATTGTTAACACGTTGAACATAATCTGCAATAAGTTAACCCACAAAATTATCAATTACATTACATCCACATTATTTAATAAATATTTTGTTAAGGCAGACATTTCTGTAAGAATGGTCGGAAGGGCCAAATAATACAAATTGCGTCAAACTGTCCTCTTAGTTAGTAAATATTTTATGAGCGTTATTGGTATTAAATTATTGTCAAGCAAATAATGAAGAATAATAGCAAAATTTTTCTCTAACACTCGAAATAGAGAAATCAAACAGATTTTATTAATGATTATGTTATATTTTATATATTGAAGAGTGAAGGGTGAAGGTAAAACACAAATGCACGCCTATGCAAAAGTGAATGAGTGAATGTCATATTGAAAACAAATTAATTATCTTTACTCAGTAAAATATCGTATTAATATAAATTGTTTATATTTATTCTATCCGGTCTACTTTACTAAAACTAAAGGTACCGTGGGTTAGTACGTGTTAGTAAAACTATAATAATAATTAAATTTTTTTATATACCTCCAACCTTTCTAATTCTTCTGAAAAATTGGAAATTGGAATGGTTGTAGGTTGAGATGGGGAGTTGGTGTCCGAGTGGATCGAAGTTACGATAGCTCGGGTGGTTGGAGCAGCGGCGTATTGTGCCGAAAGTCGTGGGTTCGAATCCCGCTCGTTACACAAACTTTTTCCTTTCAACCAAAATCGTCATAAAAAGGTTGATTAATTAAAATATCTAAAAATGATTAAAAATTATAAAAAGAAATTAATAATGATTTTTAAAGGGAATAAAACTTGAACGTCCAATAGAATTTGCAAACGAGATTTAGTAATACATCCCTTGAAACCACAGACCCCATGAGAGTCGACTCGACTAAAAAAAAGTTTCAAGTAAATTAACATGTCGGAACTGGTAAATTGAATATTCATCGGCCGATTCGGTTTCAATTGGGTATTCACGGCATGCACTGCAGATACACAAGAGACAGTCTCGCAAATCAATATCTCAGGATATGAGATATGACACGGGATGACAGGGGGCCGAATAGGTTTAACGGCCGAGTCAGCTCCGTCGGCCCCCCGGCGGGAATTTTCGCCCCTTTATTCGGACCGGCTAAGGTACCGACAGTATCTGTTCCCCGGCACAGGTACACCTTTAGAAAACGGCTGCTCTCACAGAGATATGTTCCCAATAAATCTCCCTTCGAATGGCATACTCAGTACGGCTTACTTGATGTATCGCTCAGACTTTTCCGTCAGCCGGGAAGAATTTATTTTTTTAAATAAACCTTTATGTTCGCATATGCACTTAATACTGTAACAAAATGTCCTGCACGTAATGGAGTAAAAATGTTAGACACACAATTTGAATAAAATCAATCGTATTACTTAAATCTTTACGTAATTACGAGTAGAAACCTCGTACATGATAGATTTGTAATTAACAGTTTACATGTTTATTAGCTTTCAATAAGTTTTTATGTACAGAATGGCAAGTCCCGTGAAGTCTCACTGTTGGAAAGATTTTCCCAAAAAAAAACATCCTCCGGCTTTGAAGCATTGCAATAAACATGTATCAAAATTTTCTAACTAAGGGCTATTCACGATCATTGTGTTACCCTGTTAACTCTGTTAGGCCATGTTAGATCAATTGATGACATAGACTTGTAAGAATCGTTAACATTGCTTGATCTAACAGGCCAGGACGAATGTTAGATGTTAGGTCGACAATGTAGTCACATTGCTATCCGTTAGGGTGTAGGTAACCAACATGGCAGCCATGAATTTAACAGCTGTTTTTTGTTTACACGTCTTGTATTCTTAAATACGCATTAATTAAATCAGACCAGTACATTTCTTTGGTTAATTTCGGACCTTTCATTCATAACAGATACATCCCATCTCCTTTAAAGTTGTAGGCTGTTAGACTTTAGAATACAAGTTAGGTATATCGGCATGAATTGAAGCGTGTCATTTGTTAGTTCTTTTCGAGTGCATTTTGAATGAAAGAGTTGATTAATTTTCCCTTTTTAGTAACTTCTGGCATCTGACAATTTAAAACAAAAGAAAACCAAAACAAACAACAACAAGCCTTCAGGGACTGTTATAGCTTCATTTTTTTTCCACCAATCGCCATGCGCAGCATTGAAGAAAAATTAACGTTTAACATGCTAAGAATTGAAGGAGACTTTCACGATCTTACTGAACATTTCTCTATTCGAGTTAGCACGTGATTACACCTACTATTGTGTAAAGGTTTAAAGGATCTATGTAATTCACAATTATTTTAAATACAGCCAGTCATTTCTCAGCAGTCAAAGAACTTGTAGTCCCGGACAACGGATCGAATTCACGATAGCTGAAGTGGTAAGACCAGCGGCGTATTGAGCAGAAGGTCGTGGGTTCGAGTCCCGATCGTGACGCTAACTTTGTCATCTCGACCAAAACCTTATACTAAAAGAATAATTATTTGAAATGTTTACTAACGTTATTTTTCGTATATGTCTCTCTTGTATATACTCTATATCAGCATTTTAATAATTTCACAGAATTTCCGTCGGACAAGCTCGTCATAATCGAATGTTTTATTGGTGTTTAGACAAAAGTAGAATTTTACCTTTGACATGGTTTTCGAATGAAAAGCGCAGGGCGTGAATTCTAGGGCATTAGAGCTTTATTGTCGAAATGGACGAGCGTGGGCAGAACCGATTCTATTATTCACCGTCGACCGTTTTGCAGCTTCACGTTCAATTAGATTCCCCTGAACGCAGACAAACCCTCCTCGTTCCCATACGTGTCTCCGCATGTATAAAACGGGAACCAATTGCCTCTAAACAACCCTTGGAAAGACTTTTCTCGCCTCTTTTATTCCGGGCAAATATCCGACAACGCTTTTTTTAGATATAAAAATTCAAAATAGACTTGATATTGTTTCTAAGTACACGCCATAAGTGTCTTGTTTGTTCACCGTGTGATCAACTATACACTTTATCCCTTTCCATTGTCCCTCTTCTTTTTCTACACTTGTATAAACTATAAATTGTGATCTTTCTATTTTGCTGCTGCGAGGCGGATGACGTGTTTGGTGTTATTTGTTCGCATTGAACAGACCAGCTTCAGATAATACATACTCACCGTTGTAGACATCAAAACCGCCAAAAATAGCATACAAACAGACCGTAACTCCTTACAATGAACTATCACATCCACTAGAAAATTGTAATACAACAACAATATAAACTTTTCCCCCTAAGTATTACAAAAACTATAAGTGAAATTACAGTTATTACATCTCGCCAACAGCTAACATTAACGACACAAAATGACAGAACATAAGTACATGATAGATGAGAGATAGTTCATAACAAGGAAACAATATGTTACAATACAGTTATCCTTTACTAAGGAAGTTTATTTTTCTGCATGCATCATTACATTATTACAAATGCGCGTGAATCTACCTTAATGTTAGTTGGTAAGTATTATATTCTAATTTAAATAGAACTTTTTCAAATGGTGAATTGTTTAATAATTCCTCCAGCGATGAGAGGCCAAGATTTCCTTAAAGGGCCACTGTCCTTACGAGTCGGCATCATGGTTACTCAAAATTTGAGAAATCGAATGTGAGGTGTCCCCATGACTGCTCGCTTCCATAGTTACAGCTGCATAGGGGGGATGCTTTAAGACCAAAGCGATGGAGGTAGGTCGCGTTCTACCCTGTCCTTAGAGAGGTTTCGTTACTTCATACTTGATTTTGAAGCGTAGTGATACCCAGTATTCCGAAGTTGGGGAGAATCTTTGGGTATGGGGAACATTTCTCCATTTTTCGCTTCACAGTGCCCTGGCGGATTCTTCGCATTTATTTTACACGACGAGCTGGATACAAAGGTGAAAACCTTTGCGCCATGCTCATTCACAGCTGCTTCTTTTACCTGGCGTCGGCGATTTAATTTTCCGAAATTCCACGGTGAGGTACCCATGTGTGTGTGTGTGTGTGCGCGTGTAAGATATATATATATATATATATATATATATAGATAGATTGTTGAGATAGACGTGGATTGTTAGAGAGAGTGCATGAAAAAAGAGAGATTGAAATACATTGATAAATAGACAAGACATATAAAAGAGTTTATATTAGAGAGAAAGAGAGTTTGAGAATGGGGAGGGGGAGAGTGGTAAAAAAAGGATATAGAAAAGAAGAAACAGAAATAGAGAGAGAGAGAGAGAGAGTGAGAGAGAGAGAGAAATACACAATAGACCAATACTGGCCGCTGTGCAAAGGTCGTAAAAAGGCCGGCTCCTATATAATCTAATCAAGAAAGAGTAGAAGAGAGTGTGTTAGAACGAGCGAGAAAGAAAGGGGAAAATAGAGAAAAAGACGTAGATAGTTAGAGAGAGTGTGTGAAAAAAAAGAGATTGAAATACATTGATAAATAGACAAGATAGATAGAGAGAGTGATTATATTAGAAGAGTTTATATTAGAGAAAGATAGACAGAGAGAGAGAGAGAGAGAGATAGATAGATAGATAGATATAGATAGATAGATAGATAGATAGATAGATAGATAGATAGATAGATAGATAGACAGAGATAGATAGATAGATAGATATANAGAGAGAGAGAGAGAGAGAGAGAGAGAGAGAGAGAGAGAGAGAGAGTGGGAGTGAGAGAGAGAAGAGAGAGGGGGTGAGTGACGGAGAAACGATAGAGAGAAAAATGACCCGATTCAAACATTTATTGTGGCCGAAATAAGTAGAAATAAAAGTTTAAAATGACCACAGTTTGTTATAACAAACATTAGAAATAAAGAGTTACTAGAATCTGTAAATTATACGATTTGATGAGCAAAAAAACTATTGCATTTTCGCCTGTATTGCCTTCTCTCCCAACCCTTCTACTTTGCCAGAGGGGCGAATTAATTTATTTTCAGATAGTTGATAAGGTGGCTGAGGGGTTGGCGAGGTAATTAATTAATGGCAGAACCGGCACCGAGGTGTCAACTCTATTGTGAGGAAACCTCCGATCCACGATAACTGAAACATCGCCTAATTGACCATTGTCGTACCCCCCCCCCAAAAAAAAAAAAAATGAAATGATTCTCAATATTTGTGTACGAATAATCGATTAATTTCGTTTAATTATTTTATATAGATTTTCAGTTAAAAAAATAGGTAGCAAATTAGCATGTATTATTATGAAATTGTGAAAATGTCCGATTGAGTACCCTCTAAAATTATTATAGCTCATGATCATCTGTGAAAATATAATTTCAGCACTCAAGGCATCAGGTCCAAGCTAATCAAAAAATAATCTGGAGAACAAAGCTCCATGTGGTTTAGAGGTGGTATTGGCGTAGGTCCAGCGGAATGTGTTGACGCATTCACCGGTCAACACTAGGGAAATCATCTTCTGGCACGAAATGAAAGAATTGCTATTGAATTTGTAATTTTTATTGTGGGAATTACTTTATTTTTCACATTTCTTACGTGAATATTTAAAAATTGTCTATAATGCTAGTACGAACAATTTTTTAATGAACCGCATCAATGGTATTATGACAGAAATTTATTTTAATGTTTAAAGCTGTTATTGAAAATTTTCTACCATAAAAAAAATAATGAATATCTATGTCGGAGTTAGTTTTTATTTGTAATGTTACGAAATATCAAAGCGATACTGGCTCTTGAACAGATAATTCTAGTAGTAATTACGTCGAAAAACTCGAACCGAAAATGTATAAGAGAAAATTGAAAACGACAATGTAATATTGATACAAATAAAGAACGTTTTGATAGAGAATGAATATGTTTTGCATATAAACGAAGAGCTTTTTATATTCTATTTGCAGCCCGTAAAAACTAAAACCCTTTGTCTATTGTAATTTAATGTACAATGCCGAAATACTTTATTAAAATTGGTTCAATAATTAAACCCTCGCCAGTTTACGGGGGAAATGAACGGACTCAGGGGATAATGCGTGTAATACGACCGTTGCAATTAAAAGCAGCAAATAATTTATTCTTTAGACGGACGTGTAATCATCAGTCAAAAAAAAAACCAGTGTTAACTCTAGTTAGCTTTTAAAAAATTTTCCATTATAATTGAAAATAATTTTATAAATGATATCGGTATTTGACATTTGTTAACGTTATAAATGTTTGTTAATTAAAAACACTCTTTTATATTATAAAACATTAAATATAATAAAAAGGTAAATATAATGACACAGATTTATAAGTAGAATATAACAAAAACCAATCTTTCATTTTTCATCATATAATATAATGTGTGGTGATTAGTGACCGTTTATCGATAAATATTCAGAAATCGTGAGATGCGGTCTGGTGTGATGTAGGTTTCAGAAAAACATTTTCTTTATCGTGCCAACGTTTGTGTCTTTATTGAGATCATCTTCACGGCTCAAAGTGTTTGTCTTCTGTGTAATTGTGCCATTCTTGCGTGTCGTGTTGAGAGTCAATGGTAGTAAGTTATGGTAATAAAGACGGCAATGGGAAAAAGTTGACCTTAATAAAAAATTGTTATTTATTTTGTAATAAAGTAAATTTTGTAATGTAAATAAGTAAAATCGTAATATTACTTTTGCCAAACAAAAATGGATGGATTTTTGGACACTTTTGATCATATTGAACTGATAGTTTTACAATAGATACATGGCTACAATAGAAGTAGAACAGAAAAATAATATTGTAAACTTTAAAAAAATATTCAGTCGCCGTCCTACTATTAACTACCAATCTATTTTCAGCTATATATATATATATATATATATATATTTCTCTAATAGCTATTTATTTTATTTGTATCTTTTTATGCTTGTTAAAACATTTTAATTCATGAGTTCAACATTTAGAAGAATAAGTCACTTGAATATAACGTAAGTATGTTTATTACCTTTCTATGTAGCTACACTTCTATAAAAATAATTCTGTACCAACAGAATCTATAGCTACTCACTATTGCAACAATTCATGTTATGTTTTGTGTCATAATAAATAAAATTATAATCAAATTACAGGTAGAAAGATAAAGTGATAGACAGATACATAGATGGATGAATATCATATGAAGAATGAATTGAATCTCTGAATCAATACGAATATATCATATTGATATAGATAGATTGAGAGAGAGGGAGAGAGAGAGAGAGAGAGAGAGAGAGAGAGAGAGAGAGAGAGAGAGGGAGGGAGAGGGAGTGGGAGGAAGAGGAGAAAGGAAAGAAAAAGAAAGGCAGGGTGAGAAAAAAAGAAAAAGTGTTAGAATTGAATTGAAATTTTTTTTAAAAAGCCCGCAAATTTAGTTTCTAGGACCTTTCTCAAATTTAAGGAGTATTCGCAAAACAAATAAAGTTTACAAATCTATAAATCTGTTTAGGATTGTGTGATTTTAAAACATTGGGTAAATTATTGTAAAATTTTATAAATTTAGGTAAGAATGAATTATAAAAACAGTGCCTACGACATAACACCATTTTAAATGCAGTTTGAAAACCTGTAAAAGTAGTTTCTTTTATTTTAAAGTAGGAAAAAATATCAATTAGTTATAATGCTTTGTGTATTATTATTATGTCATGGAAAATAGAAAAAACTTTGTATTTTAACAAATAATCAATATTTAAAATGGTTAAATTAGAGTATATATCAAAAATTCTTGAATTATAGGTAGATTACAGATATAGCGGTAGACATATTTATTAATAACTAAATTCACTTATTTCGTGGTCCGCTTGACCAATTAATATATTATAATTAATTAAGGTTTTTATCTCAACTAAAAACCTTAATTAATTATAATTTATTAATAACATTTAACTTATGATTTTTATTAGAAAGATTAAAAATTACTGCAAGACCATAAGTTATACTTGGTAGCATTAGTGCGTTAAAAAGCGTTAGCGTCATTAATATTATTATTATTTTTTAATTGTTATACAATGAAATGTATCCTGATACAAGCTTTATCATAATGGGTATTTTAGGTAAAATATTTATCTATTACTATGTCTAGAATTTTGATTTCGTTTTTTTAAATTAATATATTAGCATCAATTTTGATTTATAGAATATTTCCTTCCTTTACATTTATAAAATGTTTGTGGTGTGCTAATAAAAAAGCTTTTAATATTAGTGATCATCGCTCCATTTTTTAAAGTTTTTATGTCACTATTTAGTTTTAATTTGGTTTCATTTATATTTGATAATTATGATTTTACATATATATTCAGGTCATCGACATACATACAAAAGAGGCAGTTAGTAATTTCGTAATAAATTCTATTTACACAAAGGATAAACAATAAAGCCTATAGCGTAGAAAAAAAAGAGAGAGAGAAAGAGAGTGAAAAGAGAAACATATAAAAACAATGGATTGGTGTGAGGAAATACTGGAAAATAAGAGTAAATTTTGTTAAGAATTTCATGTGCAAAGAATTAGAAAATTTATAGTATTTTAATTATCGGTTACATCGTCAATTTATACAATATATAGGACTGCTAATAATAAACGTATTAATAGTAATATTTTTATTCACTAATCTATTAATAAATAATTTGTTAATTTTTTTTCAAAAACAAGTTATTTAATGAAATAATGTTTTATTCTAACCACTTTATTTTAGTATTTTAAGCTAATTCATGTCAACTGTATTTGCAACAGTTTTTGTTATTTTAATGTCGTATAAAAGTTTAATCAAAGCCCATTTTAAACCGGAAATGGTTCAAATAATTGCTTCTAGGTTCTGGGATTAGCCAGCCAGGTACTATTCAGACAGTCTCAGCAGGGGTTATGCTGAGAGATCTTACAGAGTAAACAGAGCTGTTTTGAAATATTAAATCAAACGAAAACCGTCATAGCCCGAAATAAGAGGCTCAGAAGAAGCCTTATTTGTATTCGACGTCGGTTCCCCTGCTGTTGATACGCAGACAGAGCCGGTCTGGAGACACCGTCGATTGCCCTCCTGGACCGTATATTATGCCCGTGCCTGGGTCTTATTGAAATTTCTGTCGTTTCCTTTTCCCCGAAGCGACATGGGCCCTTATAGTTTATCTTGGCCCGTGTCGCATCTATCTGTTTCCTTTTTCTCCTACAGACTCTTTTCGAGAGTTACACACGACTTTAACCCACTCGAAACAAGTTAGGCCCAACATGAATTATGCACTACATCGGGTAAGACGTTATTTCTACTAAGAACCGGTGGAAGGCAATTGTTTCCGTTCTATTCCAACTTTCTTTATGTTTGATACATCGTCAAATTACGTGGTACGTGATCTTACAATTTGTACTCGATTTTTTATTAGAAGAATTGTTATTATTTATTTACTTCTAGACTTATGTATGAATCATTACCACCTTTTTCATCTACCAACAGAATAATCACAGTAAAAAAGATTTTTCGAAAATTCAGCATAGTAACCCATTAATTAAAAACTCCCAAAAATTGTGGGTTGTATTAAATACCTTCTTCCTTTAAGATTTTCAACTCTTGGATTTCTTTAGATTACAGATTTATTTGAAATTTTAGGGGCAACGAAGGTATATCCGAGGTTTCCTTGAATGAAAGCGGTCTCCCTTTCAATGAGAAGAGGGAGTTTCCGTTTGAAAATTGAATGAATAAATTCTAATAGTGCCTAGCTTCATTCGTCTTATAAACATTTAAATAAGTTCGTGGTGCTTTTGGAAAAGTTTGCTGAGGGGTAAGCGAAACTTGACAAGAACAAAACAAGAAGCGAGAGTTCAAATAGTTAAGCCCACGGTAAATGTTGAAGACATGTTTTCAGACGTTGAAATGGGTGAAGTGAATACTCCTTTCTGACAGAACTCCCCGAGGGAGGTTTATAAACTTTTAATTAAACTAGGGACGGTTCAAACAAAAGTAAGGATGATTTGAACGCGCGGTGAATATGATTAAGATTCAGGAAAGTGAACACTTAATCTCACAACAATATTATCCTCTTTAAACATACAACAAGATTACAATGTTTATTATCGTAATTTAATTTTGATACCTTGTTCAAAACTCTGAAAATCCCTTTTTGATTATGGCAAAATATAGTTCGAAATAGTTCAAAAACATATTGAAGTATTTACGTCAACAAATATATAGAAATTAATTAAATTAGTTTCATTTCATCCTTTAATAAAATTGCAAAGCAATATTTATGTTTACTAAATTGCAAAAAATTTTTTGTAATATTTCAATTTTTTGTTTACAATTAATTAAGGTTTTTAGTTGAGATAAAAAAGTCAATGGCACGAGCGGGATTCGAACCCACGATCTTCGGCTAGATACGCCGCTGCTCTACCACTTGNGCTCGTGCCATTGACTTTTTTATCTCAACTAAAAACCTTAATTAATTGTAATATATTAATTGGTCAAGCGGACCACGAAATTAGTGAATTTAATTTTTTGTTTAGTTTCTCTCCGTTCATTTAGCAATAGCTAATACAAGAACAAGTATTTTTAAATTTGTAAAAGATATTGACTTTAGTCTTTTAAATTAACACCTATAACATAGCATTTCTATTACTTTTTCATTATTCACAAAAATTATAAAACAATTCAAACACTTTTTTTCCAAAATTAAAGATCCCACACCAGTAACAAATAAATCTGACGTAATTTACAAAATCAATTGTTTAATTTGTCCGGCAACTTTAGTAAATGTACCGCCGAAGCGAGTGATATCTTGGGTGCCAGGGCACAGGGGAATTTTGGGTAACGAGAAAGTAGACAGACTCGCCAGAGGAGGATCTGCAAGACCATACATAGGCCTGAATCTATACGTAGGATAACAAAAACAAATATAGAATCCTCCATCGCAGAATTGATCCAACAAAACAAAAGAAGAAGGGGATAGCGGGGCTAGACATAGTAAACTTATGATGAAACAACCCTCACCGAGACTGACAAAAGCACTGCTGCAATTGGAGAGGGCTAAACTCAGAGGAGTGGTAGGACATTGGCAGGCAGGTAGGATTGGCATCTGAGAAAACATCCACACAACATGGGTATATACAGCGATGATCCCATTTGCAGATTATGTAATGAGGAGGAGGAAACAGCCACTCATATCATCTTCGAATGTTCGAATGCAACAGTTCAATGGAGGTTTAACCTAACGTATGGAAAAAACTTAGGGAATCAAATTGCAGCAGCATCAGTCAATGACATGATACTTCTAAGAAGAAGGATTGAGTTTATTGCACTGAACTAAGGAACTAGGAATGCACAATAAGCCAGAAGGCAGCAGTGCCTGGGGAAAACAAACCCCGCTTCCTAGTATCATTTTCTACCATACCATGTCCGGCAACTTCCATCGGTATTACATCCCAATAAGAGTGTAAATAAACATATCTATGATTGCAAAAACCCAAACAAAATCCTACAGCACTGGCAACCCACCATTTGGAACACCAACACAATTTCGACTTCTACAATCAAAAATATTACACACAGAACAAAACAAACATAAACGTAATTTTTTAGAAATGGTTTACATCAACAAGGATGACACAGCATCAATTTCAGAACAGACACATATAATCTCAGTCCCAGCTACGCTAATATCATTAATCAAATTCAATATCGATAACATACATATATCATCATCACATTATACAAAACTTAAAATATAACAACATATCATTCCACAAATCATACATTTCTACATAGTCTAATTTTTCAATAATTTGGCTTTCTTTTCCCTAATTATCCCCACCCATATATTCCTGAAAGGATAATCAGGCCGAAACATTACCCACGGTTATTCCCAGATTCGGCTCCTTTCACCTTAAAGAAGCCGACTCCTTATGTAAAAATATTTTTCTAACTCTACTTCCTTCCCCACCCCTTCAAAATCCAACGTATATAAACATAAACTGCAATATCTCACTAGCACTCTCAACAAGACACGAAAGAATGACACAATTACGCAGAAAACAAACACTTTGTGTGAGTACAAATACTTTGATTGAATATAAAATTTTCTTGTATTGTATAAATTCATTTTTTTGCATATCTTACACGTATTTGCTAAATTTAAACAATTTGTAAATCCAAGGCCCTGAAGATGATCTCAATAAAGATCTAAACGTTGGCACGATAAAGAAAATGTTTTTCTAAAACCTACTTCACACCAGACCGAATCTTACGATCTCCGAATAATGGTTGCCATAAATATTGTTATCAAAAATAGAGAAAAAGTAGGAAAGTTGGGCTGAATTTCATGTCGTCCCTTAGGCCCAAGTTGCTTTGGGCAAATTGGAGGGTATCATTTCCTGGTGGCTGTTTCGGGCTCACAAATCAATAGAATGCCGTGACAAGTGTCGATATACCCTTTAGTTATATCCCCGGTTGGAGGTGATTCGTACGATGTGAGAGGAGAAACAATTTCATTCATCACTGCAGGCCGCAATAAAAGAAGAGAGAAACACAACTACTATTGTAAAAACTCTGACGGCTTATTTCAACCTTAGAATTATGGGTTCGGTCATGTCACAGGAGCGTGTTTCTCAGCTTTTTTATATAAAGCCCGAAAATACCAGCTGAAAAATCTATGCAAAACGAAGATTTTAGAATGATGGGGTCTAGGTCTTGTTTTATTACGGTTATCTACTTCTTTGTACATTTCTTAAAGAGAACTTATATTAAAACATTGGTAATACATTTTATATATAAGTGAATATTTAGAAGTTTAGATACTTTATATCTGGCATGTAAAGTTGACATTTTCACAATATTAATTGTTTTAATTTCTAAGTATTTTATCAAAATACCAATATCAACTGAATCAAACATCAACCATACGGGTGTCCAAGCTAACGCGTCCACCCCATTTTTTTTCTTTCCGGTTCTAGATAGGAAATAGTATGAATTGAGACTCCCCTTCATTTTTCATGTAGTTTGTTCATGTAAAGTCAATTTTTTTAGAACTCGATTTTAAATAAGTCGAATTGAAATTCTTAATTTGATATGAGAACCCCCGTTTTTTACATTTTTCTTCAAAACTAGAATTTTTGGATAGAAAAATGAGCACTGAGTTATTAAATCGGTCCAGTAGAACCGGAGATATGACTTTTTTGAAAATAGCCTGACTTTTATAAAAATAAGCTGGTATAGAATGCTGTTCTAGTGCGTTAGATCGAAACCACTTTATTTTGCCTTCTACTGCAAATATTTTGAAAAGGAGTGGAAAAACAGCCAAAGGAGAGAGAATAGTCTGAAAGCTTACTAAATTTCCTGCCAAATCCCATAAATTTCTTATTTTGTATCGTACTGATGATACACTTAAGCGTATGACGAGATGGGGTTTATAAATTTAGCTGTGGAAAACGATCACGATATTGTTAGAAAGCTCTTGTGAAACTACGACCGCACTCAATGAAAATTTCAACCATATGAATTTTCTGTAGACGCAACGTGGCATGGCGAAAAACCGAGAGCAAACAATAAAAATATTATCAGTAGAAGGCAAAATAAAATTCTTTCGACCAAACGCAGTAGAACAGCATTCTGGCTATATTCAAAAAATATCTCCGGTTCTATTGGACCGATTTTAATAACTCAGTGCTCATTTTTCTCGCCAAAAAATCTAGGTTCCAAGAAAAATGTGAGAAATGGGGGTTCTCATTTAAAATTAAGAATGTGAATTCGACTTATGTCGAATCGAGGTCGAAAATATTAAATCTCCCTTACATGAACATTGGGTTGGCGCATTAGCTTGGACACCCTGTATAAGTTGGTAAACTGTGTAATAAGATTTAAATAAAATTATTTTTCTACCCAAGAATTGTTATGAAATAATACAATGTTTTAAAAAATGACGTTTTACCAAATCCAATAAGTATATTAATTTTTGTAATATTTTGTAGCTAGTAAATAGTCAATCGTTCAACGATCATCTAGTGAGAGGTTCTTTTCTAAAGCTGGTATAAAAAATCTTTAATACAATAATCTTGTATAAATTAACAATTAGTTTCATTGTTGTACGAAATAATTACTACCAATGGAACTAGTTGTAAAATTATTAAAAGTGGAATGGATGGATTTTGTGACTAGTGTACATTGTTTGACAAATTTATCTGTGGACGACATAAAAAAAAAATGAGCTGAGGACCATTATCAGTTGACATCATTTAAACAGACCAATTCTGCATTGAGCCCGGTAATACAGTAAAAATTTATAAACTTACAAGATTAAAAAAACGCATATGACGAGAAAAGATGAGTTAGTTTAATAATTTTCCTGATGTCTGTGTACCATGGAAAGATTGCTGTAGAAAAGTTTTTTGCTTATTATGGCATTTTTTGTTATTTTTTAAAAATTATAATGTATAAAATAACACGACTTTTGTTTTGTGAAATTACGCTGGTGTAATCCATCACTAGTTTGTTAGTATCAAATTTTTATGCCACGCTTATCAAATAACCCAGACATGGATACGTCAGTTTATTGGATATCAGACGGTTTTTTTTACATTGTTTCACGAACAAATTTTGCAGAAGTTTAAATTGCAACGCATAGATAGATGTGAGTTGTTTTTTTTGGAACTAAGATAAAATTAGTTTCTTGTTGAATGACATTGTACAAACTGCTACTGTTAAGGCCTAAAAACTGATAAATTTTCGGCTTTGGTTAATTGCAAGACAGTTATGTTCAACTATTCACTGCTCGAATCAACAAAGAAAAGTACTTGAAAGAAAGAAAATTTCATACCAAGACATCATATTGACCGCATTGCTACGTCATATTACTTTTAATATGTCAGTTGAAGAAAAATTTGGCAAAACTAGAAATTGCAGTGCAGACAATTTTGCGAAGTTGGTTGTTTAGAAGTACGAAGTAGTAATCTATCACTATTCAGTAAAGATCAACATCACGTCCATTATGACAAGTCACCACGTCAGCATATTGGTTATCAGTCATGTGTTTTTAACCTTGTTCACGGAAAAAATTTTGAATAAGTTGAAATTGTCATTTAATGATTTTTGTTAGGGGCGTCGATGGCCGCCACGGTATAGGACACGGCGCTCATCACTGTAAGGTAAAGGCCCCATGTTCGAATCCAGCGGCCCTGCATTGGAACCCGACATTCTTATAAATGGGCTTTTTTTAAAAACACCGGCACTCCGAGGGTTGGTATGACCTCTGCTGTTGCGAACCCTCTTGCAAAAAAATTTTTTTTCACCAATCACTACTTTGTTTCTAATGGATGTTGTCCACGAAATCTGAACTTTACTGTGCACAGCTATTTTTGCGGTGCAAAGATTTTTTGTGAGCCATTCCACATCCATCGAGGAAATGTCCAAATTAAGGTTAATGGAAGTAGGTCATAAAGTATTGTTTTCATCAATGTGGATATTTATTATTCGCAAATCGTGAGATGCGGTCTGGTGTGACGTACGTTGCAGAAAAACATTATCTTTTTCGTTCCAACGTTTTGACCTTTATTGAGATCATCTTCAGTGCTTAAAGTGTTTGTTTTCTGTGTAATTGTGCCACTCTTGCGTGTCATGTTGAGAGTGCCTCTCAAACACTTTGAGCCCTGAAGATGATCTCAATAAAGATCGAAACGTTGGCACGATAAAGAAAATGTCTTTCTGAAACCTACGTCACACCAGACCGCATCTCACGATTTCCGAATAATCATAGACTAAGGTCACTAATCACCACACATTTCTACACGAGAGGAACGTGGTTATTTATATTCTTGAAATATAATTTTTTCAATTTCATTGAAAAAAACCTTCGTTTTTTCATACGCCCTGTTATTTTCAGAGAGGGAGATTGAGATTGAAAGATAGAGGGAGAGAGGGAGAGAGAAAGAGAGAGAGAGAGAAAGGGTGAGAAAGAGAGAGGGAGAGAAAGAGAGAGAGAGAGTGAGAGGAATAGAGAGAGAGAAATAGAAATATATATATANGAGAGAGAGAGAGAGAGAGAGAGAGAGAGAGAGAGGGTCAGCGAGAGAGAGGGAGACCGAGAGAGAGGGAAAGAGAGAGCAATTTTGTCTTGATTTACCATTAGGTTTGCTCAAAACATAATGAATTCTTTTCAAAGAAAAAGTAAACGCTCAGTGCGTAGAGTGGGAAGTTTTTTTATTGCGTTTGTACAAAATGTCAATATAAGTCTATAGTTACGCCTAAAATAAAACAACTACTAGTTAAAAATATTTGATTTGTTGTTTTTAAGAGAATACTAAAAATAAAATGTGATTCGTTTTAAATTTTAAAAATAAAGATGGTAACTATTTTGATCTAAAAGTTGACTTTTTATTGGGAAATCTTGCTGCCGGCGTTGAGTGCGCGTGGTGTTCAGATGATTAAATATTCTAGAAGCGGCCGGCCGGCTAGATTTACTATTCAATGTCTATTTGCTGGAAGTAAACGCTGTAAATCAACTTGTTAGGATGCACATCAAGCTGCCTATTTGCAGTCTGGAGAAACATTCACCCCCCCATCAATTACAAAACTGGTTTCTGTAAACAATCCACCCGTCATCCGGGGATGAACGGGGAGTCGATAAAGGAAAATTATTTCCTCCCTGGTTATCGAAGTCCACTCAAAATCTCGACGTAAAAATTATAATTTATAGTCATCACTTTCCGTATTTAAAATTGCCTGTTAAATGGTTCAATCATTCAATATTGATTGAAAGATCGTTCACCTTTGTCTTTAACAAACATCGATTTCTGACCAATCAAATTGGACAAAGTATTAAAATAATTAATAATAAATAATTAGAGAAAATAATTCTCTTTACAAATTTTATCTTATACATACAGAGTAATATGTTATTATTATAATTAATACTAAAGGCATTCAAATTTGCTTGAAGGTACAACCGGACTAGGAAAAACCGCCAAATCAAGATGGTTGATTGTTATTTAATTGCGTCTTTAAAAATCATTCTACTCAATGTTCGAGATCAATTACAAACGCAAATATTGGTTAAAGTATAGTTTTTCTAGAGTTCGAGGACATAGAATTATTATCAAATTATTAAAAGAACCTCTATTTTCGATAAAATAAATCTTTAATAATCTTTAAATACACAGGTTTACTGGCTAACAGACTTTGCCTAGATTAAAAACAAAATTTTCCTTAAAGTTTATCCCTGCTATTGAAAAGTATATCCTTCAAACATAAACATTGAGATATAAAAAAAAGGTTACTGTTTTTCTTTCTTTAATACGCAGACAGAGGCAGATAGAGAGTGAGGGAGAGAAAGAGAGCGAGAGAGACGGACAGACAAACAGAGAGAGCGTGAAAGAGAAAAAGAGAGAGAGAGTGAGTGAGTGAGCGAGTGAGTGAGTGAGAGAGAGTGAGTGAGAGAGAGTGAGTGAGAGAGAGTGAGTGAGAGAGAGTGAGTGGTGGAAGAAAGAGTTAGATCTAGAATTGCTATTTAGAATTTAAATTTTGACTCATTTTCTTCAAAAACTTCTTCATTTGAATTGATAGATTTTCCATTCTGTAGAATAGTAATAGGATATTTGTAGCGAGGTACGTCTTAAAACACACCCAGAATCTGAGAAAACATTGTTTCCATAAAAAAAAGATGGAAAATAATACCATAAAATGAAATTGTTGCCAACAATTTCGGAATATCTATTTTCAAAGCTGTCTAACAATGAATGCATTATTCACTAAACAAAACTGAATCTGCAGAAAGATTGGTTGAAATTGACCGAACAGATACAGTAAAAAAGGCATAAAACCAATTTTTTCTCCTAAAAAAATAATTAGTAAATTGATCTCCATATTTATTTTTGATTTAATTAATCAAGTTTTAAATTTTTGTGTATTTTTATGTATGTCCAAACTATTAATTTCAGTCACCTAAACATTTACCTCATGACTACAAACATTAAAAATCACTTCAAATTATGGCTTTTAAAAAGATAAGTCATTCTGACATAATTTAATTTGTTTAATATATATGCGCATCTTTCTATATATAATAATTGTAAAGTACAGCTATGCATTATAGTTCATTTGGTTTTAAAATTTGACTCGTGTTCTTCCAAACTTTGCCATTCGAAATGATCGATTTTTCATTTTATAAAATACAGGCTATGCATAATGCATTTTTTTTTTAAATTACAAATGCTATATTTATATGTAAAAGTAAATTAATTTAACTGTAGTTATTCGACATGGAGTACAGAGAGTAATTGAACAAGATGGAGATAAAAAGGTAAGTAGGTCGACAGATAGAGTGATAGACAAAGAGTGAGAAATAGAGCGAGAGAGAGAGAGAAAGAGAGAGAAAGAGAAAGAGAGAGAAACAGAATGAGAAAGAGAAAAAAGCGTGATAAAGTGTCGGAAAGAGATGGAAGGCTTGATAAGACGAAAACCCTTGCAGTAAGATTGTTCAAAAGATAATTTCAATAAACATTGACTGAATTTTTTCAATTTATAATTACAGTTGTATTTAATGCCAGCTTTGATATTGATTTAGTTCATCCTTTATTATTGTTAACCCATTCTACGTTTTAGTGGCCAATCGACCAAGTTACGTTTTTCAATTAATTATTCTTTCAGTGTAAGGTCTTGTTTAAGATAAAATACTCAGTGTCATGAGCGGGATTCGAACCCACGACTTTCGGCTAAATACGCTGCTACTCTATCACTTGAGTTATCGAAACTTCGATCCTCTCGGTTACTAACTCTCCATCTCAACCTACAACCTTTCGAATTAACCCTTTTTTTTGCCATTTTCAATTTATTATTATTGTTTTATAATCCTAATGAATGGTCCAGGAAGCCCGAGCCCGGTTTGATTTTTAAGCACAATTTTATTGTTGAAAGTATCACCTATTGAAATTAAGGAGTATTTAAATAATTATTTCTGCAGCTATGTATTATTTATTCTGACGACATGTATGAAAAATATCTTATTTATTTTATGTAGCTGTAAGTTTCACAAGGTTTAATCTTTTGGGACGTTTTTATGAGAAGGATTTTATCTTAAAACGTAAAAGTAATTACAAAGTATGAAATGTTTTTAATTAATAATGGAACGTCGAGCCAAGTTTTGAGTTTAGTTATGACCTTTGTAATTTTTTTTACCAAAAAAGTCAGATTGTTTTCTAATACCGCGATTTATCCAGTTAGTCGTGTTTGAGTGGTGTTTAAACAAGCCCGCAGTCCTTTGAAGTGTCCTCTTGTAAAGCTACCACTCTCCCGGTCTGTAATGGATCCTTTCAAACTCTCGAGTCAAGGTTTAATAAAAAAAAGAAGGTGACATTTTTTCCTACAGTTTTTTATATTCTATTTGAAAAGATTCTTACGGCATTAATGGATTTTCTGCACGGGAATGAACCCTGGATCTCCGAGAAACGGACATCTTTTACCTACGCTTTATTTCGAAGCCTGGCCATTGTATTTGGATTGGTCGAGAAAATGGGACTGCCATTTAATGGGCCCTGTCGGCAAACATGACAGTTTCGCCCCTTTCCCGTCTTCTTTTTTCCTATACATGTCACCTCCGTTGAGCAAATAATGAGATAGGCGCAATATTTTTCACCCTTGGTGATGTTTGGTCACAAAACTCTACCGTCTTGACTTTATTTGTACGAGGGGAGTTTTAGTGATCAAGGTTTTTCTTTTCATAAAATAGTTTTTAAAAGAGCAGTTCAATTGGCGGATATTTTCTGTATAAACTATCAAGTTTATTATTAACTATCATTTTCCTTTATAAATCTCTTCTATCTATCTATCTTAATGTCAAGCCAACATCTTTCTGTCGTTCGTTTGTTATTTTATCTACATGCCTAGTTATTTCCGATTTGACCACTTTACGACTTGGCGTACTGCAAAAGAAACTGGTTTGTCGTTTTTTACCATTATCTCTGGTATAATCCAACATCGCTTATATGTTTTTAGTAAAGAACCAAACTTTTGTTAAGGGCATCCGTTTGTGTCCATCAAGCATAAGCTTTTCTTCGCCCAAGAGGAAGCATCTCAGCCTGCGTTGGCTTTAACCCCATCAGTGACAATTTACAGGTTTTGCTGTTAATTTTTCATCTGGGCAATACCTTCATAAACAAAAAATACTCGATTTACTTTGACCGCCAACCGGCTCTAAAGCAACTACCTCTCTGGTAATAATGTCCAAAGCCGTTTAAAATTTTAATGAACGAGTCAGAAGATGACGGAAGCCAAAGAAATGTTTTTTTCCCCGAACCATTGCAACCTTCTGAACTCCTGAACCTTGGACTTGTAACACTAAATTGATAGTAGGAAACTGCAGACTCCTGAAGCATTAAACTCGGAGCCCTCAAAAAAATCTATAATACCCAACATTTTATCTTTTTGAAACAATGTGCAAAATCCAGATTCACCTCTGAAACACATTGGCATAAATTGCCTTAGGTTTATGTGACTACTGTTTATGGTTAATTTCCATAGATACAAGTTCGTGACTCATTTTCTATCATGTAGCCCTCTGTATACCAGACATAGCCGGCATGGTCTGGGATCTCTTTCTGTCTGTCTGTGCCACGTATTTTGATATGAAATTTTTTTAAAGTTTTAATTTTGAGATCATAGAGTCGACAGACATGGCAAGAAACCCCTTCTGAAGCTTTAATCGCTCTTTTTTATTCGGCTTCGCATTGAATTAGCCTATAAATTGCGATTCTATCTTCTCCCTAGATCGAAATTTGTAGTGGTGGTAGATTCAGGAGAAATTCCAAGTCAGCAGTCGGGGTCGTCCTCATTGCTCCAGTCATGCCCAGTCCCACTATCTCTTCAGACAGAGGATCATGACATTTCTCCGCTGTAATTCCTTTGTTCACTAAACCACCGATCTGTAGAATGTCATACAGTCTCTATATGCCATCTGAATGACGTTTGATTATACTCGACCATGTTTTTTGGCTTAATTTTTATGTGACTTCTTTCATTCATTTACTTGTGGAACAATTATTCATGATTCATTTTTATGAGTCATTTACTGGCCTAATTTCGATGAATGACATAAAATATTAATTCATCTACTCACGCATATGCATTCACTGACTAGTCTGTTAAAAAAATTTAAGAATTGTAATATTTATATCTTAGCTTACCTCTAAATTAAAAACTGCAGAATACACAAAAATATATCGTAATGTAAGAGGATTTCTTCAGTCTTTCAAGTCGTGTAAAATCTATTCTCTCAGAAGGAATAGTCCTTAATCCTCTAGGTTCGGATCGATCTGGTTTTAACAGGGGGACTTCCAGGAATACTTTCCCAAAATGAGTTCTCAAAAGTTGTCGCTTTGCTCCTTCCGACGCTGTTATTAAGACGAATTCAACCCTGGGGGATGGCAAATCCTAAATAGGGCAAAGTTCGCGGCCTCGTCCCCTTTTTACACTCCGCCTAGTACACGAAAAACTTCGGCGACTTTAGTATCGTATCAGTACCAATAAAAAAAGTCGATTATATTATTCTGGATTTATTCATCACACTGATCACACAATCCGAAATAAATATAGAGTTAAAATTGCTATATCCTCCTTATCCGGTAGATTTATGGTACAATCTGATCCCCATCTTCATCCACATTATCTCACATTTCCTGGGTTTACTTTTACACACGTCATAACGTTATTTACTGCTGATACTGGATTTCTGAAGAACAATTTTTTTTATTTACTGATGTTTTATGAGTAGAAAATAAGTGAAATATGAGCATTGGTTTCGCATTGAATACACTTGTTGCTTAAAAATGTCATGTTTTTATGTATGCTAGCAAAATCAACCTACTTAAGGAACGGTGGAAGGGCAAAAAAGTACAAAAATACCATAGTAAAAGTAGTAAATTTACTTGGTCCTTTTTTATCTTTCTCCAGCCGATCAAATGCTAATGTCATTTTCCCCCGCACGTGGTTTATCCATCTCCTATTACCTTTAACAGTTTTAGATCATAGTCAATTTCAACATTTTAAATTTTTTTCTTCTCACTTGTTAGATTTTAAATTGGTGGCCAGATGATCATTTCCTTTTGACCAAACTAATGGGAGAGTTATCTTTTTTCAACTGTTTTTCAAATGGTTTGTCAAAATTTAGCTTTATTTACTAACACGCACATTACAAAACTTACATTCATGCAACTAAAAACATTGACCTAAACTATACATTGTGGGTCAAAACAGTACAGATGCACTACTGAACACCCCCTGCAACTAATTGGGGAGTCGTAAAATATTCATTACTTTACCGACCTCCTTCCATTCATGCCAATAAATTCATTCATTCAGGGTATCAAACGGTATATGCAATATAAACGTTGGTTAGACTTCTAGCTTTTGACATTGCCCCGCGTCTCACAAGTCTAACACACTTCACGTGCCCATTATACTAATTTTTGACAGCCATGTAAAATACTCGATATTCTATGACACACCGGTCCACTCTTACATAAAAACTAACGCTTATAAATGCATTCACTCCCAAAGAGCCAACGGCAGCTCGGCAAAAATGATTACCACCTAAATGCTGTCGTCTACTTGAACTTATTATGTATAAAAACAAAAACATAATCGTTTGTTTATTGATTATTAATGATATATAGTAGTGTGTGGGTTGAAAGGTTAATTGAAAAAGACTGATAGAAGGTAATAATTATATTTATTAGATTTCGTGGTCCGATCGACCAAATAACTTCTTTCAATTAATTTATTTTTATGTAAGGCATTGGCTGGCATAAAAAAGCCAGTGCCACGAGCGGGATTCGAACCCACGACGTTCGGCTAATCCGTGAAGTCACGATAGGTCAAGTGGTAGAGCAGCGGCGTATTCGTACAACGAAGGTCGTGGGTTGAAATCCCGCTCTTGGCACTGCCTTTTTTATCTCAGCCAATGCCTTACATAAAGATTAATTAATTGCAATAATTAGTTGCGACGGAAAAAAAATTTGGATGAACTTTTTGGAATGGAATTCTAAAAATTAATAACAAATGTGTGGGGATTAGTGATCGTTAGTCTATGATTATTTGGAATCGTGAGATGCGGTCTGGTGTGACGTAGGTTTCAGAAAAACATTTTCTTTATCGTGTCAACGTTTCGATCTTTATTGAGTTCATCTTCAGGGCCTGAGATTTATAAACATTGTTTAAATTTAACAAATACATGTAGGATGTAAAAAAAAGTGAATTTATACAATGCATTGTACAAATAATTGCAATTATAATAATTGGATTTGTATAAATACTTGCAATTATAATAATTGCATTGTATAAATTCACTTTTTTCCACATCCCACATGTGTTTGTTAAGTTTAAACAATGTTTGTAAATCCCTGGCCCTGAAGATGATCTCAATAAAGATCGAAACGTTGGCAAGATAAAGAAAAATTTTTTCTGAAACCTACGTCACATCAGACCACATATCACGATTTCCAAATAATCATTAATAACAAAATACAAGAGACAATAGTATCATAAAAAATGCAATGTATGGTGCCATGGTAGCCGAGAAGGCGTCCGACTCGTTTTTGCCACGCTAGCAGGTCTCGAATCCCGACCCCACCATAAAAATTTCAATTCGTAATAAATATGTAAAAGTTATAGTTAGGTGGTTTGACTCCCGTCGACAACACATAACGGGTAGCCAGACATTAAACGCTGCTTTAAAGTACCAATACTTATCTATTTATACTTATTGTTTAATTCTACCAAACTTTCGAAACTTTGAGAACAATGAAATCGATCAAAATATCGACCTCTGCTGATTAACGATAATCCCCACTTGTTTTTTCATTGATATCACATTACGATGTAAGGCTACCTACGATAAGCCTTGTTTTAAAACCGTAAGACATGCAAGTTTCAACCTGACTCAATGAAAAAAAAGGCTGTTTGGTAAAAAAAATCAACAACTTTCCAATAACCGAACGAGGTGAATAAAATATCGCTTCGAAAGGTTAAAGTTTCAATAAATTTCGTGGGTGAGAAACATAGAGCCGATGTGAAAGGAAACAAACTATCCAAAGAATTCAATAATTTACTAATTGTGGATTTATTTAAAATGAACAAACATAAAAAGTTTTGTGTTTCAATTGAAGTTTATTAATAATTGTTCCCAGAAAATTGACTATCACGTTTAATGTCGTTATGCTGTTTTTCACCTTAGTTATCATTTCTAGCAATTTTTCACAATTACGATCAAATCATACTGATTAAAATTAAACAAAACTTTCAATCCATTTTATCGACAGCCTGACAAATGTTCAATTTGTATAGTTAAACAAAAAATAATAGAGCCCTAATCGAACGAACGTCATATAAAAATAGAATGGCTTTTTATTTTCACCCTGTCTCTTTTTGTAACGATTTTATCTTTCTTTCTCACTTTCCTATTTTTAATTTTATTATTATTTACGTATTTAATACAATTAAATATTCCGCCGTCGGTCCTCGCACTTACTCATTCACACAAACACACAGCTATTTACACAAATAACCAAATGCATACACACTATAGAGCTCCATATTTTGTATGATCTTTACAATATTTTCAGATGAGGAAACACCCCCGTTTCCCTTAAAAATCGGAACTGGGGATACAAAAAAAGCACTGTCGTGCCCTAGGACTGCCTTTATGTCGGGTGCCATGCCTACTAGTTCCCTGTAGGGGGCCAAGAGGCGGCACTCCTCGAACAAGTGTAACACTCTGAACAACTTTTCTCTACAAGCGGGATATCTGCGCAGGGTTTCGCAATAGCAGGTGTCCCTGTGCCAATCCAGTATGGCCTATTCTCAGACGGGTGAGCACGATCCCTTCCTTGTTGGAAAATTTGGCCACATCGATGCTGCCAACGTTTTTTTATTAGGTTCTTTACTGCTCGTACAGAGTCACAGGGCCGGACCGAGGTGGTTCTTTCTGGAGGGCAAACGTTCTAGCTTCCGCCATTTCGTTTGCATGTTCCTTGCCCTCTAGCCTAATAAGTCCCAGACCACCACCATTTTTGCGAGGCGCTCCAATTCATCTTATCTTCCTAATAAGAGAACGAGGAGAAGTTCCACCGAGAATCTATCACGAATAGCCGAAACCGCACTCAGAGAGTCCATGCAGAAGAGACTGTCAGAGCCTTCATCGTGTAGAATCACCACGAGCAAGTATGGAGAGAGATATAGCCACATAATCACCTCAAATCGCACACAGCTCCGCCGTGTACCCGCTGCAATGACTCAGAACAGCCACGAAGTAGACGTGCCTCCGTTATACCCGGGAAGGCCACACCATAGCCGGTCCTAGACCCGTCCGTATGTCGATGAGGCGAAAACCGGCGTACCCCGATCTAAGTTCCTAGAAAGGTGCGGGGTTTTACACTATCTGACTACAATCTCACGATCGTCCCGGGCGAGTTGTCGGCCGGTCTCCCAGCTCAAGTTCCGTCCACACTGTTAAACCGGCACTCCATATGGCTTCGCCGAAGCAAATGCCCATGGTTCGCTCTGAGTTCCAAGTCTCTCGTATACCTGGCTATGCTTGTTTTTCGGGATCGTGTCCGTAAAGAAACCAAGAAACCTGACGTATAGCGTAGAGTAAGCCGCTCTCTCCCAAATTCGACGGCAACTCTCCCAACTCGCAGCATGGGTTGGCCTGGTTTCAAAACGCGCCTGACACAGGTCAAAGTGTGAAGTGATCAATATACTTTAGCAATCCAAACGTTTTCCTGCAATGAACTTCGACAGCTTCGATGTGCGACTGACACCGTAACTTTCCATCAAATATGAGGCTGAGGAACTGCATCTTCTTCACTACCGCACCGGTACAAACACCCAAGAAGAGTTGGGTTGTGGGACCTCCTCAGGCTGCAGAAGTCAATGTAATTTGTAGCTTTTTGTGGTGTCACTTAGCATTCATAAAATATGATGTAATTAACAGTAACTTTTATGCTTAAAAATTTTGACTATTGTTTAATCTTTGTTGTTTTTAGAGGAAGTGTTTAGAAGTAGTAAATTGTAATGACACAGTTAAAAAAATTACGTGCCTATTGTAAATTAGTTGATTTACATTAGTTTTAAGGTTTGATTTTTCATCTTGTAGATTCTAAAAACTCAATTGTTCATTTATTCGATCAAACATTCCGGTTCTAAATAAATGGATTTCATTCGTACCAATATCATGTTGTTATAAGATGTTTCAATTTGGAAAGAAGGTAATTCAAATTGACGTTTCAAGGGAGTCAAGTGAGGGTTGATCTGGAAAAATTGTAGCGCGGAAAGGGTCTCCATTTCTTATTCAGTGGGTCCATTACTTAGGAGCTGACCACGAGGTAACACCCCGAGCTCTCGCCGCCATCCCATCAAATATTCCATTACGGTCAGGGGAGGGCCGGAGTAAATGTTTCAGTGTCCGCCCGTCTGTGAGGCACTGCTTCTCAATTTGCACACCCTTTCCTTCAAGGGAGGCCACAATCCCGAGTTAGTCTATTAATGGCCTAGTTGGTTTGAATGGGAAATGAAGTTTTGATTAGCCCACCGCCGATTTTACCTTAGCCATTAACCCTCCGTGACCCTTAAAACATTACACCTTATTACGAGATAAGTTACGCACAAAAAATCATATTTATCAATATAGTTTAAACAAATTCAATTGTATAAAAATAATAAAATAATTATTTTATATTAATTGACGCTTAAGAGAAATACAGTTTATGTTGAGATAGGAATAAAGTAAATTATTTATTTTTATTATATTTACTTACGTCAGGGATAAATTCCGGTTTTTTATTGTTACTGGCGATTTTGTGTTTCAAATGGTGTAAATATTCATGTAATGTTGAAAAACTATCATAAACTTCCACAAATTCAGAAAAACATGAAACTACTATAGGACATACAGAAAGGGCAAAAAATATGCCAGTTTAAAAACCAAAAAATAGACACATTTAACACTGTTAGTAACGTGTGGTGTTTAGTGACCTTTAGTATTGATTATTTGGAGATCTTGAGATGCGGTCTGGTGTGCCGTAGGTTTAGGGCAACATTTTCTTTGTCGTGCCAATGTTTTGATATTTATTGAGATCATCTTCAGGGCCTGGGATTTATAAACATGAGCGTATTCACGATCTGTTAAAAATTAGAAAGCGAAAAAAGAGAGGAAATAGGTTGGTGAGAATGATGAAAAACGGTTGATAGATAATGTATGATATAAATAGAAAAATTTATTTTCTCCCGTACACCACGAGAAAAGAACGAACTTATTGAACAAAAAGGAATACTAATGAATTAAGAAAACTATTATTCATTTTACGCTGTAATATCAATCATAACGCAATTTAAACAATGATCTCAATTAATTTCTTAATTTTTTCGCATCATTTTGTCAAAAATGATATTGTTACCGTCTTGTTTTAGTATTTGCACATTTAAATATCTAAACTTTTTGGTATTTGTTTCTTCCTACTTTCGCAACATAGCTTTTGGAAATTTTTGGGGTATTCACGATCATTTTGTTAACCTTGTTAACTCTGTTAGGTCCTGTTAGAACGAAAAAAATGATTACGTAGACTTGTAAGAATTGGCTAGTAAGATTGCTCGATCTAACAGGCCAGGGCCATGTTAGATGTTAGGTCGAAAAAGGAGTCACATTGCTATCCGTTAGGGCGTAGGTAACCAACATGGCAGCCACGAATTTTACATCTGTTTTTTGTTTACAAAATACAGTTTAAAAAAAGCATTAATTAAATCAGACCAATACGTTTCTTTTGTTAATTTCTGACCTGTACTTACACTCTCATTCATAGTAGATACATCCCATATTCTATAAAGTTGTGGGCTGTTAGACGTTAGAATATAAGGTTAGGTATGTCGGCACGAATTGAAGCATGTCATTTGGTAGTACTTTTCGAGTGCATGGATAGAATTTTGGATGAAAGCGTTGATTAATTTTCCTTTTTCTTAACTTCTGGTATCGGACACTTTAACACAAAACAAATATCAACAAGCCTTCAAGAAGTTTCATAGCTTTATTTTTGTTTCTACCAATCGCCACGCGCAGCATTGAGGAAAATTAACGTTTAACGTGCTAAGAAAAGAAGAGGACCTTCACGATCTTATTGGACATTTCTCTAGTCAATTTAACACGAGTTAACATCTTCTTATAAACATCGTGAATACCCCTATGGTTTAAATTATACAAATACATAATATTTAACTAACACTCTAAACACGACACACAACAATGACACATCTACACATAAAACACGCACTTTGAGTATGAACACTTTGATTAAACATAAAATTTCTATATGGTGTACATCATTGTACAAATTCATATTCATATCTTATATGTATTTGTTTAATTTAAACAATGGTTATAAATCCCAGCACTGATGATGATCTCAATAAAGATCGAAACGTTGGCACGAAGATGTTTTTCCAAATCTACATCACACCAGACCGCATCTGACGATCTCAAAATAATCGTTAACTAAGAGTGATTACTAATTAAATCGGCGAAATTTCCTAAAAGTGTTTTTATGACGATTTATTCACAAAAATCATCACGGGAATAGATATGAATCAATCCAGCTCAAACAAATATTTGATCATTTTAAAAATGTAATTTTCCACTGTCGTCTTGTTTATTATTTGGACGAAAAGTACTTTATTTATTATTGTAGTTATTGAAGTAGTTTATTATTGTTTATTAAAGTTATTGAAGCAAATTGCCAGTTTCGGAAATGAGAGGACTGAAGAGAGACGCTATGTAAATAGAGGGGAAGGACTGATATATTGACTCAATGGGAAGAAAAGAGAAGGCGCGATATGTATTTTTAAAATTTAGGCAATGGTTATAAATCCCAGGCACTGATGATGATCTCAATAAATATCGAAACGTTGGCACGAAAATGTTTTTCTAAACTTACATCACACGAGTCAGCATCTCACGATCTCTAAAGTAAATAGGTTATTTAAATTATTTTGCAATATTGATTATGTCAATGTTTTTTAAAACTTTATATAAATCATATAATAAACTGTATTTGTCAGTCCTTCCGCCAATTTTCTGCAAATGTTATGATGTAATGCAAAATCTATTCATGTTAAATTTCATAAAATTTACTTTCTTTGGAATGGACTATTTGATTAAATTTATTTACACCATTATCCCTACTAAATATCCTTCATAAATTATAAAGGTGAAAGTATGTTGTGACGATGTGGGAACTACGATTGATTGTTTTATTTATAAAAACAAAAAATGAGAGAATTTGTTCTGTGGTCTGTGTGTTAACGAACCTGTAATTTGATCTTTAGACCATGGCTTATCCTTGTTTGTTATGTCTGTTAGATACTTTTGGGAATTTTACCTTTATAAATGTATCTGTGTAAAATAATTACCGAGCGAGTGGGACGCGCTAAATATTTACTACCTATACATAAACTAATTTGACCAGTAACCGAAACAAATATGTTGTAACGGTTTGGGATGATTAATATTGTTTGTGCTGTTTTAGTTCTCTTGTTGGGCTACCAGGCTGACCGCACGAACATGACTCTCCTTGACTCGACTTGTTCAATTAGCCCATAGCTTCAGAATCGCAGACAGCCGTTAATATTGCCATAATCCGTTACGTTTTGTTAAGTATCTTGGATAGGTGTATATTATACATTTATGCCTTGAATTTGTACAAAGAAGAATGTAGATGTTGCACATTGGTTTATATTATATTCTTTTATTTATTGCATAGAAAAAATTTCACACTATACAGCTGAATATTATGTAAAGAGTGTGGTGTTTAGTGACCGTTATTTAATGATTATTTGGAGATCGTGAGGTGCTGTCTCGTATGACGGAGGTTTTAGAAAAACATTTCCTTTACCATGACAACGTTTCGATCTTTATTGAGATCATCTTCAGTGCACAAAGTGTTTGCTTTCTGTGCAGATCTGTCATTCTTGTGGTGTAAGGAGCACTGTCAAAGCACTTTCAGCACTGTACACGGCAAGCAAACACTTTGAGCACTGATGATGATCTCAATAAAGATCGAAACGTTGGCATGATAAAGAAAATATTTTTGTAAAATCTACGTCATACCAAACCGCACCTCACGATCTCCAAATAATCATTATGTAAAGTAATAAGCTAATCGTCCAAATTCTAATAATCTTTTTTCTCATACATATTTAATTTTGATTGTTGTCAATATGAGATTACACAAAAACAAATAAGCTAAGGAAATGTTGTCTGGGTAGGATTTGCCATTAAAAGAACATTAATTTGCTACTTTTTACATGGATATTTTATACAAAACATGCACCACGTATAAAAATGCAATTATTTTAGAATTTGTCGTGTTGCACGCCAAAGTCATTGCATAAATTCTCTACTACTTTAGAAGCATATTTAATGGTAACGGCTTAGCGGATTATGTCAAAATAAACGGCTGTCTCCGACGTCGGAATCCGAACCACCATCGATCCGGTGGCGAATGTGCGGCGTTAGGTGTTGAAAACTCGGACGATAAAACATTGAAGTTGTGACGGTTTCGTGGTGTAAAACGGAAAACAGGCCGTAAAGACGTTACAGACGGTTTACCGGCCATGACTCGGCAAACAGCCCGTCCACATTTCATTACCGGTCGTAAAGCCAAATTGACAACGTAGCTGACCTCGCGCAATGTTTTGTTTAAAAGGAAAGTCTTGGGATAAATTATTTTTGTTTCTTTCCCGCCCGACTGTATGATCCTAAAAGCTAATTAAGAATATTAATAACACTTGGGATTTAAGACCAATCGCCATCGTTAATGGTTCAGATCTAATTAATAACTTGGGAACAATTAGTAAATTCCCTTTAACTTTCCCTAATAGCTAATCCATACTGATTGTTTATCGATTTCTGTTAAAAAATCCTAAAAAAAACAACGATCGATTCATTTTACTTCAAACTCAAAGAAACACTAAAAAATGCACACATATGGGATAATCATTAGAATAAAAACAATAAGAAACAGTTAAGTTCAGAATGAAAAAGGGTAAATAAATATTGGACAATGTGGTTATGACGGATCGACATCTTGGTGTTGAACTTTTAGAAGGGAGATCGGATTAGTTCGTTTACCACAGAAATATTGAAGATGTGCAGTGGGTGTTACGGGGCTAAATGTCAATACTGCCATGGTGGATTTACTAAATAACACGTAGTTCAGTACTACAAGAACGAGGTGTCTATCTTGAGTTTTTTCTAAGATATAGCGGAAGAAGAAGAAAAATAACTTTATTCTGGGACTGGTGTCCCCTAAGAATAATTTACATGAAATAAATAAAAGAAGTTCCTTCTATGAAGTTAAAAGTAAAAAAAAAAGATAGAAATCTTGGCACAATGTATACCAATAAGGCAGGACAGAAGAAAAAATTACGAGAATATTAAACAAAAATAACAAATGTTAACGTCAGGTTTCTGCTTGGAGGGCGAGGAGGTGATTATGTGATTATACAGGTTGGATTTAAAGGAGGAATATGAGGCAGCGTGACGAATAGAAAGGGGAAGGGTGTTCCAGAGTTTAGGGGTTCGGATCAGAAAGGATCTTTCGAAGGTATGGGTTGTATGTTGCGGAAGGATAAGGTCGATTGGGGTTGAGCGGGTCTTACGAGTGAGATGTGAGAAGTTGAATTGGAGGGATTGGATGATGTAAGGAGGACGACGAGTGTGGATGGACTGGAAAAGAAAGCACCCTAGGAAATACTGTGCACGGAAGGAGGGGAATAGCCAGGAAAATTGGGAATACAACCCCGACACCCGGGATCCCCGTGGGGTGCCGTACACAAATCTTACGCAACAATTCATAACACGCTTCAATCGCGCGTTCTCCCCCTCCGACTGACCACGGTATGCCAAACAGCTATAATCGAAGAATGGAAGTATAAGGGAAGATACAAGGAGTTTGCGGATGGAGAAAGGTAAGAAAAGCCAGGACCGACGAAACAGGCTGAGGGAGGCAATGCAATGGCGGGAAATTTGGGAAATGTGAGAATGCCAGGAATGGTTTTGGTCAAAGACTACTCCAAAGGAGGAAACCAGGAAAGGTTTTTAACCGAAGCAGCAGAAGGGGATGGGATGTTATTTAGCATGAGAGGTGGGATGCTGGGGAGGGAATTGAGGAGTTGCCTGGACCCGATAATTATGGCGGTGGATTTGGACGGATTGAGGACAAGGGAATTTTTATGGTCCCATTCGTTCATGGAGTTTAGGTCTTTTTGGATCTTGAGAATGGCCGAGTGAAGATCGGAAGGGTGGATGGATACGTATGTTTGGGAGTCATCGGCATATATGTATAGTTACAGGACTGGTTGGAGTCGGGCAGATCTTGATATAAATGGAAAAAAGGATAGGAGAGATGCTAGAGCCTTGGAGCACCCCAGATTTTAGAGGGAGGAAGGAGGAGGTAAGGCCATTGGGAAGGAAGACTGCTTGGTGGCGATTGGTAAGGTAACCAACGCTGGCGGAGAAGGAAAAAAAATCGAGTTTAGAGAGAAGAGAAGAGTGAGGGACAGAATCGAAGGCTTTAGAAAATTCAAGAAGGACAAGTATAGTAACTTTCTGTTGGTCTATTGCTATGTGGAGGTCACTGGTAATTTTTATTAGGTCTGATTGGGTGAAATAACCTTGGCGGAAGCCAGATTGGAGGGGGTTGAGAAGATGGGACTGTTCAAGGTGCCTGGAGACTTATGCTTGGACAGGTTTGAGAAAACAGATATATTAACATTTTCGTGCTTTTTGTAAAAAATCAGATTTTTCACATAAAATCGTAATTTTTCAACTTTAGCATAATGAAATTGCAAATCTGAACTTTATTCCGCAACTACATTAAATTTTCCATAAGATAATACTTCCATAGAAAAATTCCTACTTACAGACACATAGTAGTCGTTCAATGAATAACAAATAGCAAACCTGTTTTTTTTTCAATTGTGGCTCCTGCAACTACTTTTCTATACATTTTTTATAACTTAACTTAGTGAAATAACTTTTGCAAAGTGAAGAACGAGATATCGAACCCATATCAGAGGTTTCGAGGAGAGTAGCAAAATAAGAACATAATACATGTCATATTTTTAACAAAAATATTTATTAGTTGGTAACAAAAATCAGATTCATTTACCTTCTTTTTTCTCTCATATCGTTACCTGTGATTTCAGTTTTTTTCTATGAGCTTCCCTCGTTTCGATGGATGTGCTGTACACTGGATTTTTCAGAGTTCCCTTATACCAAAAATCTAGTTGGGGTCAAATCAGGGCTCTTCGCTGGTCATGCCACAAGAAGAATATATCTCATTTTTGGTACTAACTAATATATGTTTTTATTAAAAATATGACATGTACGATGTTCTTGGGTTGCTGTTCTCCTTGGGTTCGATACACGTTTTTCAAACTTGTAAAGGAGATTTCAATAACAAAAGTTCTAAAAAATGTAAAATTGAGTATGTTTATGGAATACTTATAAAATAAGGGAACTTTGGTGAAATCGCCAAAAATTTTGATAGAAAAGTCATTGCACGATCCACAATTCTGTATTTAAGTAAATAACCAAAAAAACAAAACACGAGTTTTACCATTCGCTATACATTGAGTGACTACTGTGTATTCGGAAACGCAAATTTTTTACCGACATTATTTTCTTGTAGAAAATTAATGTGGTTTGCGAATTATAGGTCAGTTTGCATTTTAATGACGATAAAGTTGAGAAATTACTATTTTATTTGAAAAAATATGATTTTAGACTAAAATTACAAAAATGTTAATATATCTTAGGAAAAAGTCAAGACAGAAACCTCGTTCTGATGGCATTGAACTACGTTTTATTTTATTAATCCACCTTGGCAGTATTGACATTTAAGCTTGTAACACCCTGTATGATGAACTTGGTAACATAGTAAGGAAATTTGAAAATTTCTTTAAGGATTCATGATTGAAATGAAGGGCTGTACTGAATATCGGTCGGCTTAGAGAGACCCTTTAGTTTCACTTCGTATTCCCCAAGTAGTCGTGCACAAAATTAGCTGAGTTTCGATAGCCAAAAAAAATATTGGCCCAGATACTTCATAGTTTAATAAATCTTCTGTTATATCTCCTAAGGTTTGTGAACATCCCTGTCAGCTTACATATCTTAGTGTAGCCCTTAGTATTTCACATTAGAAGAAGCGGTAGTTCTTTGTGTTGATGTATAATGACGGGGAAGACGGATGTTTGAATTTATTGTTCACTGAGAATATTTTACCTCAATCAACAAGACTGGGTTGGAATGGAGAATCACAATGTCAACCTCCGTAAATGGTAATGATGGATGCGTTATGTGGCAAAGTCAGCAGTATAACGTATACAAGATGGGACCAAGGATACCCCTGGTTCTCCCTTTCAGAATACCAGCTTGCATACTTCGCATATCTAAATATTCGTTGCTATTCCTCACTCAGAATCAGCGGTCAGTTTTTTAGGGTTTTAAAATAATGTAATAAGGCGTAAGTAGGAAGGGTTTCCATTTATAAAAGACGCTTGGGTGTCAGACTACTCTTCGTTTTCTAAAGCGAAGAAAATGGTGTAAACTGAAACCCTGCTGGATCGTTCGATGACAGAGATGGAAAGGGAATTGGTAACAAGAATTGAGTCTGTGATAATCCTGGCTGGGTATTAAACAGTCAATCCAAGTTTATTAAGATTAAACGTAAAAGATCCAAACCAAACAGAAAACATTACAAAATTACAATTGAGCAACGTAAATGATGATGAACGATGAGTAAAACAAAAGTCAACGAATTTTTCCTTAAAATCTGGGATGTACTCCTTTGCTTACTAACAAGCAGTATTTATGAGATAGTGGTTAAATAAAAAAAATCATAGAAATTTGGACTTTAGAGTATATAATAAAATAGATCCCAATTAATTGTAAGTAATCTTAAATATTTTATCCATCAAATATAGAATCTAAAGAAAAACATGATATAGTTATACTTGATAATGTATTTTATTGTTTAATTATGAAAGAATATAGCTCTAATTAACTGACTATAAATTGTTTTCACGTTTGTACGAAAACAGTAAGTCACGGATAAACCATACACCATTCATTAAGCCCAGTATAATAAAAATCGTGTATTTTGTCCACATGTCTCAAACGAACGTTTGTACTGATTTTGCCTAGTTGAAAACACATTTTTAATTTTAAAAAATGCATATTATGCCGTTGGCAGTGGTTCTGGCGTAATGACTAGTTGGCGCTGTGCCGAGACGCTTTAGTCGATTTTCACCTTACTACGATCTCTAAGTCCGTTTGATCCGTTTTCCAGTTAAAACGTGAATTTTTACATACCCTGTTTGACATGGAGATGCTACAGGTTACACGTATCAATTTTACATCAAAAGAAATCAGTTTGATTTGTACAAGGGTGTGCGTTTGAATGGACATGTGTTCGGTTTTGTCTGTCAACACAAAAGCCTGTATCTTCAAAAAATTACGTTTTATTAGTGTACTTGTGTAAACAGTTTGTACAAATGTCGTAATATATTTAATTATGTAAATTATTGTACACAAAGTAAAAATGTAAATAACTTTGATTTGAAATATAGTATGAACATTTAGTTCCGATAATAATGTAAAATTCCAGCTTCTATCACAAAATTTCCTTCCCTCTATTCATTTATTTTTCATTCTTCTTCTCTTTCACTATTTCTTCCCATATTTCTAGTTCCATCTTTATATCTCAAACTAAAATTATCGATCTATTCACTATCTCCCGCTCACTCACTCCTCGCTATTAAACACATCCCTGACACACAGGAAAGGCGGAATTTATCTCCAACTCCAACATTTTTTTAATTCTATCTTTTTGTTTCTCTCTTTATTTACTTATCATCCTAACTTCTGTATCTATATATCTTTCTATTAATCTATCAATTTCCTTTCTCTTTTTCTTTCTCTCCTTTCTCACACTTTCTCTTTATCATTTTATACCCTTCTAACAATTGTTTTCGTTTCCAGTTATCTCTCTCTCTTCTCTATTTATTTTTTGTATGTTTCCTCTCTTATACCCCACATTCTGTCAATTTATCTTTCTCAATCCAAACTGTCTTTTCTCTCTCTCTCTCTCTCTCTATCACTTTTATGTTTTCGTTCTCTATGCCAAACTTCCTGTTTATTTATGTATCTAAATTCTACCTATCCTCCCTCTATCTCTCTTTCTTTTAAAGAAAAGGAGAAGAAAAGAAATTGATTAGTTCATTTTCTCCCTCTTTCTCTCTCTCTCTCTCTCTCTCTCTCTCTCTCTCTCTCTCTCTCTTTCTCCCATACCTAGAAAACGGGTCTCTGTCTCTCATTCTACAGAACAATCTCAGTGTTGTTTATACTGTAAATTATTCCAGATATAGGATTTGTCCTTGGGAGAAAGGTAGTTAGAAAGAAAAAGAGATTGAGATCGTAATAAAGGTAGAGAGAGATGGGATGAAGAAAGATGAGGGGAGAGAGAGAGGTTGATTGATTAATTAATGATTTATTTATTCTCGCAAAATTTGGTTTACATTAACCGCTCTTACATTTAACGAGAGAGAGAGAGAGAGAGAGAGAATAGATATAAATAGATAAAAAGAAATAGAGCGCTAGATAGGAATAACGGAATGGAGAGATAAAGAGAGAAAGAGCACTTCATCGTCGAAAGAATCCACCATATGAAATCTGGAAACAAAATTCAGCAAAAATCTGGAAAAAACATTCAAAAACTATAAAGAGGGACTAGCCCAAGGAAAATCACGGTCGGATGGGACGATGAGTGCGCATAAATGAGTTTTCAAAAAGTTTGATTTTAATTCCGCCTTAAACCCTTAAAACGAGGGCTTGCTGTTGGTAGCTTCTGGAGTATACTGTGGCGGAGGGAAATAATCGAGGTCATTCCGGACCGCCAAATCACCAAAGTGGATGAGACGTTAATCCCAATTCTGTATAAATGTGTATATATTGGATGATCTGGGCTTACAAAAATCAGTCAATTATACATCCAAAATAACAATTGTCTTAGGTCATGGATGTCCATGGGAAGATACATAAACCCTCACAGGATTGAAATTATAAATAACCAAAAATGATGGTAAGTTTTTCACACCAGAGACTTTATTCATCTGTCTTTTCTTTGACCGATCTACGATCGATGTTATGAAGGGAGTGCTTAAGCAGGAAGGAAGATGATCTCCATAAAAGCCAAATTGACGATCACATACTGTTTCCCTGAATTCCAAGCATTTATTCCAATTTTTGTCATTTTAATTACATACAAAATTATAATTAAGTAAATGCTTATTACGTTAGGACTGCCACATATGATTCGAGGAAAACCTCCAGAAAAATAAACTCCCTCCCATAAGGGCTCACTGGTTGGTATATGATCACACCAGGACAGATTATCAATATGTTTTTTAATTTTATGTTGTATTTTAATGATTAAAGAAAGACATTTATGGTATTGCTTGGTGCTGGATCGATAATACATTTACTTAAACCTATTTTGTTTATGATAAAGGAAATCATAAAAACAAAGTAGTTTTGTCTTAGACTGTCTGCGAAAGTAACGCGTGTTGTTTCTTTGTCTTCAAAGTATGCTGGAAGTAAATTTTCAGCACCAGGCAAGTTCCTTATGTTCTTTGAAATCAGTTGGCAAGAATTTTCCCCTTTTTTTTTCCTTTTACGAACATCAACACGAGAACTGATACTTGGATGATATAGGTGGTCGATAATGTGAATGAAATCGTATTTTAAGTGGACACGGTTCGGCTAGGAGGCAGACCTTAATGGTTGAGACTCTGCCAACCGACCTTTGGACTTCCAGTAATGACACCACACCCACCTCATCTTTTACTTCGGTTCTTCCTATCGAGCCGATAAATTTTCTGAGCGAACCACAGAAGGAAGGCGATACCTTTGATTTTTGTAACTCGGCCCTTTACAAGACTAATGGACCATCCCTGAAGCGACGAAAAGCATTGATGTTCATCATGTTTTAATCTACAGTAATTTTTTCTACCTGTTGAAGGTTGTATGGAATCTTAAAAAAACCGAACGGCTCAAAATAAGAATATTATTTCTTCATAATTGTTTGTTCTGTCATATGAAAATTGAAATTTAATATTTGGCAATTTTTTTTACAAACCTTACACTGATATATTTTAAATTTGATGTTAAATCGAAGTCATTCTGCCTTTGCATTTTTCTCAAAAATAAAATGGTTTCGTTTCGTTTATGGAAATTCAAGAAGGAGAAACTAGGTTTCATTATATTTTTATTGTATTTTAATTGATAATAGATATGTAAAAATTTAAAGAATGGTTTTAACCGATAGCCCGCGACACCCAACTGTTAGGACTTGACCCCGTCTTGTAAGACAAGAATTACTTACTTTTGCCTCATCAGTATGGTAATCTTGAATTTGTGTATGAATATGTGTATGCGTATTTTTTGCAACTTAATTTTTGTTTTGAAGAATTTAATTTTTTATAATTACATTTAAACTGATGTACAACCACTAAACTGAATTTAATGCAGGAAATTTCAAAAGAATTAAAATAAGATATATTGTTGTTCATTATTTGTATGCATATATACAACCTACTTGTTTTAGGTTATTGCTTTTATAGTCGGGTGGTTAGTAATAAAAAGTTTTGTTACCTTAACCTAGCTTTCATCCATTTATTTCATTATTTTTCAGAGTTACAAAAGAATATAACGTAACATCGTGAGGCCCTCTCTCTCACTCTCACTCTCACTCTCCTCTCTCTCTCTCTCTCTCTCTCTCTCTCCTCTCTCTTATATATATATATATATATATACGTGTTTGTGTATGTTTGTGTGTGTGTGTGTGTATTTTGTATTCCCTATGTAAATATTTTATTAGAATTGTCTAACTAATAATAAAAATTAATACGTTCTATTTTAGATCTTAAAAAATCCCAGAAAGGTTTGGAAGCTAGTCCAAAATAAAAGGAAGATCACAATTTTATTACTGGACCGAATCGGTAGAGAAGCTTTCTAAGGGAAGAGCATTGTCGATAGGTGACCAAAGAAGGCCTGTCTCGTAGAAGAAGAGTAATCCTCACCCGATTAGGAATATGCCTTGCGAGGTTTACGTACGCCACTTCAGTGGCGGTATGCATAGAAATAAGGTCCATGTGTTTCCCTTAACCGGATGGTGCAACACCTTGGCATCATATAGAGTGCGAGTAGGAATGGCATTCGATATGAGAATCGTGCAATGAGTATCTGCTCTCCTTTTCTGATTCTTGGAGGAAACAGGGTTGTTTTTGTGTCTACAGTAATGATACTTTTCTGTGCCTACTGTGTATTGAGAATAAATGTATTTAATGGAGTAAATATGTAGTGTGCGAGGATCGATACTGGAGTATTGATGCATCAGCCGTATACATCAGCCCTAAATTAGGCTAGTTATATAATAGGTATTAAGGATGTAAGACGAATATCAAGTGCTCCACTATCCGTAAGGCCTAGTACGCGCTGGGATTCTTTGAGTCGACTCTTTGAATTTGCGGAGTCTCGGCTGCGTCTAGCCTAGGTCCGGCCTGCCCCGACTCATTGTTGCGATGAATCTGGTGTATTGCGGGTTAGCATTTTCTTTATCTTTTGAATCCCATCCGATGTGGGATTCTTTGACTCAATGTTGCGCAACATTTGCCAGTGTGGACGTGAATCGGAACAAGAGCTCTTGCTTCATTTGTTTAGTTGACGTTTTGCGTTTTTGAGTGTTTTCTTGAAGATTTTGATACTGTCTTTATTAAAGGTAAGTTGTGTAGTACCGAGTTGACTTTACAGTTTATTCAAGACATACATTCCCATCGGTGTTTGTGGGATGTATCATTCACGGAATACAGAAATCGGGAATTGAACGCTTTAACCCAAAATTTCAGTGTTCCCGTCATCGAAATTGAAAAAAAAATGCACACTTCAAAAGGACAGTTTTTTTATGCATTTCCGATTGGATGCACTACGTACAATGCAAAAAAGAGCAAGGGAAATTCCTGAGAACTAGTTCCTCCGTCATTTTCGCAGGCACTGGTGAATGTGAACTGAATCCTGGTCTGGACACGGTTCTTTGTCGAGAAGCAGAGACGGGGCTGCATCGCAACAATGAATCTACGCAGCCACGAATCTGCCCAGCAACATGAATCGATTCAAAGATTCTCAGAGCGTACTAGTCTTAATTGATTAATGAGCTGTAATTTGTTTAAGACTGAGTGAATTTAAATGTATTTAGGACCTGATTATGATGGGGGCTAAAAGGATCTAGCCATTAGATCCGAAATAGACGGATAGACAGATCAAGACATAGGACAGAACACACTTACCCTATGCTACGCCATGCGACGCTACCCGACGCCTTGCCACGTTTAGGTGGGGTGTGCACGTCTATCCGACGCAAGCACACGTCGCGTACAGTCCACAGCGTTTATCACAATAATCACTATCACAATCGCAACGCATCTTTTGTTCTTAATGCACTATTTTGAGCAAAACCTTGTAATAAATTGTTAATTAAATTTAATGAACAAAACCGTGTAATAAATTGTTCCAATTTTAGTATGTGTACCGCCGAAGTGAGTACAATAAATTGTTAGTTAAATTCATTATATAAAAAAATCGTATTCTGGTGTTTTGATTAATTTTCTACCAAACCATTAAAATTAATTTTTTAAACCAAAGCTAATTAATTTTTAATCACAGTTAATTTGGTTTATATTAAAGTATGTTGTAATTAATATAATGACAATAATACATGTAGTTTTCATAAAAATATGAGTGTCCGGTTCTTTTGTCTTCGACTGTACTCGATGCTACCCGACGAAAATCTGCACAGTGGGGATCGCAGTGCGTCAGGTAGGTTAGCGTTGCATATCATCGGGTAGATGTGCACGGGGGTAATACAATCTTATGGAAAATTGGACTTTGGATTTGCGTCGGATAGTATCGGGTAGCGTCGCATGGCGTAGCATCGGGTAAGTGTGTTTCTGGCTATAGGCTTGACCCCGGACTACCAACATCCAGGTGGGTACTTCTCCCCTGTAGGTAGTTTATTGTAAATTCAAAAATTTTGAATTGGCGGGGGCTATGAGAATTGATAAACTTACTTTCGTATATATATGTATGGACATCCGTGAGGATATTTCAGCTTATATAATGCAGTATTCAGTTCATTCACTGCATATCTCTTACTAAAAACTTAAAAATCAAGATCAAATATATTAATTATATATTATAATACTTACATCTTAATATTGTATCGTAATACATACAAAACTTTAGGAAATAATTAGTGTATTTAACTTAAAAAATTATTTAAGAAGTGGTTATGTTAACGATTGGTTTTCAAACCAAAAAAATATTGTTAAATAAATATTTTATTCAAGCTATACGGTTTTTTGCATACAATGAAATCGGTCCTATTAGCCTTCGAGATTGAGAAGTGCTTTAAATAGATTTTTAACAAGTTGGGAATCAAATGTTCTGGTATCTTGGTTTTAGCGATGTGCAACATTCCATCTCTTACCCATTTTGAAAACTCTCGTCTTTTATGTGAATTCAGTCAAAAACTAACTTTTCAATGTAAAAATTCGTCCATCAACTTTCTATTGTAAGAGATATTGTTAACGTTTTTATGGCGTAAATTAGGCTGGCAGAGGAAAATTTCGAGCTTGATCGTAAAATCAATTCTCCAGGAAAGTTCTTCAGGAATCTTTTTATCTTTTCTCATAAAATTTTCATCTTTTTGAATCATTTTTATTTTTATTATTATTATTTTATTTTATTAACCATGGTAGGCAAATAATCGTGGATAGCAATTGTTTTAAAAACACTCAAGAGCGGGGAAATTATGTTTTTCTGTAGAACGTGTTTTTCTTTGAATTATGTTCAGAGTTCCAACAAATGTGAAAAAGGGTCCCGAAATACGTATAGGCTATAAAAAATAAAACACAGAGCTTGAGAAGTTCAATAAATACCCATCACATTTAGAAATGTAAGTATACAATATTTTCACAATTTAAAGTTGTTGACGAAAATTTAAGATTCATTATTTTTAAAATCTTGCCTACGAATTTGTAAAATACTTAGTAATTGTACTGTTTGCGATAGAATAAATTGATTTAGAGAAAATGGCACCGAACATGGCAATTTTCTGTCATCACATTAAACAAATAAATGACTTTCAAAAGTTATTGAAATACGGTAAATTTTTTGGAGTAGCTTAATCAAAAGGTATGTTTATTTTGTAGTAAATATTTTCCAAAGTAAAAACAAATCTGCCATCAACTCCTATCTCAAGTAAGTTGTCAAAATAGATTATAGAAATAGTGTCAAAATCGTGCTGAATCCAAAAATAGCTTCTCCGAAAAAGTGATATTTTTTTACAAACAATTGTAACAAGCAATGTTTTTACAAAAGCTCTAAGAGATGAGAAATATTTTTTGTAAATAATACCAAAATTTTATATCGGTGCCAAAAAATTAACGATTCACTATTTTAAAAACCCATATATTTATTTAAGAATTTGTACTATACTAGCCAAAATATAAAAAAAAATTGTTTGTAATAGATGAAATACATTTCTAGATAATGATACCGAAAAAAATGTTTTTTCAAAATATATCGGAGCTGAGAAATAATTTTTTAAAATAACATAACAATTTTAGAGCATTGCCAAAAAAGATTCAATATTTTAAAAACCCAGTTATATAAAAATTTGTGATATACTAAAAATAGAAAAAAAATTGTTTGTATTAGATAAAATACATTTCTAGAAAATGTTACTGAAAAAAAATCAACATTTGGTTTATGGCATTACCAATGTAATGCCATAAAAATTGCTTAATACAGTAAATAAATTTTACTGTGATTCTTAAGTTAAACGTAAAGACTCTTTTAAAAGGGAGCTATATATTTAATTTAACTGCAATCGAGTAGAAGTGGACTTTAAAAAAGAAATGGGAAAAAACAAGATGTTCGTCTCAAAACTTTAACAACCCACTTCAATCAATACTTGTAAATTACATACATTTTTAATTGATTTATGTTTTAAAAATATCGCATATTGATAGTCGGGTGCAAAGACGCTACAAATCTTTTGCTAATCAATGCAAAAAACGCCTTGTTACTTGTCTGGAAATCGTTTGAAAGCAATTTCCCAAGGATAAAGGAAACAATTTTCTGAATTGTGTTGAGGTTGTTCCAAAGAGTGGATTTAGTATGACAGCAGGTGACGTGCTGAACAATGTTTGGACGGAGCTGAAGCGCAAATACATTTCTCACAACAACAACAAAAATTGAAAGATGGTCTCGTGTGTTGCTTTCTGAATCATCCATTACGTTTTCTTAAATTGTTGTCACTGGAGAGTACGTCATAAAAATACGATAATTATGTGTTTCAATACCGATAGTTAAGTTAAATTTCAAATAATATCAATTTCAAACAAAATCAAAAATTTTAACGACAGAACTCGTTACTTGCTAAGAATGTGTATTTATTGAATAGAAATTAATTCTATCAATTAGAAGTATTATTGGTAAATTTTGTAATTTTTTATGTTTCTATTACACACCTATTATAAAAAATTGTCTTACGATTCCTTCTTTATTGTATAAAAAGGATTCACAATTGTTCGACAAAGACGTTTCTGAAAGGTAGAAGCGTGGGAATAACGAACAATGAAGTTGGGGAAATCGGGAATCGGATAGTTCCGATTCCGTTTCAAGAAGTGTTTCGAACCCACGTGCCTGGAATTACTTGGGGGAGAGAACAAAAAATTACATTCCATATTTCAAAACTCCACCTCACCCACCTTATTGTCCGTAGCAGATTTTTCCTTTTTGCGAAAATTCCGCTGTAACTGAATATTGTTTCATTTTGTAGTATTGGATAAAATATGACATGTGCGGAATGTAATATTAGAACTTTGAATTACCTCGCCTCTTTTTCAATAAAAAAATGTATTCGATGTTGATATAAACCGTATTCAACAGGAATTGAAAATAAATATTTATACCAGATATCTTCTTTTAATTTTAATTAGCATTGAATAAAGTAATATATTGCTTTTCTAATATTTGATATGGAAAGTTTATACTAGTTTTTTATATATATTATTTTATTTGTACTCTGTAGATATTAGTACAAATTAAAAATGTTCTCATAAAACGTTTTTTTTTCACGTGTTACAGTACGAACACTAATGACAGCGCTTCACTCGGAGGACACATGCCAAGAGAAACCAGGCAATTCTGGCACTCATCGTTAGAGATTAAGGGACTAGGTGGTCTCGAGGGAATGTGCACGAGGACTCAGACAGTAGGATTAAGATGGATCGATGTGGTGTGAAAGTTTTAAAATCGGGAACGGATCAGTTCTTCGACAAATAAGGTTGAGGTTGTTGTGGATAGTGAGGTTACTGACATAGTAAGGAGCATTCACGCTTTTTCGCGGCCTTGTGATTGAAATGACTGGATGCGCGGATGCTGGATGGCGCGCCGGAACTCCGTATTTTTCAAAAACAGTCGGAGTAAATTTTATAAAGTTAGTTTAATGTGGACGGTCAAGTAGGATTTCGGACAGTCTTCGTGGTTACCCAAGCACAAGAAATTTAACTTTTTAATTTTTCTCACATTTGGAATATTTGACAAAACGGATATATGTGCTATAATTTATTTTTACAATGAACATTATTTAACAGGTATAACAAAAGACCGATAGAATGATCCATATGAACAATTTTACAGAGGACTAAATCCAGCACTTCCAAGTACCCGAAATTTCCGTGGTAAGTTATCATGTTGTTGTAAGTTATCGGTTGAAAGTCATAGTAATGATTATTGTTTCCATAATAACAATTAAATTCACTAATTTCGTGGTCCGCTTGACCAATTAATACTATACAATTAATTAAGGTTTTTAGTTGAGATGAAAAAAGGCTAATGGCACGAGAGGGATTCGAACCCACGACCTTCGGCTTGATACGCCGCTGCTCTACCACCTGAGCTATCGTGACCTCGATCCACTCGGACATCAACTCCCCATCTCAACCCCACCTTATGAGTTTTCCCTCCTTTTGCCATTTTTTGATGAATCCAAACCGATTACACGACATTTGAAAAATGGCAAAAGGAGGGAAAACTCATAAGGTGGGGTTGAGATGGGGAGTTGATGTCCGAGTGGATCGAGGTCACGATAGCTCAGGTGGTAGAGCAGCGGCGTATAAAGCCGAAGGTCGTGGGTTCGAATCCCTCTCGTGCCATTAAGCTTTTTTTTATCTCAACTAAAAACGTTAATTAATTGTACCATAATAACAATAATTATTTGTACATGGCTTTTTTTTTTGTAAAAAACCCTGAGGGTTTCAATAACTTCGAAGTTGAATGGCCTCGTAAAAATATGATTATTACTCATAATCAAATACTGAAAAGTGAAAAAGGAATTTTTACGCCACTAATTCAATAATTATTAAAAAAAAGATTAACCGATGGTAGCTAAAAGATGACCAGTGTACAAATAAACTTAAGCTGACAGTAAATTTATAAAATATCCTGTTATTGAATGTGTTTAACCCGGAGAAATTTACAATAATTTAATAATTGAAATGCAAAACTTTTTTGATTGATCTTATGATTCTTCCTTCTTAAAGGTGGGATAATAGGTCATCTCATTATTCCCATTTCTTGATTGAGTAAAAAATGAAAGTATTTTGTTTTATTTTAATTTATTTTGAAAGTTAAAAAAAACGGGAAAATATTCTGTTTTTTCCAAATTTATGTTAAGTTCCAATCAGAACCATACTCTTCTTACTTTACAAAATATTTTTTATAGTTCATCTGAGCAATTCGTCATCAACATAAGCAATTATACCAAGTTTTTATATTAGTTTCTATTTAAAGTTCAACAGTACATATTTCCCCAGTGTGTCAGACATTTTTCAAATATAGATGTACCCTCCATCCAAAACCTAAATGTACTAACACAATGGACAGTGAGAAAAAATTTTACAGTTATTTGCATGAACGGAAATAATCGGAAAAGAACAATTATGCTATCCTTTTTTTTTAAAGATAGTTCCTACTCACAGTAAGTTTTTGACTAGTAAATTAATTTCATTTAAAAACTGTACTGTTGATTACTTACAGTTGTCGGTCATTTACCAACCTTTACATTTCACTTTTTAAAACTATAACTTTTAGCGAAGTTAGATGGTCAGAATAAAGTTAATGTTTTGCGTATGTCAGGTTTAATCTTTCTAAACTTGTACTTTCGATAGGCTAACACCAACCAATTGATGACCAAATTCTGTTGTAATCGAAACTATTCTTTCCAAGTCAATTTTGGGATTTCTTCGTAGTATACAGCAAGGGCTTCGATCAAAAGAAATTGTAATTTTTGACCTATTTTTTAAGGCTACGATGTCAGATTGTATAATAATCGATGTCCAAATGGCGTCTACTGCTAATTTTCATGCGTATGGTCTACATTAATGAAGCCTTCATGCCATGAGGAAATTGACGATTGTCAAATTTATTTTTGTCATCGAAACATTGAAAGGTCTACGTAAGTGCAATTATATCAACTATTTCTATGCCATCCGAAACTTCAAATTTTTTTCGACTTTACTTACCAATGCTAAATTTATTTCGCTTATGTAATGTTTTCAATATGTTATGTTCAGTTTGATATATTAATGTTTTATGAAAACAAAACAACCTTTTTCACAGCATTTTTTTTTTGTTAACGTGACCTCTCAAATATATTCCGAACATTGTTTTTCGATAGCGTTGGGAACTTTCCTATAAGCAATTTTAAATATTGAATTTCGTTTAAACATATTCATTATCCACGTCATCGTTTGTAAAGGTTTGTAACGACCTAACCGAATATGGCGTTTTTCATGTTTGTAGATAGCGGAACAGTTTTTTGAACATGAGTTTATTTATGAACATGATCAAAAATAGTTTTAACCCTGTTTATTTTATTTTTTCCCTTAAATAAATTCGATGAGCAACATTGGACAAGAAAACTTTGGATTAAAAAAGTGTAAATGTCTATGGTCGTATTCCAAATCCTCAACTTGCTAAAATAGTAAGAAATATTTATGCACGAACCATGAAGGTTTTCTTTTAATCTTAAACTATTTAGACATATAACATTTAAAAACCCTCGAACGTACAACATTAAGAATGTTGTAGCGCGTTAAAACGTTAAAATCAATTCAATATGTTATTTTTTAACATTAGACTTACCAAACGCAGACCGAGAGATTGTCGATGAAGGAGGACGTCGTAGAGTGCTGATAGAGCAAGTACTGTAATCCCTGTCTCCTTGCAGAGCATAGCGCATGCTGCTAATCCAAGTGAAGCCCAAAGATAAACCCACTCCACTAAAATTTCCTGCTTGCCCGTCTTCCGCTTTCCCGTTTCGTTCCTGTCCCGGGACTCCCTGGCGCTGACGTGCCTCGTATAAGTGAGGAAGGACAAGAGGAAAAATATAGTGGATAGGACGTCCGCCCTGCCCACTATTCCGGCGACTGCCTCCGTGTGGATAGGGTGCACTGCGAAGACGAAAGCGGTCACACTTGGTGCCGGCGATGCCAGGATACGCGCAGTGCGGTACACGAGTCCTGTCGCGAGGCCGTGCAGTGCTATGTTCACCAGGTGGTATCCCATCGGCTTCAGGCCGTAAGCCCAGTAGTTGAGCCGGAAGGATAGAACGCACAAAGGCCTGTACGATCCGTGGCTTCCGCTGTTGGTCAGCGCCGTCCCCCAGAAATCGTTCTTCCACATTTCCGTGATTGGATTGCTTGGGACCACATCCGGATTGCTTAGGATCGCTCGGCTGAAACACAAAAAACTTGGTTGTATTAATTGAATAACATATTTTGATTGTGACAAAATGTGCTATAGCAAAATAATAATCTACACTGAGCAAAATAGGTAATAATTGAAATATATGAGGTGATTAATGTACAGTTTGGTCGTTTCCGAACATCATAGTTGATTTTTACACATTGGTTAAAATGGTTTCTATGGTGAATTATATTTAACATTTTGAAAATGTTGTGATGTGAATCTTCAATCAACACGGAATTACATATAGCAATGTTTATGGTTATTAGCATGTAGTGTACAGAAAATGACAACTACTATATCCAGTAATCTTCGCAATAACATTCGAGACGAATTTCAACCGAGTTCGCAATCTTTGATCTTTGAAAAAGAAAAAAAGCAAACGTTTAACCATCTACGTTTTAGTGGTCAATTGACCAAGTTACTTCTTTCATTTAATTATTCTTTCTATGTAAGTTCTTGGTTGAGAATAAAAAGTCAGTGTCACGAGCGGGATTCGAACCCACGACCTTCGGCTAAATACGCCGCTGCTCTACCACTTGAGTTATCGTGACTTTTTATCTCAACCAAGACCTTAAATAGAAAGAATATTTAATAGAAAGAAGTAATTTGGTCAATTAACCACTAAAACGTAAATGAATTAATATTTAATAAGTAAAAGAATTATCACTTCACTAAACAGTCCCCGTGCCACTTCATAAGTCGTTTAGAATCCAATCCTGATTCCACAACATTTGAAAATGGTAAAACAGAGGGAAAATTCGAACGGTTGTAGGTTGAGATGGAGAGTTGGTGTCCGAGAGGATCGAAGTCATGATAGCTCAAGTGGTAGAGTAGTGGCGTATTTAGCCGAATGTCGTGGGTTCGAATCCCGCTCGTGGCACTGAGCTTTTATCTCAACCAAGGCCTTACATAGAAAGAATAATTAATTGGAAGCAAGAGTTCAACTTCAACTCACAACCTTAAGTGTACTCTTATCGTACTTGACACTAGAAAGCTTAGGTCGCCAGTACAACATGCAACCTTAGAAAAAACACTGAATGCTGCTTGAAACTATGGAAAGAAGCAAGAGTCGAATTACAATCTGAAATCTTTAGACAGACTAAAGATCTAGAAAGAATATAGAAATCGTTCATTTTGCTTTTTTCTTAACAAAAACGATCAATTATTTTTAAGTGTCGAACTACAACGTGCAACTATTGATAGGAAGCTGTAAAACGGTTGAACCTAACCTGATAACCTGAACTCTCGCAGGTGTCAATTGATGAGTAAAAAGTGCCGAACTACGACCTGTAGTGGTAAAAAAAAGAACAGTAATATGCAAGAGGGGTTAATGTCGAACTACCTTTTGGGTATCGGGGACCAACCTTACAATATATTTTTTGTACCATTATCAATTAAAAAGCAATATGTCAGTCGAGATTCGAACCCATACGGCTAGCGTGGCAAATATGCGTCGGATACCCAACCACACGGCCACTGGGGTAACCAACAACCTGTAATGTTCAAATAGGCAAAATAGTAGAGACGTTCGGACGCGTAGAATTAGAAACATAGTTGGTTTACTAAAAAAATGCTTGGTGGATCATTCAAACAAGAATAATATTTAAAAACATTTGAATCTACAATCTTATAGGGTTTTCTCCTTGGATCTCCCTAAAAGAAATATCACAATAAGACACAAATTGGAATCAAAACGTAAAAATTTACAAAACTGTTGTAACTCGTAGTAACAATTTTTATTGCCAAAAAAAATAGTGTGCCATATCACCTGATACCATATCTGCACGATTAAAATCCTTATAGGTAAAAGCGTTGCATATAAAGTATTATATCAATGAATAGAGAACTGTAACTGAAAACTAATTTACCTGTTAAAATAAATTAATCTTAAAAATAGCACCAAAGGCGACAGTTATGAGATCAAAAGGCGCAAACACACCTGCCAGTGTCAGAAAATTTCTTTATACTCACTGGTATAACAATTGATACAAGATTAGCTTAATTTCATTCACAAATAATTGAAAAAAAAGTATTTCCATCTAAGCAACGTCATAAAACCACCTTAAAGCCAAAACAATTAACAACGAAAAAACCAAGTTATCAAAGTGGGCAAATCTCTTTTCTTACTTTTTACAAACATTTAATACGATTTGGTTAACGAAAATATTAACAATTTACTGAAGGGCGCAAAATGACCAAACAGAAAATAAAAATAGACGTGAAGGATTTGGGGTCACGATTCGAGTTCATCACCCGCAGAACTCAACGAAATATTTCACAGTAATATTTTTATGTGATTACCAATGTAACCTAATTTTATTTGTTGTTAAAATATATGGGAAACAAAAATCTAAACCGTAAAAAATTATAATTACGAGATTTTACGGGCAAAATCTGATTTACACATAATGCTTCATGCTCTAATGTTTATTTATGTAATCTTAGCTGGAAGAAGGGTGTTCGGCTAAACCAGCATGACAGAAAAGCATAACGGAATCGAATTAGCATAATCGTTGCGCCGCATTAGTGCGTCTTTAAAAATCAGCAATCTATATTTACTTTAGTATTTACATATGTATAAACTGCTCAAAATGAATATTTATATTTTTAATTTATTCTTATTGTATTAATAAAATAATAAATTATTAATTTTAATTAAATTAACCGATATATTCTGGTTAGTTGGATAAAACAAAATAGAAAATACCAACCAAAAACAAACGAATGTTACTCCTCATTTTTAATAACGTATTCACTTAGGAATAGTCAACATGAATATTCTTCATTTTGTAAACAAACACTTTTTCTCGTCTTTTCCATATTTTAATCCAATTGTATTCTCGTTAACCTTGAAAAAGACATCATCTTGAACATGAAGTTCGCATATTATTGTGAGAATGAGTCATCGAGGTCATCGGCAAGTGGATATCGCAAAGGTAGTTGGCGTTTTGCAGAGCGTGATTTCTGGTCTTTCGCCCGATTCCGAGAGTGCAAGACCCTTTCTATAGTGTCCGCCAGATTCGAAATGAAGTACAAGATTTGTGGTAAGGTCTTCGTTTGTGAGAAGTTGGCCTCATACCTTATGCCCCTTTGAGATCTGCGGCAACAGCCCCCACTAGCAACACAGGAGAATATGATGGAGCGAGCGCCTAGAAGAGAACAATTGGAATGCTTGTTATTGAGTCGCGTTTCTGTCTGTATAGTGATAGCTGGCGCCGAAGGGTCTACCGAGAACAGGGGATGCGTGCAATGCCCTAGTTCGTCCTTCCTTCAGTGTAGTTTGGTGGAGGGGATGTAATGGTCTGGGCTAGGATTTACACTGGGGAACGAATGGACCCAATACGGTTAAATGCAACCTCATCGCAGTCCGTTATGTCGAAGCAATTATCGAGGAATACATCCCACCAACCGGAGATCTCAGTGGCAGCGATTTTCGCTTTCTGGATGACAATGCCAGACCTCATAATGGCAGAGTTGTTCATCAAAGTTTAGAAAACTTTTTTCGGTCATCTTCTCATTGAGCACATGTGGAATGCGTTCCAGAGAAGGTTTTTCGATCACCATCCGCAGCCAGGTGACCTGCAACAACTGAGTGCACCGTTGCGACATCTATGGAGTGAAATTCCTTATTAAATTAGTAACAATTTTATTAACAGAATGCCTGACAGGTGCACAGAGGTTTTAGCGAATAGAGGATATGTAAACGGTATTAATCGTCTAAAAAATTATTGTGTCCAATAAATAAAATTATGGAGCTAAAATATTTTTAAAAAATCCCTTATTTAAATTTTCCTTCAGTAAAAAATAATTCCTAATACATTTTAACGCAATTTATAATAAAAGGAAAATAAAAATGCTAGGGAAATAAACATATTAAATGCGCAATATTCCTATTAATTTTTGAGCAGTTTATGTCGTTTATTTTAACAACACATATATAAATACGAAGTTTCCCATTTTAAATGTTTTTATCACGAATACTTGCAACAAAAATTATAATTTAATATATTGTGTTTAGTTTTTGTAGTAGTCAAATTATTGTAGATTTTATTTCATTATATTTGCATAATTTTAAGTTTCATATAATCAATTGATATTATAAATTCAATGCATTTTTCGTGGTATGGCAACTGTTATTTGACACAGTTGAATGAATCACTTATCGCAGTTCAGCGGCAATTCCAGACTTTGGAATTTCCAATAAATTACCGGCAGGATTCGATAATCACCTACTACGAGTGTTGTCAGTCCTGGTTTAGACCTTGGTCTAATCTGTCCAGCCGCCGAGGTAGACCTCCAGGTGCTAGAACCATCTAGGTCATTTCAACCCCAAAGCAATCAATTTCTAAATCTACTTACTCTTGAGTATATTCATTCTTATTTACATACCATTCATTCGGTTATGCTGGAGGAGTGATATCCTTCTATCAACCTGTTTACCTAACATAATTGATGTGTGGTGGGGTACTCAATATTCCTCCATCGGCCTTTTCACACTTCTCATTCACGCTAATAAACACATTTACACATATGCCATATATTCAAAGAACACTTTTCCTTTTAAATTCGGATCAGAGGACCCAGATACTCGCTCAAGCACGATTATTCATTTCTGGTGGTATTCTTACATGCTCTCTACTTTTGTTTATCCCAATACGGATTTTAATAAAATTCTGTTTTAACATTTGGATATGTACATAACGCATTGAATATAGATTTTTTCATTTCCTCCGTTTTGTCTTAAATTGTATTCAACATAAAATTTACCACCAGGTAGTTTACCAAATGGCTTAATTTTTTGTTTTAATAAGATTTACGATCGACGCATTGATCCACGCTCGTCAACAACACGATTACGTTAAAAAAAACATTAGTATAATTTTCCCTATTCGGATTTTCGTTTCAAATATTTAAGGGCGATTTTCCAAAGATGCGGTGTGGAGTAAGTTATCGGCCTCGCTCTATCTAATAACCACACTTGATTAACTGCACACAGGCTTCACTGCACTTGTTGAATCCGTTGACCTTTAATATCTCATCGTTTCTTCTAACATTTAAACCATAGTTTCATCTTGTACGGATCTAGATACAAGTCCGTATCAAATTACGTTTTTATTGAAATAGAAGGAGAACAATTTAAAAAAAATTCTGTTTGTATCGAACATAACGATAAGCCTCTAGTTATCAAGTTTTAACATAATTTCCTTTAACATATATTAATAATTTCTATTTGCTTCCGATTTTTATTACCGTAAATTAATCTAAAATAATTAAAATTTTGTATGCGATGCTTTAACAAAATTTATTAAAATTGCATTGATTTTTATTTTTAAACCTTAATTGCTTCCTCGTAATAAAATGAATCTTTATAACCGTATAAATTTAATGATTTATGCACAAACAGCCAATTAAACAAATTAATAATTACTAAATTTTTATAGAAAAAATCGCCGTTTAACTTTTTTTCTTAGAATTGTTTATTCAAAATTTATCGAAAATATTAATATATAATGTTTTGTTGTTAATCCATAATTCCCTCGTTTCTTGTATTCAAATCATGATTAAAAGAGAACGAAATTAAATTAAACTATTTTATAATAAGCCATATATCTGACACAGAACATTATGTCTTCTTCATTTTTTGTCTTTCAGTAGATATTTATAATAATTATATACTAAGATAATAAAGATAATGTTATATCAACCATGCTGTATGAATCGCTTCGCGACATGGAAATTTTAAGTGCACAACTTTTATCCTCGTTTGTAATCGCGTAGACTTAAAGAAGGTCTCGTTATCGTAGAAGTTTATTGATTTCTCGACGTTTCCGCAAACTTGAATCACGCAATATGTTCGAGGCACGTACGCGATTGCACCTCACGGCGACGCAATAATTCACGATATGAGCTTCCGTCTTTTTATTGAATGAACAGTTCAAAAATCGTATGAAAATGTTTCGAAGTGCTAAAATGCACACTATGCTAAAAAGTAAGGAAATCTTTGACAAGTTAAACAAAATAATAAAAATAGTAAACATAATCCATTTATGTTTTAGTGGTCTAATTGACTAAGTTAATTGTTTCAATTAATTATTCTTTTTTTTGTAAAGTCTTGGTTGAAATAAAAAAGTCAGTGTCACGAACAGAATTCGAACCCAACCCCAAATTCGAAAGGTTGTAGGTTGAGATGGGAAGTTGTTTCCGAGTGGATCGAAGTCACGATAGCTCAAGTGTAGAGTAGCGGCGTATTTAGCCGAAGGTCGTGGGTTCGAATCCAGCTCGTGACACTGACTTTTTGTCTCAACCAAGACCTTACATAAAAAGGAATAATTAATAGTAAAGTATAATGTTTATTAAACCCCTAAGCGACCTAGTCAAAATTTCCTTACTTTAAGGATCTGACGACAAGGTTTATATTTTTGATGCGTGTATTGTAAGGTTATTATATATCAAATATCATAGCAGATAACAAGACTTAACATTTATTTAATTTAAAAGGTCACTACCAAATCCTTTTTTTAACGACGGTTCACAACAGGAGAGGTTACACCAACCATCGGGGTGCCAGTGTTTTAAAAAACCATTTGCAGGGCCGCTGGATTCGAACCCGCGACCTAAACCATTGTGGCCACCGACTCTCCTTACCATATTCTTGAAAGAGAAACTGGAATATAAGACTTCAGCAATAAAGTTTTTAAATTTTCTTAAGTGAAAAACTCTACAAATTAGACAGTTGTGGTTGTAGTTAAGCGAAAACACCTTCCAAGACTTTATTGTGGCAAAGATTTATAGATTGTAATGGAAAATATTTCAAATAAATTGTCTTTATTTTATAAATATTAAAAACAGTTTTGGCTGCCTCTTCAACACCTGCATTATTTGTATCCTAGCCCAATATATGAGCAGTTATTTAAGAGCGATATTTACGTCACGATATTGTCCTCATTGCTGAGTCAGCCGATAGACTTAAAAAAATCCTAGAAGAGTTTTGCTGCTTATGGGATATGCAGGTTAACTATGTAAAATTATGCAGGTAAAATCAAAAATAATAATATTTAATAAAAAAGAAGGAAGGCGGGCTGCTAAAGGAAGATAGTTTTTAAAATGACGACTGAAAAGTAAAAGTAAGTTATTAGCAAAAATGGAGTGAATCAACTCCCACGAGGAATACCGAGTACTCTATGGTGACTGTCTGATATCTGGATAGTAAAAGCCTGTTATTAGCGAGAAAGGAATTGGTTCAACCCAGCCCGGGAATATCCAGTATTCCGCAGTAGTGAATGTGACGAGATATTTGTGATAAAGCGACGCATATTTTGGAGAGTCGATCATTTGTCAGGAATGGCTTGTCTTCTGAATTCGACATTGCGGCGATAATAAAGTAATCCAAGTCTTCACATTTCATAACAAATTTATTAACTAAAATCCAAAGAAAGGTATATCGAAGGCCCTAAACACTCCCTCTTTAAAGCACGTCATTCATAAAAATCTAATATCAACCGACCAGTCGGTATAAGTGTCAACCACTAACTCGAGACTACTGTTTTTGTAGCACCGGTTTATTGCCAAAACCTCCCCGCAGGGCACTATGTGGGGCTTCTTCCTCGTGCCGGCTGGTACCCTCTGGCTTCACTATATTGCTATCCTTTGGAAGGGATTATCGAGCGTCCAAAGAAGACACAAAATTTGTTACTTCGACCTCTCCACATCATCATCGGGGTGTAATATACTGCGCCTTTATAGATCTATTGTATCCCCCGTTCTCTGCCTAAAGCATATCGGTGAGTCATATTTCATCAAGAAACATGCTTAATAGACCTGGTTTCAGTGGTTGAAGCTCTTCTATGGTCACATTATACATCCCAAAACATTTCCCCCTGCGTGCTAATATAGCTCCGCAGTTTGTTAGTAAATGTGTTAGTGCCTCTTCTGCATCCTTGCAGAATCTACATGTGCCATCTTGATTGTTCCAGTTTTCTTTAAGTGTCCATTTAATCTGCAGTGTCCTGTTAGGAATCCTGTGAGGATTCGCAGTCTGTTCCTGCTTCCTTTGACACATTTTGTAATTTCTTTTCTTCCGAAATTTGTTAAGAAATTCTTGGATTGCCTATGTCCAATGAGTGAATTCCATTGTTCCTTCATTTTCTTTTTGTCTTTCTGCCTGAAAAACTCATTAATAGTGTGGGTTCCTATGCCACAGAAGGGTTCAGGTCCTGTCAGCAGTTTAGCAGCTCCTTGCCCTGCATGGTTGTCCGCTTTCTCGTTGCCTTCTACTCCCATGCGTGCTGAGACCCAGAAAAGGCTAACTTTGTTCTGTGTACCTAATATGTTTAATTTGGTTTTGCAGTTCAGCGCTATCCTTGAACTAATGATATTTGAGCTTAGTGCTTTGATGGCTGCTTGGCTATCTGACATGGGAGCTATGCTCTTGTTTTTGTACCCTTTATTCAGGTTGAGTTATGTAAATCTTTCGATTGCGTGAATCACAGCTTGGAAGATACTGCCATGGGTTCTGAGTATTTCGTTCCAGGACCGAATACTCCTGATCATCATTCTAATGGTTCAATCCAGTTAATATAATAATCCTTATAAAGTTTATTATTAATTTGTAACAGAAGAAGCAAGTAGATGTTCAAAGAAATAGTCTTCTCCTGTATATATATATANAATCTTTGAACAAGGGTATTGACGTCCTGTGTGTGTGAAATCTAGCGTGATGATTAGATAGAAAGGGTGGCCGGGCTGGCCTCCTCTCTCTCACTCTCTCTCTCTCTCTCTCTCTCTCTCTCTCTCTCTCTCTCTCACTCACTCTCTTGCCAACTCGTATAATCGCTGTCTTGGAAAATTGCCTTCTAATTCATTTGACGCTGGCGCAGAACAGAAGAGAGGCCTCCGGACAGATTGTAGCGGTCGAACCCTGACAAACAAGACTCCGAATTCAATTGTGCCCTGGCAATAAATCTCTCCGGCGGGTCTCCCGTAATTAGGCGAGCCTCACAGAGAGTTTCACCCTTTGGATTAATATTCAAGGACCTCCCTTGAAGGAGAGTTACTGATTAATTTAAACCTTGAGGCGCACTCATTCACCTCGCACCCCCTTCAATTCCACGGCTCGGCTATCCTTTTTAGTTGAAGAGCGCTAATTTTCCTGTTATACGTGTTTCTACTCGATCCCTCTACCACGTCCTAATTAAACCCAATCCCTCTGTCAACATTCTTTCGAGAAGTTACAACACATATTCAGGATGTACCCAAAAAAAATCCAGTTTTGAGTCTGTGCGTAATTTTATTTATAACTTATATTTATATATATTACATATTATATTTATTTATATATATATTATACTTATATATATATTTTATTTTATAACTTAACCTAATTGAAAATTAAATAATGGATATAAGCTATACAATCCTAAAATCTGGCATTCTATTCTATTTATGGTGTAACCAGATATTTTGTATATGTCTATATTGGATGTTTATTTTTGTGGAAAGTCTCGGAACACTTCAAAACTCTAAGAGACTATTTGGTTTTATTGCAAAATAGAAATAATTTGTTTATACTTAAGAGACGTTCTGTATACATTTAAACTGTCGGCCCGTACTAGACCGTTAAAGAACAATGAATGTCATTTATGAACGAAGTATCTAGAATAAATAGTAAGAGTCCAAAGTGAGTGCCATGAGGCAGAGAAAAAAAGCCAAGTTTTAAAAAGATGATGATTACATTTTAAGCAATTAGGGTCTATCACAACCTATGAACGTATTTAAGCAATGAACCTCTTACAATGCAGCTGAAAAGTTTAAAACTAAAATTTAAATAACATCTATTTTGTTTGACACCCAGACTCGCGATGTAGAAATATTTCATTAGACTGAAAAGTTGAACTTTTTTTCATAACCAAATTTTCTCAGAGAATGTGAATACACTAAATTATATACATACAATCTATTAAAACGGAAGTAGAAACACCTTATTCTACTTTAAGACTACACTTTTAGTTTCTGCTTAACCCATAGAAAGCTCTGATACCCAAATTAATAGCTCGTATCGTTCAAAATAAGTAAATTAAAAAAAATGTCATGTGTCTCTTACTCGTTGAAAAGAGGTTCAACCAACGAATTACATAAGTAATCCTGAAAATAAGTTAAATAAAAATCTGACGCTTTCAATGTGTTATACTATTTTAATATAAAATCGACTATATTAAATTTATTGGAATAGTGAATTAGGCCTGCTCACCTTAAAGTTTTGGAAAAATTCACTAGTTTCGTGGTCCACTTGACCAATTAATATATTACAATTAATTAAGGTTTTTAGTTGAGATAAAAAAAGTCAATGGCAGGAGCGGGATTCGAACCCACGATCTTCGGCTTGATACGCCGCTGCTCTACCACTTGAGCTATCGTGACCTCGATCCACTCGGACACTAACCTCAACCCAACGTTTTGAATTTTCCCTTTTATTTCCCATTTTTTGCCGTTTTTGAAATACTTAATTATATCAATTTATATTTCTTTATATCATTTTGCCCTGATGATGAACTTAAAAAAATCAAAATGTAGGCAGATAACCCATTTTTTACCCAGATTAAATCGAGAAATAGATTATTAGCAAATAAAAAAGGAGTCGATGAATATAACACTTTAAAAATCTCAAAGTGACCGAGCAAAACGTAAACCCGATCGGAATTTTTGTTTTTGGCGTACTCGTAGTACAAATTTGGCCCATCTTTTTCCATTGGCGCAATAATTAGCCTCATTTACTGAAAAATATCTTGAAAAATATCTGATGTCCGACTTAATAGAAGTGCTTCCTGTGAGATGATTAAATCAATTGTTCTTGGTTTTATCATTAAAATTGGCTAGATTCTAAGTCTTGTTATAATTTTAATTAGTCTAGAAAATATTTTGAGTGGGCGCAATGGAACTTTTGAGTAAATCAGATGATCAATATCTTTATAGATGTATCATGCTAATAAGTATATCCTTTTCTAAAAATCGGGGCTATTTTAAGGCATAGTATAACGTAAATGTTCAAAACGATAGCTTTTTTATCTTTCTGTTCTACATAAGCTACTTGAATTCAGGTATAAAATTTATTTTTCAATTCTATCAAATGGCAAGTCTGTCATTGTTTATATAAATAAAATTATTGTTACCACGCGTCGATCATTTCTTTTATGTAGTGCTTCAAAATGTTTGACAATTTATAGGGTACTACTGGGTAAAATTCGAATAAGGAAACCTTTAGTTTTTTTTCTCTTTTGTAATACAGCTGTCTCAACATAATCGACATGTTGATATCTGTCCTGACGTCTTTTAATGTATTAATCTTATAAATAATACATTTTTTCGTTATTATTATCTATCTTATCTAATATAGATTTTTTTTGTTGAATTTATTGTTTTAATGTGTTTAAAAAATATAAATCAGGATTTTGCGATGTTTCGGCGATACTGTGTCATTTTCCGATCATATATTTTGTCTGCTAATATTGTAAAAACAAAAGGGCTACAAACAAACTTACAGTAAATATTATTTTTTAGTTCAATTTAGAGCTGAAAGGTACAGATAAATGTATTAAAGAAAGGAAATATTTGTTGTTTACGTAAAAGAAGCGTACTTAACTTCAAGACTGGATAATATAGATTTTATAAAAAACACATAAATTTCTCGGAAGTAATTTCAAACGTCATTGGTGAAATAAGGGTTGCAAAAAGTTCAATTATGTTTTAGAGTGGGAGAGAAGTTATACTATTTGACGTAAAAGATGCCCGAGACAATAAAAGAAGAGAGAATTTCTTTCGTTTGTAAATCTTATAGAATTGGAAAATTCCTGTCAAAGAGTCAATACGTATCGCCTTTTACTGTGACCATATAACACCCGGGTTTGTAATAAGAGTTTTAATAACGTCGTGACTCCTGACCCAGGATTGGACATGTTTGTCGTCAAGGGGGCGGGGGTGTATAAATTTATACTTCCTTTATTAACTCCCCCATGTAAAAATCTCTGGGAGAAATTAATTGTTATCAGGTCAGAGGTCGTGTTATCCGATTGAACAATGGAGTTTTATATCCATACCAATATATTCATTGATTTCATTTCGGTTCCTATATTTCACAAGGATATTAAATTTTTACCAAGAGTTATAAATTGTAGATTGTCGGTTCAGAACACCAATAGCGCTGAATAAAATGACTAAACAGCAACTTTTGTATATTTTATTCCTGTGTAGCCTTTATTCAACACGATCATTCCAAGAAGGGAAGCCTGATTTGAAAAATCATATTGTTTCAATCTTTTTTACAAGATAAACAATTTCTACACAAAAACTACTGCAAATTTGGTATTTTAATAACCAATATTATTTGACGTTTTAGTATTTATTCTCTATAGACTTTATGTTAATTTATTGCAATGAATGTAATTTATTAGCGTGAAAAAAGGGGTTGCTTATTACCCCGCTCCGAGGAATATCGAGTACTCTGGGGGAGTAAATGTGGCTTTCTATCGAGTGTTGTACTTGTGTTAATTTATTGTAATGAAAGTAATTTATTAGAATTAATTAAGGTTTTTAGTTGAGATAAAAAAGTCAATGGCACGAGCAGGATTCGAACCCACGATCTTCGGCTTGATCCGCCGCTGCTCTACCACTTGAGCTATCATGACCTCGATCCACTCGGACGCCAACCTCCCATCTCAATTCGAATTCAAAAGGCGCGGTTGAGGTGAGCAGCGGCGTATCAAGCCGAAGTTCGTGGGTTCGAATCCCGCTCGTGCATTGACTTTTTTATCTGAACTAAAAACCTTACTTAATTTTAATATACTAATTGGTCAAGCGGACCACGAAATTAGTAAATGTAATTTATTAGCATGAATGGAAGGGGCTGCTTATAACCCCGCCCCGACGAATATCGAGTTCTCTGGGGTGTGTGTATGACGTCTGGAGAGTAAAAGTAATTTATTTGCGTGAAAGGAAGTGGTTTCTTCTTGTACCGCCCCGAGGAATATCGAGTACTCTGGGGGGAGTGAATGTGACCAGATGTGTATATATGTTTGTATGTTTTGTTTCTATTCTGTATTTGACTACCTGAGATACGACCGAGAGACTACCATTCTAGGATATTAACGTAGTATATATATTTGAAATCAGAGAGTCAGTAACCAGAATGAGACGCTCAATGGCTGCAGTTTAAAACAAAAAAATACGCACGAAAGAAGAGAAAAAGAAGGAAAACACCCAGAGGGCGGGCGATGACCTCAGCTGTTTGTCGGCCCATAAACTTCCCACTTTATCATTAGTACATTTATTTATTATAACTGTAAAGATGTCATACGGGCATCGGTGGCCGCAACGGTTTAGGCGTAGACCCGGCGCTCATCACTGTAATGTAAAGGTACCGTGTTCGAATCCAGCGGCCCTGCATTCGAACCCGACATTAGAAATGGGCTTTTTTTTTCAAAAGCACCGGAACCTTGAGAGTTTACATGATCTGTGCTATTGCGAACCTTCGTAAAAAATTTAAAATAAAAATATGTCATTAAGTTAATATTTTTTTAATTTTGATTGAGTCGTTTAAGGCATTTTTAGAAGTTGCCCAGGACAATACTATAATTTTTGTTCGTGCAGCTATTTGAGGTTTAATTGTAAATATTCTATTGATCCATAGTCGACATAGTATTTTCCTATCACTGAAGGATGTGGGTGCGTTATTATTAAATGTGTGAAGGTTAGTGACCGTTAATCGATAATTATTCAGAAATCGTGGGATGCGGTGTGATGTAGGTTTCAGAAAAATATTTTCTTTATCGTGCCAACGTTTCGATCTTTATTGAGCACTGAAGGTGTTCTCAATAAAGATCGAAACTTTGGCACGATAAAGAAAATGTTTTTCTGAAACATACATCACACCAGACCGCATCTCACGATTTCTGAATAGTTATTATTATAAACGTATTCACGATCTTTGCGTTAACGCTGTTAACTCTATTAGGTCCTGTTAGATCGAGAAAAATTATGACGTAGCCTTGTAAGAATCGGTTAGTTAACATTGCCCAATCTAACAGGTCAGGGCCTATGTTAGATGTTAGATAGAAAATGTAGCCACATTGAAATCCGTTAAGGCGTAGGTAACCAACATGGCAACGATGAATTTAACAGCTGTTATTTTATTCTCAAATACGCATTAATTAAATCAGACCAAAACAATTCTTTTGTTAATTTCTGACCTGTACTTATACTCTCATTCATAATAGATACATCCCATATTCTATAAAGTTTTAGGCTGTTAGACATTTTTGAGTGCATAGATAGCAATTTGAAAGAAAGAGTTGATTAACTTTCCTTTTTTATTAACTTCTGGCATGTTACAATTTAAAACAAAACTAAACCAAAACAAACAACAACAACAAGCCTTCAAGGACTGTTATTGCTTTATTTTTGGTTCTACCAATCTCGGAAAAATATACGTTTAACATGCTAAGAGGAGAAGGGGGCATTTACGATCTTACTGGACATTTCTCTATTCGATTAACACGAGTAAATATATTACAAACATCGTGAATACCCCTAATATCGACTTTTTCGAATTTAATATTAATTTACTTCAAGCGTTGACGTTCAAAACTAAAATTATATTTTGCAATTTTATTTTTTACTTTAAACCTATAAATAATTTTTTGGGAATATATATCTTTGTTTCAGTTTGTTGAATTGTTCTTAAATTGGTTTCACAGGATTAACTTTCCTTCACGTCCAACCCGTTTGTTCTATTTCGGCGACAAAATTATTTTTAAACGGCACCACTTCACATTTCACAAATGTGCCCTTCGGGACATGGAATCGGTTTCGATTCCGGTGTTTATGGAAATGAGACAATGCCATTTGAATAGCATAAATGCATTACATCCTTTCCGCCAACTTGCTGACAAAATTTTTCATTTCAGAACTGATTCATATTCATGCGTGTTGGAACATTATTAAATAGGTACCCGGCAACAGGGCTATACCGTTTGTCCATTCGTTGTCATTTGTTTCTACCACTTTTAAAAGGGAGGGTTTATGAGTTCTTGGTTTTTAAATTTATTAATAAAATGAAGCAGCTGGTTTGGATTTAATGAAGTCCTCTAGGTAAAATCTGTTCATAATAAATTCTGTCATTTTCATTCCGATTAATAATTCATCTCCAACGAAAAAAAAATTGTATTAGAAACATTTAAACTGAAAAGCGTGAGAAACCTTGTACAATTTGTAGTCCTAAATTAATTGAAAATTTATTTTACAGAAGAGTTGGATATGTCCTTCAAAATGTGTGCATGATTCAATTAAATTTAATGGAATTCTATCGGTCCTGTAGTCAGTGATTACAAAAATTGCCAAGCTAAATGATATTTTCTTTTATATCAACATATTTGTATACCACTCCATCACTTTTAGTTTACTTCGTTCGTTTATTTATTTTTAAGGGCAGCAACAAATAATCAGATATGAAATCTATCAACGGTAAAACCCGGCGTCCCGCTATGGTTCATTATTGGTACCATCCTGTATGTCATTTATACTGCTGATTTTTTATACAACCCGACATAATCATTACCACCCCTGGAAATGGCCATAATTCATCTAACATGAACACTAGCCAAGCAATCTCCAACACCAAACGATTTTGTCAAGAATATCTTTCGCCTTGCCATCCACTAACCATCAACAAAAAAAACCTACCGTTTTCCACATATGTCAGATACTTAGGACTATAATTCGACAACAGGCTGAAGTCGAATCCCCAGACAAGACTTAAGAGACGACAACTTAACCATCTTTGACAACTACGAAGACTTTTAGGACCGAAATCAATTATGAACAACACATATGTCACCTACATATGATATTATTGCGATCTCGGAATGGAACTGTGGGGTTTCGCCATGAGATCCAATATCTAGAGCATCTAATGTTATCAATCAAAAGCCCTGAGACAATTAATCAAAGTTTCTTACTACGTTTCTAACCTCACTATTCGCCCTCAACATCCCCTTTGTCGGCGAACCGATCCGATCCCACTTCCAAAAGTCTCACGCTAAATCTCGAGTCATACTTTTATCTACACTTTCTGAATCCAAGAATCCGTCATTTAATCATAGAACGATGGTCTTGTGACTTTGGTACCCTAAATCTCTAAAATTGAATTTGGCTACAATAAAGTCAATGTTGTGTTACGGAGAAAAATCATACAAGTGCATATTTCTAATATTACTTGATTGTTTAGGTTGCAAATATATTATATACTGAAAAAATTGTTAATTTTTATATTGCACTAATTTTCTAGGCTGAATTTGATGCACATTTTTCGATAGGTAAAATTGACTTTTACTGAGGTTAATTATTGTTCTTAACATACAATTAAATATTTCAAAACTTCTAAAAAACAAATAACCTATTTCAGTGTTTATTAGCCCCATGTTATAATATTTCTCAGCCACCGTCTCTTACTCTCTCTCTCCCTTTCTTCTATTTCTGCCTCGCTCTAAAAGTGCGCTCGCAAATTAAATATTTACATATTTACATTTAACATCTTTTAACATTAAATTACATTTGGCTCGCTCGTTCCGTGGTGTGTGCGTACGTTGTGTAAATAAGAAATACCACATTGCATAGCACGGGCATGGTTAGTTACGCAAAACCGGCCATTTGGTGGTTTTAAATAATAAAAGCGCTGTGAAAAGCTCTAAAATATTATAATTAGATTACCCTATGATTTTTTTATAATTATAAGTTATATTATTAAAATATTGTTAATTGAACAAGTTACAATGGTACATCCTTTAAAGGTTAATTCCGAAATCCGTCTTGTTAAAGGAAATGCCTTTTTATCTTTGTTTGTAATAAAGGCAATAATTTCAAAGCCTCATATATAAAAAAACTGCAGGTTGACTCTAACGATTTCTACCCGCCGGATGGTCATGTACTCCTTTGTTTTCATAAATAGCCGAACCGGCGTTTTTTACCCTGGGAGGCCAGGGTAGTAAAAAGCATAAGTGGTGGGATATGAGTAACTTTAGTGGGCCCGAGAAAGAAAGGGTAATCAGGGGCATCCATCTTAGTCCATGTGGGCCCAACGAGTGACTGATACCCAACATAGAGATCTACATATAATATTCTACCGGGCAAAGATAACTCGGCGGGAATAAAATAAGATGTTCTTCGCCTGACTGTTAGGTCATGAAACTTCCGAGTTTATTACAAACTGAGAAATATTTTACATATACTACAAAAATATCAAGAATGTATCAGTATATCTGCGGGTGTATTTAAATACAAACACAATAAAAATTTGTTTTGTGTTTTGGTCATAAACATCGGTGAAAAACAATCAATCAAAAACAACTACAAAAACGTTCTATCATTCTTATGTATGGGATATGATTGTTGCATGATTGATAAACATTATTATTTAATTAATCTTTATGTAAGGTATTGGTTGAAATGAAAAAGTCGATCGAACTCACGATAGCTTAAGTGGTTAGAGCAGCGGCGTATTGTGCCGAAGGTCTTGGGTTCGAATCCCGCTCGTCACACTAACTTTTCCATTTCAACCAACACCTTACATACAGATTAATTAATTGAAAGAAGTTATTTGGTCAATCGGACTACGAAATGTAATGGATTATCATATATGTGTGTTTCTTAGTAACCTGTTGTTTCATAATTTGTTGAAGTCGTGAAAAACATATTTTTCATTGTTTTGACTACGTTTCGACCTGACACCACAATTCCGCATAAAACCAATATGACACCACAAGAATAGCATCACAATGAGATAGCATCAAGCCCTGATGATGACCCGAATAAAGGTCGAAACGTCACCCTTATTCTTGACCGCTCCTCACGACTTCAACAAATTATTATTTAAAAATATTCATCATATTCTATAAACGGAGTATAAAACGATAACAAGCACCGTTGTAAATTGGTTTCTCACCGTTCTAAAATTGTCAGAATAAACAGCTTAGTTGAACTGATTGTTTACTAATCTTATTCGGCACTTGTTATTAAAATAAATTTTGTTAAATTATATCATTGTATTTATACTACCTGAATAGAATGATAAGCTTATAAAATTACACGAATATGTATTAATAATATATAATAATAATAATTTCTGCTTAATTAGGGAATTGATGATTTTAAGAAATTCTCTTTTGCTTCAATATCATTATTAATATGTACTGGTATTACTTTTCATTGCACACTATACAAGTACAATTAGTACGTTAATGTTATTTAATTAGTATGTTAATGTTATTTAAATTCCATTGAAAATGCTGATAAGATTTAACATGCGATTCTACCATACTAAAGCTGTTAGTGTAAAAGTGCGTTAAAGATTTTTCTCCCCGAAGAGACAAAGACCAGCCGTGAGAGTAATCTTTAATCGAATATGATCTATGGCGTACATCCCAATAAGAGAAAGAAATTGAAAAGAGTTTATTTCTGTTCATGATTTATAGTAAATTACAACGATAAATTTTGCAAGAGATCTTCATTGGTGGATAAGAAATGTTTTTTGAAAACAATAAGTTATAAATGTGACCGTTAATCGATAATTATTCAGAAATCGTGAGATGCGGTCTGGTGTGATGTAGGTTTCAGAAAAACATGTTCTTTATCGTGCCAACGTTTCGATCTTTCGATGATCTCAATAAAGATCGAAACGTTGGCACGATAAAGAAAATGTTTTTCTGAAACCTACATCACACCAGACCGCATCTCAAGATTTTTGAATAACAATAAGTTAGGTAGAAAAATTCAAGAGGTACTTTTTCATCTTCTTCATCGATAAAATGGACTGACAATTTTAATTCGACATGTCAGCATAAATGCAGTCCTAATTAAACCAGTTTTCAAAGAAAAACATTATGCAATGTTGAGTATTTGTAAATGCCAAAAGCAAACAGGCATGTTTTCTGGTCGAAAACTAATTTGCTTCTATCGATGAGTTAGAAGAAATTAAAAGAAAGTGTTAAAACAAGACGAAATATTCACGGTTTGAAAAACTAATCAACAAATGTTGTGTAGATTATTGGCCATTTTGTCCCAATAATTAACCATACAAATAACAGAACTAATATTATTTTCTGGTCAACTTTTATTGTTAAGTTATAAAAATGAGAAACAGGTGGATGACAGATTATAAACTATAAAGTGTAATTTCTTTGATGTTATTAGTTGTTGCTTATTGCATTGTATTTTATTTATGTTTTTCGAATCATAAACAATTCAGTCACCTTGACATAACTTTCGATTAAAACATATACTCCAGCGCAATAATATCGTAAAATAAATAAATAATGCCAAACATGAAAAATGGATGTCGTCAATTATCAGAATAATTATTACTAAATTAGATTAAATTTAATCTTCGGGATTTTTACATTAATCGTCGGATTGATATAATTTTAAAATAATATGTTTTATTATCATTGATATTTTTACGCTTGACTGTATTGCTCAGGTGTTTTTATGTTAATAGTTAATCTTTTTCAGTCTATCTCTTTCATTCTCCATTTCTCTATCTTTTTTCATTTTTTTCTTACGTTGTTATCCAACATTTCACTCTAATCTCTATTTTCTCTGTCTCTCTCTCTCTCTCCTACTTTCTCTTTCACTCTCTATCTCCCTCTTTTTCTTTCTTTATTTCTCGCTTACTTATTCATTCCCTCTCCACACTTCACTCGAACTCAAAATTTTTCTACCCATCTGTCTGTTAAATTATCCATATATTTAATCTATTATCTATATTTTAAGAGAGTTGGTGATTCTATGTGAATATCTGCTTATGTAATTGTCCAAAGAAGAACACAAAAAGTGTCTATTATTCACTTCCATATTCTCAAAATCTATTTGGTCTTTACAACAAACCTTTCTTCATTTTATTTTTTTTCAATACGCTCCAAATTGCAGCTAGTACTTTGTAATAATAGGTAATCGTTAGCTAGACAAAACTAAATTTTGTGACGTAATTTAACATGATTTTTTGATTAAAAAAATATTTATATTTTAGGTGTGTTTAAAAAAATAACTCATGTTGGTTGTTATTAGTAGTACTGTACGAAATGAAAAATGAATCGTTCCAATACGATTAAGGGTGTTGGAAAAAGAGGTAGGAAAAGTTGAAACGATGTGTTCAAGATGGAATTTTTCCCGTAGCCATACAATTTACCCAAAAAATTCTATATATCAATTTTTTTTAAATGTTAATAGACGATGTTTCAGTTTGAAAGGTACTTTTTAGCTCAAAATATACAAAAAGGAGAGTTTCCAAAGGGCAAAAGAGATGCCAAATTGTATGTTCATCAAGATACCCCAGATGATTGATTTTGATTAACATATTCAATAAAATATATTGGAAACAGTTTTAAAGCAAGATACCTCACAAGGCCAGTTTACTGCTCTGCAAAAGATGATAGTTTCATATAATAAAAGGCTTTGTTTTGTTCGAAAACAATCGCTGCCTTCCTAAAGATTTTAATTTTAATAAACTTTTATATTTAATAATTTAAACAAAGGATATACGTTTTATAGAAGAATACAGATTTCCTTTGATACTTTACTATTTTAGTCGTGTTTTTGAAATATTTTCTGTTGTCACTTTCTTTCTCTCGCTGATTAGAACTTTTCATAGATGCCAATTGTTCTATCTATCAATCTATAGGTACGTTATGATAATTTACTATTGGAAAACATCAACGGTAAATGTGAACTTTTTTTTTACGCATGTTTAAATCATAATCATTCTCTATCAAAAACCTTTTATCTACTTTTATCATTATCTATCAGTCTGTAAATCTTTGATTCACATTTTCGGTCACATGCTCTCTTTCATTAATTTCTGATTTCATCCTGTTTATTTATTGTTAATATATTCTTTTTATTTAATTATGTATCAAAATTTTTAACATTTTACCTGTCACACACACTCAGCTCCCTTTTTACATTTACCTATCTCCATACTGCATCTGTTTATTTATCTATGTATACTGCTCAAAAATGAATAGGGATATAGAGTTGTAGTGCGCCGAAGAGTAAACCTAAAACAGGGGATTTTTACAATGCCTCAGTTCGTGCTTCCTTCCGGGCAGTTTGGAGGAGGCGGTGTAATGGTCTCGGATGGAATTTACCCTGGAGGAAGAACTGGACTCCATATTGTTGAAGGCAACCTCACCACAGTCCGTTATGGACAAGAAAGTATCGAGGAATTCATCCATTAAACCAGAGATCTCAATTGCAGGGATTTTCGCTTTCTAAATGACAATGCCAGACCTCATAAGGGCAGAGCTATTCTTCAATGTTTAGAAAACTCGGGAATTTTCCATCTGCCCATTCCCCATTGTCTCCAGACCTCAATCCAACCGAGCACAGGTGGGATGCTTTTCGATCACCATCCGCAGCCAGTTGACCTGCAACAACTGAGTGCAGCGTTGCGACATCTATTAAGTGAAATTCCTTATGAAATTAGTGACAACATTATTAACAGAATGCCTAACAGGTGCACAGAGGTCTTAGCTAACAGCGTATATTATAATGTTTTTGTAATCTGTACAGTGGAATAGGCAACATGCATACTGAAGAGTTTAACAGGCGAAATCTATGCAAGTGTGGTCAGAAGCTGCCATGGCCCCTCAAAAATTGGAATTTTATTGTGGGGCGAACTAATAACAGGCTATGTGCTACTGGTGCGATTCTACCACTTTCTAGATTCCATTTTTCATAATGGTTTTGGCAATCTACGTCTGCTTCCACATTGGAGTTTAGACTCTCTCGGTTACAATACACTATTTGTGGGCTTTTTTTCTATCTCAGATTCGTTATGTTGTCCAAATCAATGGGTGAGGCATTGGCTGGCTATATTTATTATGACAGTATTAATTGGTAAAAAAATATTGTATCCAATAAACAAAATTATACAATTAAAACTCAAATTTTTTATTTTTCAAAATCCCTTAATTGAATTTTTGTTCAGAACAAAAGAATAATGCCTAATAAATTTTAATGGAATTTGTAATAAAAATAAAATAAAAATGCTAGGAAAAATAAATACTACAAAGTTGGATATATACCTATTCATTTTTGAGCAGTTTTTATATGCCTAATATATACTAATTTATAGGATGGTATGAATATTCCATTCCTGTTATACTGAGTTTTATTGCTCGTTTTTAGCGTTTTCTTGCTTAAATATGCAATATGAAAATAATTCTATGGTTATTAAAATTTGTTACTTGTCGACAAATGACTTAAATGTTTATGACGTGTGATATTTAATTTGCCTACACATATTTTAGTTATAATATGCTGTACCTTCGAATAGTTGAACATTTTTCTCTTTCCTCTAAACTAAATTAAAAGGGAAATACAAGCGACAAATTTCAGTTAAACCATTAGCAAATAGCATTAGAGTCCTCCGTTTTATGGGGTAGAAAAATTTCCGAGTAAATAGAATACAGAGGTAGACTGTAATTGTATGGAGAGTGTAGGGGTCAGCGATAACGATGTCTGATGTCTCCCTGGGATGTGCTCGGCCGGCAGATAAGGTGCGTCCCCATTGCTAAGTTAATAACCCTGTCTCCACCGAGCCCCTATCTCTCAAAGGGTAATGGCGTTAAACTCGACCGGCCTAAAACAGACCGACGACGATCTCGACCCCACTATTTGTTCAGGGGAATACAGTTAAAATAAAGTGCTGAAAATATAGGAGTAAATTTTTTCTCCCAACAAGTACAGCAGTCGTTCAGGACTTGATATTTAATGACAAACTTAATATTTAACTATGTCCCACTTTGTCTTATAAGTTTAAAACATCCAAAAAACACAATAAATGTTACTTATACAGTCAATTAATTAATCTTTTTATGTAAGGTTTTTGGTTGAAATGAAAAAGCTACTGCCACGAGCGGGATTCAAACCCACGACCTTCGGCTAAATACGCCGCTGCTCTACCACTTGAGCTATAGTGACTTCGATCCACTCGGACACCAACTCCCCATCTAAACCTACAACCTTTCCAATTTTCCCTCCTTTTTGCTATTTATCCCATTCGATGAAAAGGAAAACCTATACTACTCGATTGATTCATTAAATGAGTCCAAGTTTTATTTAATCTGATTTTTTAAACTTTCTTGCAAAATACTGACAGCATTTTTTATCGACAAGTAACACAAGAAAGTGATTTTTAGTTCTTATATTTCAAAAAAGTAAGAACGATTTTCGGGATATAGCCTTGGTAAACAATTCAGTGAAAATCATCACTGATATTCTGCTCTCAAGATTGAATCTCTAAGCTGAATCATACGACGTTTTCCCAGAGAAACAGTTGAGCTTTCGGAAGGGAAAAATCTTTCTATGATGCAGTTCTTCATTTTCTCTCGTCAGCGATTAATATACAACTTAGACTACCCCAGTAAAGTTTACATTGTTTTCGTTGAACTGCCGAAAGCGTTCGATTAATTTTCACACTCTAAATTTTACGGCAAACTTTAAAATCTGTAAATCAGCTCAAAATTTATAAGAATATTAAAAGCTTCTTACTCGCAAGCGAAAGTAATCATAGAGGCTGATGGTAAATAAGTCCTCGTAAGAAATATAAAAAAAACTTTCCCGCTTTGTTCATTGCAGACATGATAAAAAATTTTCTACAGTAAAGGAGTTGAACGCATATACATTGACATCATAAACGACTTATGCAACGACGTGTTTAACATCTGATGAGATAGCCATTGCTACATGCTAATGGCATGATTCTCAATTGAAATTAAAATTGTTTAAGTATTATTGTAAAATGAATGACCTCGAGGTTAATACACTGAAATCGACAAATCTCCTATTTCAAAAAAAAAAAAAAATAAAAAAAAAAATAATAATAATAATAAGGCAAATATCGAACCATTTACATATAATAATGCTCCTATTGATCAATTCAATGATTTATTTAGGCGTGCTTCTATGGAAAAATTTTTCAGACCGCTTCCCATTTGGTTGCAAAAGGCTGTGCTACGATTCCCAGAGTTTTAATATACTGGAATCTCTCAGATCCGATTGTTGGAAACATAAAATGATTCTCTTCTATTTCTTATCTCGTCTGTTGTATTATCTTCTCTTGTGGCCATTTTACTGAATTGAGAATAGTACACGTAAAATTTTTAAATTACTTATAACACCTCTCGCAAAGTGCTCCATCGGAGAACTAAAATGTTGAAAAGAGTTCTAAATTTTTGGCAAAAACCTGATGAAAAAGCTATTTATTAGACTGTATTTGTTAAAAGACAATTAAAACATTCCTTTTAGATTGTTTCCTCATCTACACAAAACTCTTATTTAAATAGGATCACAAGAGTTATGGCAAAAGCTATGCCCTAATATCCCATTCAAAAACGACGCATAAAACCTAACTGAAAGATTGAAAAAGCGTAGTATATCTGCTGACATTGAAGCACTAATGAACTCAAAAAATAATTATCATTATATATTATTAAATACCTAATAATAGAAACCTTTGTCTTACCAAATATATTAAAAAAATAACAAAACAAACTTCGCCTATTCTGCCAATTAAAATTGATCAGTACTAAGAAATACGTTTTGTACTTTAAAAGGAAAAATATTAATTTACTCCTGACATAAAATGTATTACATGTTTTATCTGCAACATAGCACGTGAACATACTTTCTATTTGAATGCCCTATGTTGAGCACCTTAAGATCCACCTTGACGTCGACCTTCCAGCAACCCAAAATATGTCGGATTTTTTAGACATAAGCCATGTCAATCATGTTTATTAGACTACACAGAATCTTTAAATACTATTGTAAAGCTCTTAAAGTTAAGATATAAAATAAATATTGTGAGAGTCGTATGTTTGTAAATAGTGGGGAGACGCTATCGCTTAATAAAAATAATTATTTTTGTGAGGATAGTTACAACGGTGTGATACAATTATTCAGAAATAAGAACGGAACAGAACCTCTCTATGTTTATTATAAAAAGACAAAAAAATTCTTTAAACAAAAAAGTATCTTATCAAAATTTTAACGTTTAAACATTTTAACAAGAATAATGTAACCATATAAAAGTAAAAAATAGACAAAGTAAATAAGGATAGGAAATTTAAAAGGAAATATTGAGTCACGGCAAAAGGTCCAGTAACACCTTCCCTCGGTTTTTCTCCAACTTAACCTCCCGCCATTTTGTGTGATAAGCGATAGCGTCTCCCCACTATTTACAAACATACGATCCTCACAATATGATATTGGAATACCAATAAATTTGTAAAATGTAATTTTAAATTATCATTTGCAAGCCAGCCATGTCCGGTGTATACAGGGTGAGTCATTTTTTGACGCACCATTGGAAAATCAACGTGGGTGCGTTTAAATCTGACTCAAGGCCTATTTCCTTTGATTAATACTTTAATAAAAGAAACTGAGTCAATTTTCAACCTTAATCAAATTAATTTGTGAAGAATTTTTTTTATTATTTTTACATTGTGTTTGAATAATGTTTTAACAATATTGGTTTTGTTTATTTTCCTTCCAACCTACTAAAACTAATTTGTAACGAATGTTGCATCGAAAAGTGAGTCGCCTATTTTTTGGTACGAGACTAACAAAATAAAATGTGCCGAGTCACCAACGTTGATTTTCCTATGGTGCACCGAAAATTGACCCACTTCCTTTTTTTAATGTTAAAATCAAAAGAAATAGGCCACGAGTCAGATTTAAACGCACCCGCGTTTATTTTCCAATGGTGCGTCAAAAAAATGACTCACCCTGTATATTACATTAATTTACCATATCCTTCGCCGATGATACAGCCGTACTATCCTCCAATTCCGATCCTGCGGTTGCTTCGGAAGATCTGCAGGAACATATATCATGTATAGCAGATTGGTGTAGACAATGGAAAATGAAGATAAACGAAAGCAAGAGCGTCCATGTCACATTTACACTCCGAAGCAAACCTCCTCTCACTATATACTACAATAACGTCCCCATCCCCAAATCCGACTGCGTTCGCTACCTTGGGTTCCACCTAGATTCACGACTAACGTGGAATCAACATACACGACTGACACGACAAAACCTAAACAGACGGTATGGTCTACTGCACAGACTCATAGGACGACAGTCTAAACTATCGACAAAAAACAAACTTACAATTTACAAAACATTACTACAACCGATTTGGACGTACGGGATAGAACTGTGGGGAACCGCTAAACCTTCCAATATCCAACGCCTCCAATCCTTTCAATCTAAAGTCCTCAGATCCATTGTAAATGCTCCTTATTATGTCTCCAATGCTACCCTCCACAACGACCTTCAAATTCCTTATATCCAAAAATTTATTCCCCAAAAATTTACCAACTTTCACAAAAAACTTTCCCACCATCCAAATAGTCTTGCCCAAGCCCTGTCCGATAGAACCCATCCCTACAACCCCATAAGGCGTCTTAAGAGGAAATGGCCCCGCGACCTCCTTTCCGAGTGAACTGAAAAAAAAAAAAACAAAGTGAAGAGGGAGGATAGCACTGACTATTTTCTCCCCTCAATGTAAATAGTTGTACATATATATAGTTGTTCATGTATCCGCAAATTACATGTTGTAAATAATAATTGCAGATTGTAATTAAAAAAAAAAAAAAAAAAAAAAAAAAAAAAAAAAAAAAAAAAATTACCATACAATTATTGTACAATACATATATGGTTTTAGGGTTTACGTACAATACTTTATGGAATAAATATTATATTACACTAATTTGTACATTTGATTGTGATTACTTGTTACTAAGCCTTCATATAATATTAATATTTAATTTATGTATATTTTCATTACTACTGGCCATTATTCATTACTTTAATTCATTCCACTTATTATATGTTAACATGTGTAATTACTAATAATTATTGTTATTAAAATGTTTACTTTTAAGTATTCTTTCGTTATCATTGCTTCAATTTGTATTGTGCTTATCATTATTGTTAATTTTTGAAGTTATTTTAAAACAACTATCAAATTTTTATTAAAATTAAATACTTGCAAGTCTAAATATTGTAAATTATATAAGTATACTACTGGAAGATTCAAACTTCTTTTGTTGGGCTAAAACAGATGTAGTGAGTCATTAAATATTTCTTTAATAAATTCCAAACTGTTTATAAAATATCATCCCTTTACTTCTCTTTCTCTTTTTCTCTCTCTCTCTTACTATCTCACTCCCTCAATCAACGATTATCTACTATTGTTTATCAATTTATTTCAATCTGTTTTTTCAGTCTCAATGTCTTTTTTTCAGTCACTCTCCCGCGCCTTATTTTTCTTTCAATCATATTTTTTCTTTTGTTTTCTTTTTCTCTATATTTCTTTTTATCTCTTTTCCTATATTTCTTCAATTTTCTCTTTGCGTTTAGTTTATCTGTTTATCTTCTTCTTTAGATAATATATTCTTTCTTTCAAACTCCTGCACCTTCCTTCCTCTCCTATCACACCCTGGCTCCGATTCGCATTTCTTTTTATTCTATACTTTTTATATTCTCTTTGCCAGCAATAATAGCATCTAAACCATTCTGTCTCTCTCTCTCTCTCTCCCTCTCTCTCTCTCTCTCTCTCTCTCTTTCGCTCTCTCTTCACTCACTCACTCACTCTACCTCAAAAACCCACAGTAATATTTGTTTTTTTAATTTATTATATTGTCAGTTTTTCTTCTTGTCTTTCTATTACAATTATCTCCATTCTCTTTTATAATTTTTCTGTTTTTGCAAACTTTTGTTAGCACAAGAAATTTCCTCTATTTTATTCGATATCAGGTAATGGTTTTTATTTCATTTTATATTTGTAGATGAAATTTGATATGATATATATCAACTTAAGAGGAGTGTAGATTTCGTAAATAGTTGGAAATAAAATTTTGTCAAATTTGCATTTATTTTTCACACCATTATGTGTATATTTCAATCGAGAAAGTTTAATTTTGTTCATAACTTTTTATTTCCCCTTTTTTTCTATTAGGGCGCCTGTTCATAAAAAGAATCTTTTAAAGTGTTATTCAGCCTCGGGCTATTACAAGAATAAAGAATGAGTGTAGAAACAAAAGCACTATTTTTCCTTTTAGTGTAATTTTTGTTACTGTTGATTTTGATGTTTCATTTGATACGGGTTTAAATAAACTTATACGTATATTCTTTTTTTCAATAATTAAGAAACTTTAAAAAAAGGCAAATAGACTAATTTTGTTGAACTTTTGAAAGTTTCGACTGAATAAAAACAACGGCCTTTCTTGTAATCCAAACAGCAAAGAACGGAGGCGTGCTATAATCTATTCCAAGTATGCCTCCGAGCGGTCGGTTTTTCACCCTAGGCAAAACACGTCGTCAAAGCCGGGGCAGGGGCGGTTTCGAATAGTTGGAAGCCCCCTCGGCTAAATTATTAAGGAGGATTTCTCTTTGAAAGCTTCCAACTCCCTGCGTTTAGAGAAGGGAGGACAGAGAGAGGTATGACGGGTGAGGCTTACTCCTCTGCTTTTTCTACGGACCCTGTGGTTAGCTCAAGATGGGTAAATTACAAATTGGGTTATTTTCTAAATTATCCTGTCAAAATAATTTCAATCTTGTCAATTGGATGTGTTCAATAAATTAAATTGTTTACTTATTTACTGTAAAATTCATCAATGATAGATAAATAGATAGATTAATACTGTATGTCAGCAGTAGCTTAAGACAATTTAAGGACAGTAGGTAGGAGAATTTAAAAATATACGTTCCAAGTTCTCGTCTGCAAACAATTTACGCAAAGGGCACATTAAATGTGTGTGAATTACAGATTTGAGCCCATGTACGAACAATTTGATTTCCTTAGCTCTAGGTAGCTTTAGTTGTATAAGCAGTCTTTGCTTATTTATACACAAATTTAGTTGTAAATCATTTTCACATTTACACAAGGAGCTGATTTTTCTATAAAACTGGTTAAATTTTGAGTTTAGCACCTTTTCTATGTCTATTGAGTAAAGATTATGTTTCTATTTCGACAAAATACTTTTTTTTTGCGTTTCAGACATTCAGGTTTGCAAAGGCACATCTTGTTATTATAACCTATGCCAATCAATAACCTTTCATTAAAATTTTTAAATTTTTTTTATCTACCACTGTTTTTTGTTATTGATTTTGTTGTTTCAGTCATAGCCATGTTAACTAATTAATTTTAATTTATTAATTTAAGATATCATGTATTATACCTCATTTTCTATATCATTTAGAAACGATTGTATACATAAGTACACTGCTAAGTTTTAGAACCTAACAGCGTTGAATAGTTGAAAGAAAGTGGAAATAAACGTGATAATTTTTTGAAGAAATTTTGTCGTTTCCTTTGGAAACTTGGGCAGCTCATAATTATGTGTTCCATTGTTTCCTCTTCCCCGCACCCATCGCATATCGGTTTATCTTTTAGTCCTATTGTGTAAAGGTACTTTTTACATAGTACATGGTCAGAACGTAGTCTGCAGATGGTTTTGCATAGTGTTTTTTGGCATTGGACATCCTACATACCACGGTAATGACGGTATTTCTGACTGAATAGATTTCAAAAATTTACCTTTACGGGTCTCAAAGTATCTAATGTACCATACTTTTCTATGGAGCTTTTTATTTTCAGTGAAAGCGTCAGAGATCGCCATTTTAAAGTCATTCGAATCTGACCCTTCGATGGCACCTTGTTTGCCGAGGGTATCGACAATCTCATTGTTTTTAATTCAGCAGGGCGCAGTAACCCAAATCATTTAAATATTCATGTTTTTAGCTTCGTGATGTAGAGGTTGTTCAATATTTCTACGATTATGGGATTAAATGTAGTTTCTAATGCAGGGTGCTTTATTTTTAGCAGTGTACTTCCTCTATCAGATAGAACTGGGAGGTTTGTTTGGTTTTCTATCTTTTGGGTGTGATTAACGGCTTTTACGATACATAACACTATAATTTGTGTACTGTTCTTTATAATTCAAATTATCAAGAATCAAAGATAGCACAGCCCACACCAACCTTGATCTACCTGTGAATATAGTATAGAATTCCGGCCAATGGGAGTTTATTTCGACTCGGAATACATTGTTTACTATGGAACTATTAATATGTTAGAAATCTGGCAGCAAAAATACATCATAATTTTGAAATAATGCGTCATAGAGAATCTCGTATTGAGGCAGTTTTTTATTGAGAGAGGTTTGATGCTCTATGTCTATGAACCCATTACACAAGATATTCCTCAGGATGGAAATAATGTATATAACAATATAAATTTTAGTTACCACTTATAGAACAGAATAAAAATAACAATATTATCAAGATAAGGTAATATAATTTTTACTTTAAAAAAACGTTTTATCTTTATCTTTTTTTTTCTTGGCTTACTAACCTATTAAACAGTGAAGGTAAACATATTATGGTTAATGGATTGACATGACACCTTTTAATTAATTTTGTCTATAAAATTAAATGTGGGTAATTTGATGGGTTAAATAACATAAAAATAAAGCTATAAAAACTTAAATATTAATTTGTAAAACTTACTAATTCTGGTCAAACAATAAAGAGTTTTCCTGCTAGAAGAATTTAAATCAACATATATCAAGTTTAACTTGTTTATAACACATATTCCGTCCGTTTGATTCAAACGAACCTCCAGAAACAAATGAGCTAAAACTAACCGCAGTCATCTCAAGTTTAGACATTGAGAAATTCGTTTATATTTCACCATGTTACATGAACATTTTAACCCCAATGTTTCCGCTTTTGAAAGCAATTCTCAACTTCACTGTGATAAAGTTTGCTTTCATTAGGGACATAATGACAATCTGATTATTATCAGGTGTTTATAATGTTGAACAAACCTTTTAAAGAAATTAGACAAGTATTAAGCTCTCTCTCTCTCTCTCTCTCTCTCTCTCTCTCTCTCTCTCTCTCAAAAAAAAAAAAAAAAAAAAAAAAAAAAAAAAAAAAAAAAAAAAAAAAAAAAAAAAAAAAAAAAAAAATTCTTCATTTTCTTTTCATCATTTCTTCTCTCTTTCTATTTATCTCTCTATTTTATACGTTATTTATACATTTATGCTTTTGGACAAATGTAGTATCTATTTTTATAATTAACGAGACAGACATAATGGTAAATTTTTGATTATTTGAAACATTTTCAATGTGTGTTTCTCTTTTTAACATAAGCTTGAACCATGTAAAAATTATACACATTATTCACTTTTGCTCTAGGCCGATCCTCTTTCTTTCCTTCTTTTGTTACGCGCTCACTTTCTGACTGTCTGCTTTTCATTTATTATATGTCTCTCTCTCTAGATCATTTCATGGTTTTTTCAATCATACCGTCCAACCAAAATCTCTTTCTCTGTATTACTTTTCTCTCTCTCTCTAACACACACGATATTACTTTCTATCACTCTCTTTCTTTGTATTGCATGTTTCTTTTCACGTACTTTTGCCGTTTAATTTCTTTTTTTCACACGATCAGTCTATCTCTCTTTCTTTCTCTCTCTCTCTCTCTCTCTCTCTCTCTCTTTTTGTTCCTATCTATCTATCAACCTACCTCTATATCTTTTTATCTCTCTATCTATCTGTCTATCTATCTATGTATCTATCCATCCATCTATCTATCTATCTATCTATCTGTCCATCTAATGCTAACTCTCTCTTTCGTTTTTTTCACATTCCATTTTTCACTCTCTCTTTCCCACTTTGTGTCTCTCTTTATCTCTCTGTTTCAAATATTCATTCTATTTTTAAGGATTCTTCTTTTCAGTTTCAATCTATCTTACAAGCACTCTTTCTCTTTCTTTTTCATTCAGTTTATTTGTACCTATGTCTCTTCCTTTCTATCTTTCTCTCTCACTATCTGTCTATTTAGCTCTATCTATGTATTTTTCCTTTTTTCACACGGCTTTAACATCTCTCTCTCTCTCTCTCTCTCTTTCTCTTCCTCTTTTCTTATTTCACACACCCATTCTTCCTTTCGTTTTATCTTCCTTTCAGTTTCACCTCAGACACACTCTTTCTTTTTCCTTCAGTTTATTTGTATCGTTGTTTTCTCTCTCTCTCAGACCCTCTGCCCCCTTTCTTTCACGCATCTTTCCACTAGTAGCATTAGAAAAGTTCAGGAACAGACTTAGTTGTTTTGTTGACCATTTTTTAGCATAAGACGGAATTAACACCATTTCCGTTTCCTGTACAATACTGCGAAAAAAAATTGTAGAAATTAGATATTTTTCCAATAGTTCGTTAAATCTTTTGCCTGGAAATCCTGGTACTCTCATTCCAATTTTTCCTCTGCTTTCCGGATTTACGGACCTGTTAGTAAAATATTTCTCCAGAGCCAATATCCGACAGATCGAATTTGGTTTTTGATATATTTTTTTCTGTCGATTTCAGCCGGCAAGTTTTGATGGAAAAAGGCCGCCATAATTTCCTCCACCTTACCCCGGAACCCTTTACTTTTGAAAACTTTTAATTAAATCCAATCGAGACTTTTTCTCCCAGTCGAATTTATTGTGTTTGAAAAAAATCCCTCTTTGAATTTTTTTCCAGTTATTTGGCAATAACCGGAACTTTTAACTTTCTAAACCTTTATCCTCGGTTGAGCCCATTGTCTAAAAAAAAGGGCCAAATATGAAAAATGTATTGAAACGGACCGTCGGCTTTTATTTTGCCCGGTTTAATTAATTTTATCTCGAAAAGGGATTATCTTTCAAAACATAACCTACGATTATCCAACAAAAATAGTAAGAATTGTTTAAAAAATCTGATCTAATTCTTTGTTCATTAAAGCATGGATATGAATATACTAAAGGCCCTCTTTCGACTGCTAGGGCATTCATAAGTTAGAATAACGCACATGGTCATGAGTAATCAACGTGCAAAATAATTGACATAATCAGATGAACAAGACATAATTTAATACAACATTTAAAATGGTGTATCATCCTCTCACTGTCTCGTATTGTCAATAATTGTTCAATTCATAATAAAGTGAAGAACTGATTTATCGTTCGTGCACATTTCCAGCCAAAACGTTTTCCATGTTAGCTAATGCTAAACTACGTTATTAGTAACAGCTTATATTTATAAATTTGCCCTTTTGGCCGGGATTGGTTCACTCTTGGCTTCGGTAAAGTTCAATTCCAGAGAGCTAAAACTTGGTGAAGCGTGAACCGGCATGTTTGTAAGTGCGTTAAGAAGTGTATGTTCGTTGCCAGCCGTGGGAAAGCCGAGGGCGTTCTCGAGTTGGAAACTTCCTCAACCAATTTGCCCTGGCGGTTTATTTTTTTCATTTCACTTTTTGCGACGCAAAAGGGCTTAGTTCTGAAACTACTTTGTAACTCGTAGGCGATACTTTGTAATATTGAGAAAATAGGACCAATGATAAATTTGTTTTTAATCACTTCCTACTGTGAGATTTTTTGGCTTATGGATTATTTTTAGAAGGGGAGCTTCGGCTATTGCATTTTTTTAGTAAATACGCGTTTTTTAAAATAAATGTTAAATTTATATAAACTTTTCTAACCAAATGTCTTGAACTTTCAGAACTTTTCCTCATTTTTTAACGTTTTGGGCAAAAATACGCATAAACTATTATTAATTGAAACAAATCCTTAACAACAACATATATTGAACTGTTTTCATACGATAATCAAAAGGAAATAAAACCTATTCAGCCTTTCACTGTCATAAGAAAAAAATTTCTATCAGATATTACAGCAATATTTGTATAAAACGGGACAATATTTCTAAATAATGCAGCTTATGTAGTGCAATCGTGGATTAATAGATAATAAATAACAAAGTGTGTTTGATTTTATGATATATTTGCTTAAATCTGAATGTTTACGGATTTTTTAAAATATGACAGACAATTCAACGAAATGTGCCTACATGGAGGATAACCAAATATTAATATAGATTAAAAAAGAGGTGATTTAAAATGATTGTATTAGTAATATTTCCATAACATAATAATTTTAATTATTTACCACTATAAAATTGGTGGTGGTAAATATGATACATAATTATAAAGCATATGATCTTCTACAAGTATGAAACACAATTTATTGCAAACAATAATTTATACGTAAATTAACTTTTTTAAGTTGTAGTGCCTTTTATGTTTTGTCTTTTATATTCTCTTTTTCTGTGCTGTATATTTCATCTTTTCCCATTCATAATTTCCCTTCTTTTTTAAGTTGTGAATATTAGTTATAATTTTTTCTGTCACACTACTCATTTTTTTGGGGGGTAGGGGGAATACAATGTCATGTTTTTATATATTTTTGTAGTAATTTAAGCGTTATAAAACTTGTCTAAAAATTTAAAAAAAATTGTCAACTTATTGTATTGTACTGAAATTCTTCTAATCCTGAAAATGTCTGGTTCTCACCTGAAACAAAACAAACACAAATAGTAAATATAGATAAATATATAAAATAATAAATTGTTGATTCCTCTGTTTTAAGAACTACACTTGCGAAATAATTTTGTAGAAGCAACAATTAACAAAAACGAAATGTTTTAGTTTTTATGCCCATTCTAGCAAAATTGGACTGATTAATCTATGGATATAAGAAGGAGTAAGCTATAAACATTTTAATCTTTAATTAATTTTGAAATAATCATAAAAAGAAAAAAGATTTTAGTATTTAAAAAAAGGTTGTTTTTTACTGCGTATATTCCAAGTGGTCTTTTTGAAAGTTTTGATCTTTCTATTTCAGCAGCTGCTCGTTTGTAACGTGCTTGCGGAATGCCAAAAGAATACATTTTTCAGAATAAGGGAAGAATGAAAGGGATGTAATCAGCGACTTTACCCAGTGGGGGAGGGGGTAGTTTTTGGGTGCAATCAGTTTGCGGAGTCGGAGAAACGAGATTTCCTTTGCATGTTTTCTGAATTTGAAGTGAGCCTCTCTTGCGAGTCCGCCCTGAGGGAAATCACCATCGACCACCTGATATACTCGTAGGATTTTCAACGTGGCTTCTTTTTTCTTTTGAACAAGAGGCAAACGATTTCGAAACACACTCGCCCATAACAGTTAACGTTTATGAAACCAAAAGAAAATAATCGACACACCCTTTTCTTCCATTCTCCTCATGTTAAAATAAAATGAATATTCAAAAGGGTTGAAAAAAATTATTTTATTTTTTTACACTCCCGTCCGACCGAAAACTCAATCCCCTGTGTAACACCTGGAGCCTCACCTATCCAGTCGGATAATAAATGCTCGGCCCGTTGGGTGACTTACATTTAGATATCGGCCCAAATATGCTAATTCCGAGAAACGGTTCGCATAAACAAAGTCTCCCCGCCCTCCATGAATATGCATTTTGCCATAATCCGAACCTCCCTTTCAAACTCTAAGCCACACATAAAAAAATATTATTCCAATTCAGTCAGAAGTAAAAGTCTACTAGCAGACAACTTTCAATATCACAATAACAAAACTCTCAAGTGGCTTTGCAATAAAAACTCTATAAACGTCCATAAGTCAACAACCAATAAGGATCAGATGAAAGGATCAAATCTAAATAATCGGGACGAGGTAACGTTATTTCATCAATTTATAACTTTATTATTTACAGCAAAAATTAATTTTCATTAACATGTGTACTGTAAAACAGTAATAGCTTATGAAAAAAAAATCCAAATTTAAAAAAAAAACTTGTTGAAATTTATGAACACTTCAATAATATTTTACAAAAGAAAATCTTACTCCTTTTCATAGGGGTGACACAGAAAGTAAATTAACTGTCTAATCCTGTTTTGAAGGAGGGCTTAACGTCCAAGTACCCGTTGGCTGTTTTAGACGAGCGGACAAAACACTTCACAATACATCGTTCAATTCATTATCAAGTAAAACGGTTCAAAATCCCAAACTAGAACCGAATACGAGTCAATGCCAATTCAATAATTATATTAGGCCACACCAGTCCCTCGTGGGTAAAAGGTTTTTCAATAGAATGCTTCAATGTTAAAAATTATCTAAAAAAACATAAATGTAATCGTTCAATATCTTTTGTGTATGTATGTTGCACTTTTTTTGTAGTTTTTTCTTTCTCCTCTCTCCATTTTATTTTTGATCAAACTTCCTTTTTTACTGCTTTACTTTATGATTTCTCTCTCTCTCTCTCTCTCTCTCTCTCTCTCTCTCTCTCTCTCTCTCTCTCCATTTT